>NC_133772.1:58926367-59018289 GCF_003597395.2 Chelonoidis abingdonii | reverse complement strand
AAAAGAGAGGATTAGATCGGTATTATCGATTGGATAGACCGGTTTCATTATTACTGGTGAAACTAAAGTTTTAATGGAGCTATAGATTTGACATGATCTTGACTTGTCTCAATTGTGTCACAATATGAAGATTAAATTTATTTTACGGCAGGCTGGGACAATAATTCACAGGTGACATAAATGTAGTGTGGTACAGCATGGAGGTGGCTTACACAATGGAGTGTGGGTTACACATGGTATGTGGGTTACACATTACAAACGATTTTGCTGCCTCGTTACCAACAGGCGTGATATGTAAAGTAATGTTGTTAATTTATTGTGCCCAGAGGCACCTCAGCCAGGCTAGGTCCCTAAACACATATAAAAAAAGTCACTGCTCCAAAAAACTGTTAAGGTGATATTAAAGATGGGGGGTTGGAGGCAAGGGAGAGGATACTATCAAATATTAAATTATATTATAGACTATACATTTGCTTTCTCTTATAAATTATAAATGGTTCTAATGTCACTACACCATCCACATCTTCAGCTATCATTAACTGTTTGATTTCATGCTAAGTGCAGCAGCAGAGCATGGGTCTTGAGCAGAGATGCAAAGAAGTGAGGAGTGGCCTGATGGATCAGTTCAGGGAGGGTGTCTTGTAGTAAGAGGCAGTTAGGGTTTCACAGTTTGGTTGGATTGTACTCGGAGTTTCATCCAGCATGACATAGTCTTAATTAAACGATTAAATTCTTAATTCGTGAAGGACTCCGGAAAGCAATCTAGGGTTGGCAGCCCAAGGGGCATAATGGAAGCAGGTATATAGCTGGTATCAGCTGACAAAAATAGGCAAATGAAGCTGGTATCACGAGGAAGAGAAATGTTACAAGAGATGTGGGCAAGAAGTGAGGTATATTGCAGTTGCTTCCCTAATTGAAGTGGCTCAGATATCACTGTTATTAAATGTTAGGCAAAACTGACTTTATAATGGCAACTCACTGTAAGCAAGTTGTCATACTATACGATGGAAAGAATGTAGGGTTGCCAGCCTTCTGGTTTGTGGCCAGGAGTTTCCCGGAACTGAGTCTCTATCTCTCAGAGCTACTGAAGCCATACTGGAGAGATTTGAGGCGCCTATAAGTCCAGCGGTGCAGTGGGTGCTAAAGGTAGGCCTCGGCGGCCTGCTCTTACCCGTGGCAACCGCGGGCACGCGGAGCTCCGCAGAAATGGCCGGCACTCCCTACGGCCCCTGGAGCAATTGGGACCATGAGTTTAACACATGGCTGCTCCTGCTCGAGCGCAGCGATTCTGCTGCTCCCCATTGGCCATGAACTCAGCCAATGGGAGCTGTGTCGTGGTCGCCGTGCAGGCCAGGGCATGTGAGCCCCCTGCCCCACCCGCCTGGGCACTGGGATATACTGGGCCGCTTCTGTGAGTAGCACACGGAGCTCCTGGCCCCACTTACTTCAGGCGGCGCTGGAGTCAGTGGCAGCCAGCTGGACTAGGGCAGGCCCTTCCTCTGGCACTCCCGTTGACTGCAGTTTCTGATCAATGGGAGCTGTGGAGTCAGTGCTCGGTCAGATGCCGCAGGTAGTGTGTGGGACTCCTGGCCACCTCATGGGGCACAGGGACGTGCTGGCCACTCTACGTACGGGAGTGGAGTGATGCCAGGGCAGACAGGGAGCCTGCTTACCCCCGATGTGCTGCCAGCTGGGACCACTCAAAAGGTAAGCTGCCCAGTTGGCAGCCCCAGACTGTCACCTCCTCCCATCACACCCAACCCCCCTCGGCCGCAGCGTCTGAGCCTCCTCCTGCACCCCAACTCCCTCCCAGAGCCCACATTCCCTTCCTACACTCCATCCTCTGCCTCAGCCCAGAGACCTCCTGCTCACCAAACTCCTCCAAGAGCCAGGACCCCCACTTCCTCCTGGGCATCTCAAAACTCTTGCCCCACTCTGAGCCCCTCCCAGAACCTGCACCTCCTCCCGCAGACCCCAACACCGCTGCCCCAGCCCAATGAAGTGAGTGATAGTGGGGGAGATGAGCAATGGAGGAAAGGGGGGATAGAGTGAGTGGGGGGTGGGGCATCGCAGACAGGAAGCGGGGCAGGGACAGTGTTTCTGTGATTAGATAGTTGGCAACTACCTTAAGATGTGGGTAGTCGGAAAAGGGGGGTGTCAAAAGGCAGCAGAGATGGAGGTGAGGCCTACATCCCATCTATATCCTTCTACCCTTTTCACTGTATTAACCCAAATAGGATTTATATAGGGATTAAGGCTGACCTGAAAGCCTATGTATTTGTGTGAATTGGTCTGAATTTAATTAGTCAGTAAACAAAATTAAAGAAGAGACGCTGTTTGAAAGAATTATTGACACGGGAGAAAATTCCATGGAAAATTCGGTAGTTAGCACACACAATTGAAACCCAAAGGTGTTTGTGCTCCAACTTCCTTTTGGAAAATCGTGTCATGTGATAACTCATTAGTAAATGGTGACCCTTCAGTGTGAGTCATATATACTTAATTTGCCTCCAGAGAATAGATATATATTCTACTGAAAGTGGGAGAGAGCAAACCAAACAAGGCCGTTGTCAGTTGTGGATGGCTTGCAGGGCCAGGCTGCAGGTTTTTGCTGCCCAAGGCAGCAAACGAAGGAAGAAAAAACCCCTAAAAAACAAAACCCCACCCTCAATGTGATCTGCACTCCACCAGCTGCTGCTTTCAGTCTTCAGCTGGGCAATTAGGCAGCTCTCTTCGCCTCGCAAGAGGGAGTGAGGGACCTCCACCTGATTACCACTCAAAGACCCTGATTGTGCCACCCCTTACCACTCTAGGCCTCCTCCACAAGCAGCTGCTTGCTGGGGCTCATGCCCTGGAGCTGGCCATAGATTGCTTGGGAAAGATAAAGGCAGAAAAAATCCCAACTACAACATCCGCTTTGGGAAACATTAACAAACATACCATTAGGCAGGCATTATAGTCCATAGGATCAGGCCCAACATTGAGTTAGGGGGCTGGATTCTAAACCAGGCATCTGCAGTCTTTTCAGCTGATCTGCCGGTGTCACCTTTGGGCAACTCACTTCACTTCTGTTCCCTTCCTATCTTTGTTTAATCTATTTAGAAATGTAAAGATCTTCAGGCGGAGGATATCTTTCACTGTGTTTTACAGCAATCTAGCACAATGGGGCTCTGATCTCCCACTGGGCCTCTAAGGCATTACTGTTCAGTCAAATAATAAATAACTTTTTGCAACCCACTCCACCTTCCAAGTCCTGGAAGAGTTATTGCTCAAATCCCAATCGGATTAAAGACCAGCATCTAAGCAAGCCAAATAGATCAGAACCAGAAACAGGTATTAACCAGAGAACAAGATTTGTAAAAAAAATGAGCCAGGGAATTACGTAATGATTTGAAAATTGTCTTTAAGGGAAAACATTACAATAAAAGGTTGAACAATTTGGAGTAACAATGAGCATGTTGAAAATAGCTTTAGATACAAGTAAGTAATGGAGCTACTTGGAAAGCTTGAAGAATGAATATTCTGAAATCTTTTGTGTTCCAATAATGTGCTCATAAGAGTGCTATGGAAATAGGTAAATGCAATTTTTTTTTGTAGCAATTGTACAGAACTGAGGGAAATACCAGTGGAATGGAGGGAAGTGAATGTGGCTGGCTGATTTTTCAAAAGGTGAAGAAGAATGTTTAGTGTTAATGATCACGCCAATGGCACTTATTCTCAGACATTTGCAAGTGAAAATGCCAAGGACGTGAGTAAATTTAGAGATGGTGCATGTGTCTCATTTGAGGTGATGTGGAGAAGAAATTTAGACTGTATATCATTCAGTAAATCGCTTCTGGCATTCTGATATATTCAACAGGGGCAGAAAGGGGTAGAAGTTATATCACCTTGGGACATTAGCTTTAAAGAAAAACTAGACAATGTACAATGGGCAATCAACAGCTGGTAGGGGAGTGAGGCAGATGAATTTAAAAGTCCTTTTCCATTTCTATTTCTCTGATTCTTTGATAAGACGTAATCTTTTTTTAAAAAAGAAATTAGATTTAACAATCAGAGGTAATGTATGTCAGATACATAAAGCTCTTTGTGAAAATATGCACTATTCTCTTGGGATAAGTACAAATGTAAATTTCAGAAAGTTAAAATTTGGAAAAATGTAATTCAACGTAACGCCATCCAATAATGTGGGTGCACAAAGAAAAGAAACATAGGCACAAAATTGGAGACATTAATTGGACTCGAGAACGGTGGTCACCTCATTCACTGTAGAGACAATCTGTATATCCCTCCATTTGGCTACTGCAACCATTAATTTCATGACAATTATGTAGCATATGCAATTGGGAATGTGGTCTCGCGGCAAGTTTTTAGTGTCATTATGATATTTTAGCATCCATCATTAAACGGATGATGACGGTTGCATCCTGTCTATGTTCATAGACCCTGTCTACAGCTAGACATATATACAAGATAATTGTGTACTACACATATTGCGTAGGGTGATTGCCATTAATGTGCATTAAGATAGGGAAAGCTCCACTCCTTTACTAATCACATACTAAGTATTAGAATAGATCCCAAGCAGTATGAGGGCTTGTAATAACATGTGTACCAACCGGCAGGATAGCAGCAATTCCAGAAAATCAAAGTCATTAATATTCATATACATCTCCTAGAGTTTTCTTGTTGAAATGGGAAGGAAGAGGCAAAAAGCGACTAGACAGATTAGAACAAGACGCCTTGTTTATTGAAATAAATTCTGTCGATGAAAGTTACAACGCATGTACGTTAAGGTTTTGCTGTTTCTTAATACAGCAGACCCATGAACATCCGGTAAGATTTGATATACAAAACTCTGATATAATATCCATTAACACTGAGGATGGTACAGTATAGGGCAGATAAACGCACTGCGCTAGAGCTCGTCATACATCATTGATTATATAATAATATTGAAGGACAATAAAAAATAAGTTTCTTAGGAGCAATATGAAAGCTGAGCAGTGAGCTCTGTGCTGATGGATTTCTCACTGTGGCTCCATTTTGAAGTGCTCTCTACGATAAGGCCCTCCTGGTATTAGTTTTAGCTATCTGAATCTATCAATAGGCCATAATTTCTTTTTTGCACTGCATGGAAGCCGCCTTCAATGACTCCCATAGAGAAATAAAACTCGGTAGCTACAAATAGACACATAACCTCTTTAAGCTTCCAGGCCACCTAGGCCTGAATGTACGCACATGCGTCTTCAACTTAAGGGTGCTCATTTTTATAAAGTATGGCAGACATTTAACTAACATTGCTTTTCCTTTCTTAATTCTTTTTGCCTTCAAAGAAACTCATCATCATAATAACTCAAGAAGGCTAATCAATCTTCCCGAGAGTACTAATCCTGCTTCCTCTTGCCACCCAATAATGCACGGCAACTACCATGTCGTCTATTTCTCGAGATGGATAACTTCATAAGAGAGGATGAATATGTGGGCTCATAGTCTACTGAGCACTGAGATAGGAACAGAGCGATTTGTCTCGTCTTATCACTCTATCATTAGCGCACAGTTGCTAATATGAAGATCTTTCACGCGTGATGTGAGGGAAAAGCTTTGGTTATTGTACTTGGAAAGGGGTTAGCACAGGCTTGAACGAGCCGACCTTATCCCACTAGAGAACACAGCCCAATCTGCTGAGCTCTGCAACTTAAGCTTTAACTTACAATTCAATCGCGTCTCTGCAGAGATCATCTCAGAAGCTGCAGATGGACCCTGCTTCCCTGAGATCACTGTTTATTTGTTTAAATAAATTTACATAATACCATACTGCATTGTCTCCCAAGGAGTGAAGCCTGCATCACTTCGCATTAGCATACATGAACCAGGAGTGAGTGCACGGAAAGATGAGATAGCGCTATAGGATATCCATATGTGCAGCTGTTAACTTCGGGCCTATGAAAGATAAGTGAATTGCCAATGTGCTACATTGCTGCACCGCGCGATTAGAGATTTGCGAGAACAGCATCATATATCAATGTGATTTGGCTGCTTATAATAGTCTATTATTAACACTTTTTTCATGTCGACACTTATTGATGTGAAGCTTTGGAAAACAAGCGAGAAAATGCCATATGTTTTGTCTTTCTTCAGTTTAAAGTTACAAAAAGTTTTGATACGGTCGGAAGCAATAAGATTTGAGTAAATATTGAGATCAATATAATATTGATCCGTCCCACAAATGCTAATTTAATCATTTTCTTTGCAAAAAAAGAAATAAATTCCATAATTGAGAAGTCCCTTTCTGGCCAAACATATATTCTAAGTTAATCTCGCAAGACAAAGTATTGAAGCGAAATATACTTGTAAGTCAATTTGACACCTGTAACTATATTTTTAAATTAGCGTATACAAGAGGGCACTGTTTATCCACTATTATTACTGCCTAGCTGAATACATTCACAGTCCAATAAGTTATGATTAACAAATGACAGGCTGGAGTTTATATAAGAAGAACATTCTATTGGCTGAAGCAACCTATATAATCCGAGTATTAAGAGGAGAATTTACAACTTAGATCTCTAGGTCAGAACTGAAAACTAACACATCACGAACAGTAACAATAGTAAGGAAAGCAAGATTAAGCAATGCTCATGTATGCGAGAGTGCATATATTTATGTTTCTACATTTTTATGGATTTGTATTTTGTACTATGATTGATTTCATCCAGGGTCTATCTTGATAGTATTATATAAATTATTTTCAAAACTATTTATACATTTGTTTATATAAATTGAGCACTGTTAACTTCTTCTAATGAGAGTAAGACAGAATCTCAGCAGGCAGAGCACCATCTTCGCTACATGAGTACAGATTCTGGAGTGGGCACTAAAGAATATAACATAGCATTAAATGAAATTGTGTTTACTCTTATGAATTAGGTACAAATCTAATTATCTAAGATTGCATAAGGTGTGCTAGATAAGAGCAAAGTATAACTAATTAGGACTAGAAAAAACCTACTGTGCTTTGTTTATTTAACATGTCATATCACCACTACGAGATTTTCATGATCTAAATAGTGTGCTAGACGACTAACGCCCATCAAGTAGAATAAAGTTTGTTTGTGAGTGTATCAGATCAAACAAGCAGGCATGAGCAAGGCCCATTTGATTTTCTATCACAGCTACACTACTTTAAGCATGAGGCTTAAATGTCTCGCAGAATACACAGTAACATGTATGAAATTTAGACATTGCTCGCAGTTCATTACGGCTTGAGAGGACTGGAGAGACTTGAACACATGCGTAAGAAACTGCCTGTTCCTGGATCCTGGGCAATCTGCTCAAGAAATGGATTGAGAGTTAGAATAATCGCTTTACGTGTAAGAGCAACAGCATGAGACACATGCACACCGTATGAGCGATAGTAGAATTCGTCATCTCGACGTAACAGATGCGCTTACTATATGATTATGGTCCTATCTGAAGGAGCCAATTAGAAGGATGAATGGCATCATCATGTGGGTATAATAGGAACGAGTAAGACGTCATCCTTATGTAAAATTTATAGAGTGCACACTCACCACCGAAAACCCAGGCAAGTCTGAGAGGTCTCGCTATGAGCGAGAAAGATGAGAATAGATCACTCTGTATATATAGAAGCAGCTCGCTAAAGAGAGCAGAGGAACCAACAATGAAGAGGCGGTAGAAGATGTAGCATCATAAATCTGCAACGCATGAGTGACATAAAGGGGAGACAAATGTCATTCATAGTATGTCCAGATCATGCCGGACGAGCGAGCAGTGGCACTAAAACCATATCCCATATAGCATCCTTTACTCACTTCAGACAGCCTACGCCGTGGAAATTCTCACAAAGAGCTAGTGCGATGTAATATAAGGCAGAAAGGCATAACCAGTTTTGTGGATTTTCAGTATGGCACAAATGGAGGTGTATACACAGTTCGTTAAGAGCCCATTAATAAGCTGTCTTTAGACTCTACAGCGCTAGTTCCTGATGACTGGGAATGAGATACGATTTGCAATTTATCTTGATGTTTTAAGTAGCAGATTGAGAGAGGCATGGATGTAGAAGATTTTAGTGAAATGATATGATACAATCATATCATAAGAACAAGCAAAAATAAGGGATATACTTGGCCAGGAATCACTAAGAGAAGTTAGGGACATACCTGCACCACAAAGACCGACATGGTATAATGGAGTCTCTATATTGCAAGCGACCCATGGGAATCTCATATGTCTTGGTTCCTTCCTGACGATAGGCTTGACTGATAACCTAACTGCGTTAACTCATCATAAGACCACATCTTCTAATCAGCCAAAGCAATGATATACATAAAGGTTGTTAAGCCTTATATATCTGAGTTGACTGACAGTAAGTCTCTTATGTTTTATCAAGAGGAATTTATATAATAACTCATCTATCAGAGGACCAGAGCTTAAAATATAACTTTTTTCAAACCATTATGCAGAAGAAATTTTTATTGCACACACATAATATACTGCAAAATGCGAACACTGTTAACAGCCATGAGTACGATATACGTGTATGAGGCATCAGAGAACCTGGTGAGATTTTAAGGCTCGTCCAAGAGGCCCTCAGAAGAGGTATTTAAAGGATGGTTAGGACCGGCTTTAATCACAGTAATTGAGGTGTGAGCTGGAACCAAAGGGAGAAGCGAAAGCAGGTGGTTATGAGAGCTTGTATTAGAGCGTGAGGCTAAAACATCTGATATACTACGTAGAATGGTTAAATTCCACAAACATCGCATTCTACTCTGGGTCTGAGTCTATTAGGCCCCAGAATCACCATCCAGAATTTGGTGTATCGGATTGTGTGGCAAATGTAGTGTATTATTAAGGAAAGATGAAACGTATGCTCTAAGATTTTTTTTATATTTGTAAATTGTGTGGTTGGGCGTTCTGCCATTATTGAACATTATAACATAGTGTGCAAGGACTTTTTGTTCTATTCTCAGAGGTGTGGTGTCTATTATTAATACACTCTGTATAGTTATACACTCATTTTCTTCACTTCTTGGTCAGAATCTTGAACTGAATCAATTTTCGTGTTAGGGAATTGTTATAACAATATAACTTCTTTATGTGTGTAAATCCAATGAATTTGAATTCTTAATTTCTAAAAATGAATTTGTTTTATATATACACACAATGATAATGGAACCACAAGCATCCACTCTATTAGACTCTAAAAAAGTGGTGTTCTAGGTCAAAATCAACACATATTCTGATAAATAAATTCCAACCCTCAAATTATCTCTCTAGATGTATCTAACCTGGTGTATTTGTTATTGTATGAAGAATATATTGAGTGAGATACGATTAGTACAATCACTAGATTAGGGTATTTTGGCCCCAAATTGAAACTCAGTTATTCTTCGATTACCTAGTCTCTAATGATATTAGTTCTTGTTGTTAAAGTTACACAATGACTTATTCTGGCTGGAAGGCAGCACATCCTATTTTTTGGATTAGTTTACATCGATGGCATAAATCAAACATAGAGCAATATGAGTCACAGCTTTTATATGAATGTTAAATATAGATTATTGTTGATTGGTAAACCAAATTGCTATTCTCGCATTAAATAATAGCCTTCCACAAAAAAAATGTCTTTCCCTTAAATCGTATACAAATGATGTGCTTAACTTCAGCAATGTACAAATTGCGATTTGGCAAAGAAGTCGATCATGAGACATAGAATGCGCGTTAAGATGTTTACTTACCTACTAAATGCTCGTTTAGACCAAAGATACGCAAAGAGGGGAATAGAATCTGGGGTGGTGGTATCATTTACGAATGAGTAAAAGGAGGTAAAGACTTCTATAGGAGAGGTAGTCCTAATCACCTATTGCACAGATCTGCTGTGCTTTATCCTTCCTTCAGGAGGGCACAATCCTATGACAAAGACACTCACCAGTCCAAAAAACCTACTGCCAATATTCTTTTCCCACAGATTATGACAATGCAGGGAAAGAACCGGGAACCAGTGGTTAATTGTTTCTGTTTTTTTAAAAAAAAACACAATTTTTTTGGTTTTCATTTACACACATGTTATGTAGAGCAAGTGGCGAAAGGGCTATGGTCTTTCGACGTAAGGATACTACTTAACCAGGTCCAGGTTGATGAAACTGTAGTAGAGTATAAAATACTAACAAGTTACAATTTCAACATACAGTTACACGAGTTACTTACAAGAAGTAGAATTTTAATGAAGAGATGGGGAGTTCTGCTCTTACACTATAGGGAGGGCTAAAGTGATTCTCAACACACACTGTATCGAAAAAGATGGTAGATATCATTATTAGATATAATCAGAGCAGAAACCTAAGGCTAGCACTTCATAGTGTATTCTTAGGTACTGACTCGTAGTAATCGCATTAGTGTATATAAATTAAGTAGAGAGATTTATATATGTTCCACTGAAAGAACATACATATTGGGATATCGTTAGGTTAACACATCTATTAATGATTGGCATAGTAATGCTCATGGCATAAAGATAAAATACTAATATGTAAATGGCAAGATGAACCGATAACGATGGACGAAAATGATAGTCATTAGAGAAAAGCACCTTCTACGATCAACTCATCTCACAGAAAAAAATTTCTAATTAGAAATAATTGAAGTAGAGCAATAGCAGATAATAACTAAAATTACGAGTAAATATATAGATAATTCACTCTCCAATAGGTCCGTTCATATGGGTCTAATAAAGATAGGAAGATCCTCAGCTACTAATGCAAAATGCGAATAACTTACATGAGATTCTATTTATTATGGATAAGGCTTAAACTTACAGGCTCTGGAGAGCCTTTGATATGTACCCGCTAGACCAGCAGTTTTCAGGAATGAAATGATGCGCCACACATTCTGTAAGCACAGCTCAGCCTGAACATCTTGGACCAATTAAAAGGACACAACAATTACTCTTATAATAAGCACATGAAACTAGATAGGGCGCTTTACTCCACAGCAGACGAGAATTTCGACAATATTTCGATACAATAACATATTTCTCACTCCCTTATGGCAGCCACATTCAATATTCTATCGATCCCTATCTCTCATGGGTCGACTACTAACTCTAGGAGAGAGAGGTCGGCCTGTATTGCTAACTCTACACTAATGAGCATGGATTTATGTATGTAGCAGTAGAACTCCGAATGTAGGTCAGCTACATACCCGAGAAGCCAGATCTTAAATATGTCAATGAATACCCACTCTGCCAATGACGCAGTCAAGATCATCGGAGCAGCAATGACATAGGATGATACTTTTTGATAGTGCTTCACACTAGGGAGACACAGTTATGCTGAATTCCAGGATACTGCTAGGGATAAGGGTTACTTATAGTGGTGCTGTATTGTACTGTGGAACATGCATTAGGACTATCTATAAGTGTGTACTCAGGTCCTTCGTGTGAATGTAAGGAAGAGGGATGCGGCATGTCTTATTTCATTAGGGTGACTAACATTATTGCTTAAAGTTGTGCTTGAGTCATTCTATTGGTGGGCAGGTTTACCGCCACTATTGCATATTGTCTCACTAGCTTCTTGACCTGGAGAATAGGTCAACCTATGTCGTTGGTTGAGATCTCACTTTTGTGAGAATTCACAGTCCGGCTTAGAATTTTTAATTTATCTTGATGTATTTAGAGTATCTCCAACAAATTTTGTTGGCTTACGACCTTGGGAGCTCTGGTTTCTTCAGACTATTCCTAGCATTAAGTAGATCTGGATTGGATGAATTGCCCCTCAGCCATTCCGCCAAGATGAACACTTAAAGCCTGGGGGAAAGATAGATAACACCTGGAGATACTGAATAGGTCAGAGTGACCTACGAACAAATTGAGGATTGGGCTCAAAAATCTGAATGAGGGGTCATAAAACAGAAAGCAGAGTCCCCTCGCCTTTTTTACGGCACAGCAATCCCACATGCACACTAATCACGACTCGGATATCGAGTACGGGAGAGCCTACCTCTGTCTTAAAAAGAGCATTGTGAGGGGAGATGTGTTGTACCACAAGAGTGGCTTTTTGAAAGTCCCACGTACACATAGCTTATCGGAATACACTGAATGAGTCACACCAGTGGCCCCTTGCTCCCATAGAATGTTGCTCAATTGACACTATTGGGTCTGTATTGAAGTAGCGCAAACACTCGCGAGCAAGCAATAAACATACAGAGAGGGTAGAGGTGAAGCATTAATTGAATTTCCTCCTTACAAAGGACGACTTGTTGGAAGAGCCACTACTTTCGGACGCTCCAGATCAAAGTCTGTGTATGCGACTTTGTCGTCGCTACGACATAGGAGAAATTCTTGGAAATGTGGACAAATTGGATACTCCGAAAAGGGCACTATTACACCGCGCAAATATATGATTCTAGCGTGGGAGCCTGAGGGCTGTAGAGGAGACCTGAGGGTATCATTATTAGCTCAGTAGAACAGATGAAGAGAGACAGGGGCATTTGATACCAGAACCTCATTACAGAAGGGGGCCGGGGGGTTCAAAGAGGAATGGAGCAGGCTGTTCTCGTGGTTGGAGATGACAGAAAAGACAATGGCTCAATTGCAAAGTTGCAGTGGGGGAGGTTTAGGTTGGATATTAGGAAACACTATTTCACTCAGAGGGTGGTGAAGCAGTGGAATGGGTTACCTAGGAAGGTCATGGAATCTCCATCCTTAGCGGTTTTTAAGATCAGGCTTGACAAAGCCCTGAGTGGAATGATTTAGCTGGTGTTGGTCCTGCTTTGAGCAGGGGATTGGACTAGATGACCTCCTGAGGTCTATGACAGTTCTGAACTTCTGGATCTAATTAATGAAAGTTGATTATTTCTATGGGAAGTTTTGATTGGTATCTAGTCAGTGGGCACTGTACCACTGGGAGGCAGATCATAATTTTACAGAACTCACTACAACTAACCAGGATGAATTAATTTAATAATGCAAACTGACAGGTTGATGTTTCACTGTTATAGATTTTTGTGGTAACTCAGTGACTTGTTACAGGACTGTTTCCAAAAATTTTTTCCATACAGTAAATTACAATATTAACAAACATCTTTAGTTTCACTATCTTGTCTGTGATAATCAACATAAATTAATGAGTGGCTGACTGTACAGGTGACAATGAAGTGGTTAAGAATTACAATACAATATTAGAAAATATTATGCACAGAGAGATAATTGCAACTGGAAGCACATTGATTTGTGATGTGGTAGTCCTCCCAACGTAATTCCATAGCTTTTGACCAGTAATAATGAAGGATCTCCAAATATCATTATATATCATTTACCTCACATCTATAACTAAAACCAAATAGATGTAACAGTAACTATTGGCAGGTCCCCATATTCCAAACAAGTGCCATTTTAATTAACTCACCTGTGGAATCAGGTCATTTGTCAACTGCTGCTGACTACCAGGAGGCCTGAACACAAAACACACACTTTTGAACAAGATAAAAGTATTGTATGGCTGGGATAAACAGAATAACACTCCATGTGCTGACTGCAAACATGACATTTTAATCCCATAAAATATTAAAAGATATTATTTTACAAAGATGGAAACAAGGAGCGGGGTATTTATATTACGATCCAAGTTTTCAAGAGCAGCTTCTTAAGTTCTGAAGCACATTTAGAAGCCTATCTATCTGATCAAACCTCAACCTGGCCTTCTGTATTGGTGGTACAATTTTGTATATGCAGTCAATTGCACCCCAAATTTTCTAACTGCAATAAAAAGCAGGTTCAAAATTGTGTCAGTGATATTGAAAGCAAAGGTGAAGATTGGCCAACCATAAAGATCCATTTACATATATTTAATTAAGGACTGACTGTGCAATGGAATAGAGAAACAGGTCCTACATTTTTCAAAAAGAGGTCTAAAAACTGACTACAGTAAAACTACATTTTGGAGCTCTTTCATCAAGTACCCACACCTTGATGGGATCCAATTAGCAACAAAATATTCTAAATTCATGCTACACTACAGAAACTCCAGACTCATCCACTTCAAAGAGTTAAACAAAATCAATGGAAACCCAAAGTCTATAAAAGTTCACAATGTTCTGCGCTTTTAGAATCTGTGTGTGTGAGCAAAATGTTCATCTAAATATCAATATTTAATGTTAAAACATGGCAGCATCTTATGAAAACACCTTAAACATCAATTTA
This sequence comes from Chelonoidis abingdonii, assembly GCF_003597395.2. NCBI lineage: Eukaryota > Metazoa > Chordata > Testudines > Testudinidae > Chelonoidis > Chelonoidis abingdonii. The sequence goes on along the minus strand of NC_133772.1, from coordinate 59,004,071 downwards.
CAGTAAAGGTTAATTACCAACCAAGAACATCTAATACATGATTGCCTTAGTCTTTGTATATATTTTATTTGAAAATGTATCTGAGTATGATTCTTTTCTCATTGTATCAGTTAATTTAAAGCAACTATGAAAGGTGTCACATTGAAAGGACTACAGATTTCAGACCATTGTTTATGCACAGATTAGGAAGGTACAGGATTGCATTGACAGAAGAAGCAGGAGGCTCTACCTATGAATTTCTAAGCTGCCCATCAGTATAATATTTATTCTGTATAACTGACCCACTAATGTGATGTGCCTCAACCTAAACACCCATTATAATAAGAGTAGTTCAGTCTACACCTATTCAGTCCTTGTTCCGTCTGCTGAGACAGGCAGTTATATCAATCCTCATTCTGTCTACTGAGACTGCCAATTACTTCCAATTTAATGCCACACATGGTGGTAGTTTTCATGATGTGGACACGTGTCCACTAGGACATGGAGTAGGACCACCAAGTTATTTCACATAGCCCTCCAAACATCCAGTAAATTATAAACTGGAATAAATTTGTGACCTAGAGGTGACAGATCCATCAGTAGCCTCATTAGTCACTCAATCCCTTTCCAGTGGGGGTTTTATTTAAGGGACAGACTGTTTTTCATTTTAAGATGCTGTCGAGGTTGGACCCCTGCAAGGTTTCCAGGGAAGATTTTTAGCCAGTCAATGACTTGTAACTGGATCTGTCAACTTGCATACTGTTTAAACAAACTGAAAAAAAACTTTGTCATCACATATAATATAAATCCTGTGTTACTTCCAGGTAATGCAGCACCAAGATAAACTGAATACCCAAATCAAACATCTTTTAAACTGAATAACTTTTCTAAGCTTTTCATGCTGAGAACTACAATATTTACATAAACCACTGTCAAATCAATGGGATTTTATTCAACTCTAAGATGGATCAAAATTATCATATACTGAAACCTTAGTACTTCAGTATAAAATACTTATTTTAAAGTATCATTGGTAGGTGGATATTAGATCTTCCCAGAGTAAAATATTTTAAATAAACAAAACATTTTCTGAATGATGGATGAAAAACATGGGACTGATCTTGGGGGTACAAATAATCTGTACAGACTACAGATCAGGGATCCCTGTGCAAAACTAGCTTAAGGCTCATCCTTGCACTCCCTAAACCTCCTGCTGTTCTTTATAAGACGATTACCCCTGAGCCAATATTTGAGTAGTCTGACTTAAAGACCTCCCAGTTCTCCCTACATACAGCTTTGTTGCCTGGGATCACCAAATAAGATCTCCCTATACTTGATCTGGACTAAACAGTCATGGAAGAAACCACACATTGACCTCTAATTTCAACCTAGATATGTGCCTTCTGATCTCTAATGTAGATCTGAGCCTCTTTGTTGAGTGAGAGGCCAGATCCAATACTTTGTTGAGCAAGCTAGAGTCTATGTCACTGTACCCAGTGGTGTTCTTCTTGCTACTTGAGAGATTTGCTCAATCTGATGTATAGTCTGAACCAAGAAAATAGGATGAAGAACCATGTGAAGAATCCCAACAGGTGACAATCAGTCCTGGAAATTTTGTCCCCATTGGGAAAAACACTTGAGGTAAAGCGGGCCTGAAGTTTTCTTTTGAGGATTTGCCTACTGTGATTTTAGCAGCAGGCTTTTGCTGATCGTGCTGTGGTGGTATCCTCTCTGGAAGTAGGCTCTCCTATACCTCATCTATATCTATATTACGTCCAAAACGTTTGTTAAAAGAAAGTTATTTAGTTGTTTACTATTAAGAACAGGGCCACTGCATTCGTAATTTTTTGCAAAAGGAGAAAGAGCTTTATCTTCCCTACCTTCTTCAGAAAACAAGAGAAAATGCAATTACTTTGCATCAAAGTTTTCCTGGCAGTCTTGATTTCCTTCTGTCTATGCATCCAGGCATGAGAGGAGACATCTCGCATTGGGAAGTAGCTCACAAGAGGTTGTTTAACTTGTACCTGAGTTTCTATTTGTCAGGGTTGGGAGCTCTGGGATCTGCACTGGCTGCCTATTGGTCTCCAGGTAGAGTTCAAGATATTGATTATGGCCATCTATAAATCCTTAAATGGCTTGGCATGTGCCTAACTGGGTTTGGGTCTCTGTCTCTGTGGCAAACTGTTTACATTTACATTAGTGGAGGTAATGAAACTGGACTCACCTATCTCTATTAAGCGTGTTGAGGCTGCCAGCAGGCCAAATTCTCATTGAAACCCCTGGAACATGTAATGTGAAAAACTTGCTTCACTACCCCTGCTGTTGTCTAAAATATGCCCAAAATTTACTAAACCTTCTTAGGACCACCACTGCAAAGGCCAATTGCCCTTGATGTGATTTCGAAGTAAGAAATGCTCCTGGAGTATTAATTTGGGAGGGGGGGGTGTGTAGATGGCTTTTTTTGAAGATTTTTATTTTATATTTCTGCTTGCTGAGGTATAAGTCACTACTCTCCTTTTGATATTGAATGAGTGCTGGCTCGTGAGAGTTAATTCATTTGTTATTTATGTCCCTTAGATTACTGTATTTAATCTTGTTCAGGGGTGCTAGGTGCATTTGTACAGTCATTCCTTTCTAATGTTAATCTAATTTTTATTAAAATAAATTATGGTGAAGTGCCATCTGTTTAGTCACCCTGGCAAATGTAATGAAGTCAGCGCAGAGTAAATAGCGATATAGGCTTAAATGATATCAAAACCCATACCTGTTGAGTGAAATGTGGTACCAAACCTACCTATCTAGGCAGAAGAGAGAAATATTAGTGGGCCACACCAACAGAAGCATTTGTCTGCCTGCTTCAGTGCTGCATATGCCCATGCCTCAGTATTTCGACCCTACGGTCTCAATGAGACTTCTTCGATGAATCTTCTGAATGATGATGAGGCATCCTTTGCCTAGTTCCCCTTGAGGGCTTGCCAAGCTTATAACAAGCCTTGAATCTTCACACAACTGCAAATAGGGGAAACTTGTCTAAATAATGTATCAGAGAAGATAGCTGTGTTTAGTCTGTATCCACAAAACAGCGAGGAATCCAGGTGGCACCTTAAAGACGAACAGATTTATTTGGGCATAAGCTTTTGTGGATAAAAAGCCCACTTCTTCAGATGCATGGAGCATGAAGAAGTGCATCGGAAGAAGTGGATTTTTACCCACAAAGCTTATGCCCAAATAAATCTGTTCGTCTTTAAGGTGCCACCGGACTCCTCGTTGTTTTTGTCTAAATAAGAAACCCACTTCCTCATGCCCTCGAGACTGCAGAACCTCCTCCACAGTGAAAATCAGGGTATTTCACCTGATGTAGAGGGGAAGTGTGTGCTGCCTTCTTAGGCTTTTTAGGAGTTTTGCTCTTAGCTTTCTTCTCCCAGTGGTAATCTTACACAACTCAAGTCTGAGTAAAGAAACTGTCTATAGCATACACTTGCTCTGTGATGTTAGTTTTCACATGGTAAGCAGGTCAGAACTAGGTCAACAGTAAAAGGTCTTGAAGGAATACGTAGGTGCTCAACGGTTATTGAGCTGGGGATTCAAGTAGGGCTTGAGTCTTCAATGAAGTAATAGTGTAGCATGCTCTTTATGCTCCTAGAGATATTAGGTTTTAAATGAGATGTACAACTGCAGTTCTGAACACTTACTCTGATTAAGATTCTGATGACTTTTCTAAAGGCTAAGGATATTAACCCCAATGACCTAACCCAATTCCAATGCGGGTGCTGCAGTTCATTTCTGCATAAGTAAATAGCCACTCAATTTTCAGTTGAATAGGTTGTTCTTCACTTCCTGTCCTAAACAGACATGTAGTTTTACTGTGCACTATTAAACTGCTTCTGTGCTTCACCACAGAGGTGGCTACATGTCAAGGGTGGATGAAGTGATCTTTTTATATCAATTAGCAATTACTGTAAAGTGCTTTGGGGTGAAATGCCATATAGGATGAGAACTTCAAGTGGAGAATAAGCAGCAGGAGCACACAAACTCATAAATGGCATAGATCCTATTTTTATGTAAATTGCCCTCATAATAAAGAACAGCAAAAGATCAGATAAACACAGAAGAAGATATCACATATATGCAGAGTTCTCGCTAAATAGAATTTTTCTTCTCATTTTCTATGTGACATCTGTGTTTCTTTAAGCCAATAGCACCCTCATCTGAGCACCAGCTAATTCAGCATCCATAATATTTAATCATGTAAGACTCCTGGCTCTATGAACCTCTGAGCTAATTAATCCATCCTTGCTGTGTGAGACTGAAAAATCCTGCACAGCAAGACCAAAAAATTACCACAATGTATAGTCAAGTCTCAAGAAACTTCTGGTCCTAATAAGTTTACTGATATTGGAAGGATTTCAACTACAGATCCAACAACCTACGTATGGAAGCACTGAAATCTAGCAAACTGCTCATAAAGGCTGAAACATACCTGAGAAGTCCATGTAATCAGACATATTTACACTGCATATACTTTCCTGCAATTTGTGATATCAAGGTACTACTCAATAACAATCTGATTTTCTCACTTGTGTCCTGCTATTGTAAGACAGCTAAGCTTACAGATGCATGACAAGATATGCTACAGCAACTGCTCCACAAAACATATGCAGAAAAATAATTGATCGCTAGTGAAATCTAATATACATTTATCATACTATTAACATTTTGGATTCTAATTTAATTAGATAGCAAGTAAGAGTTGATATGAAAAAGTGCTTCTGTTGTTTATATCTGAAGTTTAAAACCATTGAAATAAAAGTTGATCCCCTGAAACTTGACTGTGGAAAAAAATTCTCCTTGAAAATTTTAGAAATGAAATTACTTGAAATGAATTCAACTCTGGATGCCATTAGTAGTGATAAATTAATACAATAAAATCAAAATTATGGATTCCATGTAACTAGTAACAAAATTCTAATGAATCAATGCACCACCTCCTTTATTTTATTTTTCCTTGCACATAATTTCTCATTGAATACCAACTAATGACATATCAAAATTAAAATATGTATGATGCTTAGTAACGAACATGAAAAGTATGTAACAAAATACTTAATTACTTTATACTAAATACTTCAAAGCTTTAAAAAGTCCTTAATTGTATTTAATACTTAGCTGACAGATACTTTCTGAGAAGTAAATGTTACAGCAATGAATACCAAACAGAGTAAGCCAAGCTCCATTTGTTTGTAAAATAAACTCATTTCCTTTTAATCTCAGTGCAAAAATGAACCAATGCAATGTACTCCATTTAGCATGATTTTTAGACAGCACATTATACAATTTCTAGATCATTAACTTGTCTTCCTATGTTTCCACGTCTTGCACTTCTGCTGGGTAAGCATTAGTTCATTCGTGTTGGTAAAAATTCTACCTTTATGTATTAGATATTTTACTTGCTCAATTATTTAATGCACAGCCACTGTGGCTATAAAAAGATCTGCATCTTTTATACAGCAAAAACTTACTATTTCGTCTGTGGATTTAATTAAAAGGATAAACTGCCCTTTGCTAGACTTCATTTTAAACAGAAACTTAAATATTAAGATCCAATCATTTTACAGAAGAATTTCTGGGGCAAAATATCCTTGTGAAGTTCTACATACTTGAGAGATGAGCATGAGTGAAAATGTACACGAAAAATGACAAACAGGAAGGGGAGGAGGATGTTGTGGTTAAAACATGGGATTGTGAGCCAGGAGATACAGATTCTATTCCCAGCTCTGCTACAGATTCCCAGCTCTGCTATGAGACCCAGGGCAAGTCCCTTAGCCTCTCTATTGCTCAATTTTTCCTGTCTGTACCCTATCTCACGGGGATGCTATGATGCTTAATTTCTTAGTGTTTATAAAGTGCTTTATGATCCCATAAGCGGAGAATGCCATGTAAATGCAAATTACAGTATTATGTAATCAGAAAGCTATCTGAAAATACCCAGAGTAGACCAAAAAGAATCATCATTGGACCACAGGTGAAATTTGTATATCCACAGCCTTTTAACATAGGTATACAAGTCTTTTCTTACATTTAAATAATACCTTTTATCCCAATGAGATTTTAAGTTACAACACACATCCTTATATTATATATATGGTACAGCGACTGCTCCACAAAACATATGCAGAAAAATGATTGATCGCTAGTGAAATCTAATATACATTTATCATACTATTAACATATATACACACACACAAACACACATTATAAATTTAGTAACCTCAGACACTAAAGTAAAACCAACGAAACCATTTAATGCCAAAGAAATGTTACATAACTGTGAAGAGCAATACTACATCTAACGATAGTGGAAAAGTTTGAGTAAAAGCATGTAGTTATCCTAACTGGCATTTGGTTGGGACACCAAGGTTACCATCCCTTGTCACCCACATACCTGCCAACTCTATCTTCCACATAGTCATTAGGCTTCTCCCTTTTGTGCAATTATCTAGAGCCAAAGACAACATACCTCATTGGGAGAGGACATTTCAGTCAATGCCTCTTTGACTGAAACCTTGAGGGTCCAGTCACCCTGTTCCCTTCACCACCTCACCATAAAGGTTGAGGGGATTATTTTCTCTTGGGGTAAACCTCATTAAATGAGCCAACCAACAGTGTCAGACACTGATAATCGTCTTAAAAAGCAAGACATTAAAAAGGGAGAAAATTACAGTAAGATAAAATAAATGGTTTGCGTAACATATCTTTTGTATCCAACCCCTGAGTCTGCGCCAATGAAATATCAGCCGGGGGGAACCCTACATCTTTTTCCCAAATTGCCTCACTAAGGAAATATTATACTATTTGAGTCACATGGTAAATGTAGGCAGAGTGGCAACTGCATAGGATCCAGGAAGATTTAGGCCATGTCTACAATAGAGGTACTCAGGGATATGGATTTTTTTACACCCCTGAGCACTACAGCTATGTCGACCTTCATCTTACGTGTAGATTAAGTTTCCTGGTGGAATTATAGCTGTTTAATTGTATGAATTAAAAGAGAAGCAGTGAATTAGGAGAGTGAACAAACAATTGCGCTGGAAAACCTATCAAAACTAAAATGGTATCTATTTATTGAAAACATTTCTCCATTATCACCATGATGAAGGCATACTAAGTTATCTCATCACAGTTAAATGCTGACCTTCTGAATACAAAAGATAGAATTTGTATCATGAATTCTTTATTTATAATGAAGCAAAATAATAAATGAACAATTGTCTGTATGTTAAGCAAATGGCACACCTGCAACTCCACAAATATTTGATAATTGTCTTAATTGATAGGTAGGGCATATAAGAGCAGATGGTGCCATTTCTCCACTTCTCTAAGTATAATTGCTCTTACCTCTATCTCCTGCCCCTCCTTAATCCTCTTAAATCTCTCATAAAAACTTACCTCTGCCAGGATGAGAGATTCTTCCTTCTGCCAGCCTTTAGGCAAGTAATGAGCTGAGACTTTTGTTTTCATACTACAGTTTGTTTTTCTTTTTACATCACACCCCCACCCCCGTTTATCTAATGTATTCTAAAACCTAGATTGTGAAATCTCTTGAAAGAGAATCGCTGTTACTTGGATGTACAATGGGGCCATGGTCCTTGACTGGAGTTCCTAAGTATCACCACAGTACAAACAGATAATAATAGGAAAGCTTGTTTCATTATTTTTGCACCCCATGAAGAAATAAATTACTTTTTAGCTTGAGGGTGCACATTGCAGCTGTGGAGAAGATATGAACATAAGAATGGCCATACTAGTTACACCAATGGTCCATCTAGCCCAGTATCCTGTCTTCCGACAGTGGCCAATGGCACATGCATCAGAGGGAATGAACAGAAAGGGCAATTTATCAAGTGAGCCACCCCGTTGTCCAGTTCCAGATTCTGGGATAGCATCCCTGACTATCTTGGCTAATAGCCATTGATGGACCTATCCTCCATGGATTTGTTTAATTCTTTTTTTAACCTACTTTTGGCCGTCACAACATTCTCTGCCAACAAGTTCCATAGGTTGACTGTACTTATGTGAAGAAGTCCTTCCTTTTCGTTTGTTTAACCCTGCTACCTATTACTTTGGTGACCCATAGTTCTTGTGTTATATGAAGGGGTAAATAACACTTCTTTATTCACTTATTCCATACCATTCATGATTTTATAGACCTCTGTCATATTCCCACTTAGTTGTCTCTTTTCTAAACTGATTAGTCCCAGTATTTTTAATCTCTCTTCATATGATCAAGGATTTTAAGTATAATTTTTAAAGACACTTGAGTAAATACTCATGCAATTTTGCTAAAATAAAGCTCCAAAAGCCAGGTCAGAGCATAATGCAACAGTACTTTATATACATGGTACTACAGAAAATTAAAGTCCATCAGCTGTTCCTCAGTACAATGACCTTCCCAAACTACGAAGAACCAAGACATGTTGCTGTTAAATGTATGGTACTAGAACGGAGAAATACCGATCACTAGCACAAACAGTTAATATTTTCCTTTAAATAAACATTTGGTATGCTATTTTCCCATTACATGGACCATAACTGGGTAACGTATATTACATGGCTCTGCAGACTTATGACACGACGCATGCTAGTGACATAACCAAGTATTTTGCATTTCTAGGAACAGCACACAGAAGGTTTGGCAGTCATGCAGAATTTGGAAAAACCAGAGGTGCCTTAAACTAGCAGTGTGGTTGTCCAAAATCAGCAGCTTCTACATATGTGGCACTTCCAAATGCTAGTCAAAACACTACTAAATTATTGCATGTGTTTGAATGTTCCTAGGCTGTTTACCCAAGCATCCTAAGCTAGACTGATTGTAGCAAAGAAAATTTTTCCATTGTTTAATATCACATACTCTCACCTGTCTTCAAATGCAATTTACATAATTTTACAATGCTGTAGTTGAAAAGCATGTTAGCTAATATATCCACTTCTGAAAAAAAAATTTAATTAGATGCCTGTATGAAATTCCCAGAGATGTATATTTATTAATATTAGTGGCTTACTCAGTTATTTTCCTTCTTCTGTTCTTTTCCCCCAGGATCCCTGTCCTCAGCTACACTTCAGCTTCCTCGTCCCCTGATTGCTAGAAAGGGGTAGAAGAAGGGGAGAAATAGTAATGACATTAAAGATTCATTAGTAACATTTTATACATTTTTAAAATCCATCCTATGAATGAAATCTAGATGATCCAGGGAAAATGGTAATCTAAGAGCTTTAGTCTGCTTCGATAAACTGGGCACTTGATGCCATAATGTGTGTCCTCATCAGGATGAGCTGCTGTTTAATTATTGTGGTTTGCCCCCTCCTCCTGTGAGCTCAGAGACAAGGCAAGACAGGAGGCAGCTAGATACCCTTGGCCACGTTCTCTTCACTGCTTAAAAAAAGTTACAAAGTATGAGATTTAAGTAAAGGGATACATTCGTCACTATGTGGAACCTCATCCTTTCCCCATTTCAAATTCTGAAGCCAGGCGCACAGAATATCCACTGATATGTTCTATGCTTGGTTATAAAACATGAAGGAAACCCCATGACTGATTCAGGCTCACAGGGTTCAGGCTATGGACTATGAAACTGTAGCGTAGACATTCAGGCTTGGCCTGGAGTCTGGGCTCTGGGACCTTCTCACATTGCAGGGTCCCAGAACTTGAACTTCACCCCAAACCCGAATTTCTACACCACACTTAAACAACCCTGTGAAGCTCAGTCAGCTGCCATGGGCCAGCAACAGGGGTTTAATTGCAGTGTAGACATACCCTACGTATACATGTAAATTGTGCTCTACATCAGTTCACAAACAGCAAAATACCATGTGCATTAAGTACCAACCAAGACATGTAAAAAAAAAATCCATGGAGAAATAGGACTTGTATGTGTAGGAGTCTAAAAAACAGGACAGAAAGTGCTTTGCTATACAGATAGTGGGCAAAATTCTGGCCCCACTATGGTCAGTGGGAGTTTTGCCATTGACTTAAGCGGAGCCAGGATTTAACCCACTGTGCACAATCAAATCACTTACTCAATTTTGAAAAAACTATATGCAACAACCTTAACACTAATCCTATTCTTTCATTTGTTATCTCAATATCTATAGACAACATAACACTTTTGAAAAAAAAGCTTTAAAAACAGATTACTCCATAGTTAAGGCTGCAGCAGAGTTTCTGTTTAGAAGCTGATTTTTTTTAAAAGTGCTTTAAAATCCAGTGCCCAGGCAGACTGGCTAGAAAACAGGGAGGGAGAATATAAGATGAAAGTTTGGGGTCATTTGAGCAAGGAGCTCCTGGGATACAAACACAACCTCTTTTCCTGCTCCTTCCCACCAAAATGATGTGCTTTTTAAAAGTTCATTGTTCTTATGTCTTATTTCGTCCACTAATTCAGAGAAAATGGAGAACAAACTTCATACATTCCTGTACTCTGTTAGAGCACAACAACCTACTTTATCCCCAAAAATGCATTAATAAAAAAATTTGCTGTTTTATTTGCTTCTATGAAGAGAGGCATTTTGGTTCAACCATGAACTGTGCATGTATAGACTGAAAGATGACTCTTATCTGCATTACTTATGCATGGAGAATTTAGATTCCTCAAGAAAAAAAATGAGTGAGTGAATGATTTGCCCATGGACTCAACTGGAGACAGGTGCTGACCTTTGATCCCAAGGATGAAAAACTAACTTAAAAAAACTTTATTCATGTAAAATTAAAGTTCTAAGTGTTCAGCACAGCCCTGCACTCTTTGTACCCTTCCATAACATGAGATTTTAATTCCCAAAAATCAAACATCAGAAGACAGGTAAATGCAGAGTTTAGGTGACATGTCCCACACAACAAAGCCTAAACTCTGCCACCATGGAGATGGCAACAGGAATTATTACCGTATCTTAACCCTCCCTATCTAAATCTGCCATTTTCTGTGTGCCTAAGCTCCAGTTCAGCAATCTTTTTAATTTGGTCCAACACACATCACTGATATTCGCAGCACCATTGATCTAAGGGCTGTTGGTGGCTGTCAAAAGCTAAGGCAGGAAGTTAGATAGTGTGATCTCCTTGAAGGGCATTTTTGGGAAGGGATCAGAGTGGGGAGTTAGCTGTGTGGTATAGGATGAGTCACCTCAATGCTGCATTTTTTTGTTTCTCTAACATTTATGATTACATTTTTTCTTATAACATTCATTTTCTTGCAAGAGGCACTTAAAGGGATCCTAATACCACATTTCCTGCTTTTTCCCTTGAGGTTTGAGTTTGGGGAATTAAATTCCCATGCTCTGGAAGGGCCCAAAGAGCACAGGGCAGTGCAGAGCATCTACAATCTTAACTCTGCATTAAGATTTTGCACATCAATATAACTTAATAACCCACCCGAGACTGATCTATGCAAGATCCTAACAAGCCCCTGGTGGCTCCCTCTTTCCTCTTCCTCAGAGAGGGCAGGAAAATCTCTGTGGTTCCTGACAGTAAATCCCCCATCAAGCCCTTGCTCCGGTTGGTGAGAGGAGGCTCAGGAGAAATGAGTATATGCAGAGAAATGGCTGACTAGAAGTAGCAGATTGGATGCTGAAGGGGGGCAGGAGGAAGAGACCAAAAAGTAAATGGAGTATAAGTGATGGAAGGACACAAGAGAGAGCAAGATAAGAGGTGAATAGGTTTGGAGGGGAAAGGTTGGTGTGGGTAATACATATTTTTTGAGTTGCAAAAAACTGCATGTATGTGAGCATTGGTGCCTCACAGGGCAATTCTCACACATGCTACAAAAATGTATAGGATAGTCTTCTGTCATCTGTGCTAATGTATATTACTCAATAATTCCTACAGTTTTACCTCAGATATAATTCTGTGATGCGTGAAGTAATCTTACAACTGATTGTATATCTGTTAAATTTGTACAGCATTAACCTTATTTAAATGCCTCCTGAATTCTGAGTTTTTCCAGAACCTCTACAAAAGCAAGTCAAAAATATTCCATTGCTTTTTTTCCCCATCTTTGTCTAACAGAACCACCAAGATATGCATGTGCCTAAACTACGATGATATCAGCGTAAACCTCATTCCCTCCCATGCCATCTCCTCCACATAGTTAGCCCCGTTTATCAACTCACATCTAAAACTAAGATTACAATTTCTTTGGGGCATAGACCGTGTTATCCTATGTCTCCAGGAAGCCCCTCACACATTTTTAGGCACTATAAAGTGAATAAGTAATTACTAAAGCTCTTTGGGATCCTTCAGAATTTAAGAAAATATATACAGTAAATGTAAGATAGCATTAGATGTTTGATATTCCCAGCTTTTCAAAGTATTAAAATGTTAAATATGTAGCAAGTGATTTTTAAGATTAAGAGAATATACATCTAAGAGATAGCTACACATAATCATTACCCATTGTATGCTATGCTGTTTCTAAAAGATCAGAGTTAATCATGCCAAAGTATTTTCAAATACTGTGTTTATTTTTTATAAGCAGGACCAAATGGTTTGATCCACGAATAAAGTGAGTTAAATAACTCAAAGTTACTCTTCATAACATTTTCTTAAACATATTTTGTTTCAGTAACCTTTCCACTATAATTTTAAAAGTCTGAACTGCGAATATTTAAAATTTGATAATTTATTAAAAATTCAATCATAAAGCTCCACCAAGTGGAAATTCTTAAAACTACATTAAGAAGCTACTGTCTATCTTATATGCCAGCAATTCAAATGATATAAATTAAAGGCAACAAATGCACTCTTACCTTTGACTGATTGCAATGGACAAACCACTGCCCATCATCTTTGCATGATATAACTACAGTCACTGATTTGGAAAAAAAATAGTGATAAAAATAACAACAGAATACAGTAAAATTCCTTCTGATTGTATTTGGGTGTTTTCAAAATCCTCCTTTTGCTATACTTGATGTAAACTAAGAAGATATGTGGATAATGATTTGCTTCTTCACAGAAATCTCCCTTCTGGCTCACTGGAAATGCCATGAGCATCATTTAATCCCTTTTTAAAGTAGGCAATCTTGGTTATTTATTAAGAATTCACAGGTATTATCATTCTGTGTGGCATCAGAGTCTAGAACAAATGTAGTTTGTTAAATGGTTTGCTCCTTCTTACTATTAAAATATTTATTATCTGTGTAGTTTTAACAACCTGATAAAAACCATTAAAAGCATAGCTGTGCTGTCCAGCAGGTAATGCCATTTTTAATGAAACCATAACTGTCATAAATAAAAAATAACTGACTTATGTAGTATTAATAATGTACCTCAACTTCCGTCAAAAGAGTGGTTTTGGTTTGTAGGAGTGAGGGCTGTAAAACATGCCATAGTGCTTTTGACCAAGTAAAAGGGATTTTTAGGAACTCACCCTCCAAATACTCAGAGCCAGATTCTTTTCTCAAAACATATACATCTGGAATAACTGCACTGAAACACAACAACTGTCTATGTTTAACTAAAAGTGAGGCCTAGATCCTAAACTCCAGTTTGGCATGTTTCACAATTATATGTTCCTCACCTATAGTAGGAGGCATAGGCTATGTCTACACTACAAATTACTTCAGTATAATTTACAAAATAATCCACATCCCTGAGCAACATAAATTACAAAAAAAGCACCAGTGTGGGCAGCAACTGCCTCTCACAGAAGCAGGAGTTATTAAGCCAAGAGCAGAGCTCTCTCCCATCAGATTAGAGCGGCTTCATCTGAAGCACTACAGCAGTGCAGCTGTGCCATTGTAAATAATGTAGTGTAGACATATCCATAGATATGGCCTTCTTCATAAAGTGATACATCTTTCCTTCTCTGAGGAACATACTGTCCCAGTAATTCCTGCAGTAGTTTGATGTAGACAAGAACATTATTTATCCAAATGCAATGGGGGGCAATAATTATGTTCAAATAATCAATGTAGGATTCATTTGGGTTAATAAAAACTTGGCCTTCTTTTGGATAACAGGGAGTTTTGGATAATCCATGCTGTACTGCACAGCCTGAATAATATAAAAGTTAGTCTAGCATGGAGCTGCCAACTCTTGTGATTTTATCACAAGTCTCACAATATTTGGCATTTTTCTTTAAACCCCAGTTCCTAGAGTCATGTGATTATAAGACATTCTCAGCTTTCACTTAAAATTGGCAGTCTTGATGGTTGCTGAGAAAAAAAACAAAACATGAACCCTGAAAGTTCAAAAAATACCCAGAACTTTAAGAATATGAAAACTGTTTTTCAGAGTAAAAATGTGTCAAATTACCTGGTACTGTTGCCATTAAAAAGGAATTATTTAAATATCCTAGCGCTGGCATAGTTCTGATACTCAATAAGGATAGTAAAATTGTTAGTTATAATGCAGAAAAGGCAGAAGAGTTCAATAATATTTTTATTCTGTATTTGGAAAGAAACAGAATGATATATTCATATAATAAAGTGATAAGGAAATACTTTCTATGTCTTCAGTATCTAGGAAGAATGTTAAATAGCAGCCATTAAAGTTAAATCTTTTTAAACCCACAGGACCAGATAACTTGCACTCAAGAGTTTTAAAAGATTTGGCCAATTAGCCCTCAGAACCATTAATGTTGATTTTTAACAAATCTTTGAACAGTGGGGAAGTTTCAAAAGAACAGAAAAACAATCATGTGCAGTCAATATTTTAAAAAGGTAAACGGGATGACCTGGATAGCTGTAAGCCAGTTAGCCTGACACTGGTGCTGAACAAAGTCATGGAAAGGCTCATATAGAATGCAGTTAGTGAAGGATTAAAGGATAGCAATCAACTTGGTTTTACTGAAAACAGGTCTTGCCAAACAAACAAACAATTTCATTTGGTTGAAAAATGTAACTGTGTTGATACAATCATAGAATCACAAAAATGAAGGTCTGGAAAGGCCTTCAAGAAGTCATCTAGTCCATCTCCCTGTACTGAGGCAGGATTAAGTATACTTGGACCATTCCTGACAGGGGCTCATGTAGCCAGTTCTTAAACCTTCAATGACAGGGATAATTTATCTTGATTTCTACAAGGCAGACTTAGTCCTGTATAACATTCATCATTAAAAAACCAACATGCCCATCATCATCATTAAAAAACCAACAACATCACTACACAAAAATCAACTTAGCACATATTAAATACATTCAGAACTGGTTAATTGATAGCCACAAGGAGTAATGCTAAATAGAGACTCGCCACCCACTAGTGATGTTTCTAGTCAGGTCTTGCAGTGATCTGTTTTTGTCCCAAAGCTAATCAATATCTTTATCAATGGTGTGGAAGAAAACAGGAAAATATAGAATCGTAAATGGCAAAATTTGCACATGTACAAAATTGGTGGAGTGATAAATAGTGATGGGAACAAGTCAGTTATACAGACCAACCTGGACAGCACGCTAAGATGGGCTCAAAATATGTATTTTAATACAGTCAAATGCAAGGTCACATTTAGGAACAAAGGATGTAGGTCATACTTATAAAATGGGGGACCATATTCTGGAAAGTAGCAACACCGAAAAGAACTTAGGGGCAATGGCAGATAAGCAAGAGAACACGAGCTCCCAGTGCAATGCTGTAACTAAGAAGATGAATGCCAAGCTTGGATGTATAAGCAGGGGAATATCAAGAAGGAACAGATTAGTGGTGTTACGTCATTATACAGCCTTGGTGGTGTTACCCCTGTATAAAGCCTTATTGGAATACTGCATCCAGTTCTGGTTTTGCCGTTTCAAAAAAGATGTTGACAAACCGGAAAGGGTACAGAGAAGCACTATAAGAATGATTTGTGATCTGGAAAACATGCCTAATAGTAGGAGACTTAAGAATCTTAATCTATTTATTTTATCTAAGAGAAGTTTCTGAGGTTTCTTAATTGGGGTCTATAAGTACCTACATTGGAAAAGAAATTTCTGCTTGTTGACAGCTCTTTAATCTAGCAAAAAAATGCATAATGAGATCCAATGGCTGGAAGCTGAAGCTAGACAAGTTCAGACTAGAAATATGGCATACATTTTTAACAGGAAGGGTCATTAAGCATTGGAACAACTTACCAAGTGATGTAGTAGATTCTTCATCATTTGAAGTCTTTAAATCAAGACTGGCTATTTTTTCTAAAAGATATGCTGCTCTAGCTCAAGCAGAAGTTAATGGTTTGATGAAAACATTACTGCGTGAAGTTGTTTGGCCTGTATTACATAGAGGATCAGACTATATGATCATAATGGTCCCTTCTGCCCTTAAAGTCAATGAAACTATTATTACATCTTAGTTAAAAACTGAATTCTTCACTCACAGCTTAAACAGTTTCCCTTTTACTTTAATTTTTTTTTAAACTAAAGGAGCATCCAGCAGTCAATTAATATAATCATACATGTTTTCCCTGGCTGGGAAAAATTAAAATTAAACATTTATTGAGAACCTATTTTCATTTACCTCAAACAAACAATTTCAACAACACAATGAGCAACTTTAGATCCTCATACTGAAAGGGTTAACAATAAGGCATTACACGGTTGTATTTCACTAGGTTGATCATTGGAATGCCAATGAAAGTGTAGCTTATTTATGCCCATTGATGCACTCAAAGTAATTTGTGAAGAGCAAAAATGTCAGGCTGAGAGATCAGAGTAATGACTGTTCTTCTATACTGTGCATATAAGTTTCTCCTAGTCCACTTGCTCATCTGTATCACTTCTGCTTACTTGCTAGGAATATTTTTCTAGTATTATACAGTTCATGGTTGTAAATTAACACTACAAACAATGAAATTTAAAGAAATTACAGATTTTAGTTACATTTAGAACAGAAATTCTCAAGTGGGAATGAGATTTTTTTTAAAAGTGACCATGGCTGTTGGCATTTGGTTTTAGTCTAATAAAAGTAACTACTGACCATTAATTTGCCAAGTGCAGTTTACTTATGCCAGTAAATAAAAATCTCCAACTGGATTCTTCTTAGTTAACCTGATTTAAGTAATATTCCCTAAGAAAATATGCTAACAGCAGCAATGAAGTGAAATGTTAATAATGGCCTTGGGTGCAATAACAAAACACACTGTTAATCACAGTGATAGCTGGGTGGAAGGCATTATTGCTCCTGAAAACCTACTGAACTGCATTCACATTCATAACTTAATTATGAACAGTAAACCATTTGGGTTTTTTCTAAATCTAAACCCTTTCATTCCAGTATTCCCACTTACCCAAATCTGACTTGTGTTTACTGTCTTAAATCACTTATTCTTGTAGTAATCAAGCTGTGGTCTGTGGACCTGCACATAATGCTGACTTCTCCTTGTTCCCGGCTGTTAAACTGCATCAAAAGAAGAAGAGAACATGTTAACTACTATTTTTCCACATAAGCAATTGCCATAGCTACCACAGGGATGTTATGCAATTATCTCATAGATCACCTCACCTCTCCTTCACAATCTCTCTTAAATTGTGGCCAAAAAAAGGCCAAATTCTCTGCTGGTGTAAACTATTGCAGCTTCATTGACCTTCAAGGAGCTGTGCCAATTTACACCAGTGGAGTTCAGTTTGTAGCGTTCATCTTTTCTGAAATACCAATCAATCGAGTTCAGATCCTATACTGACCTTTACCTTTACACTGATAGCTTTTCTTACTAGCAGCTAGATCATTACATCTTCCACACAGTTGATCTGTCACTTCGTTTTGAATAATCTTTTACTCTAACGTTCAGTGCTGACTATTAATAAATTAAGAAATAACAGCAAAATAATTACCCTTTCACCTAGGAAAACACAGGTGGGCACCACAGAATGTTCTTTCAGTGACACACTGTTTTGTCTTGTATAATTGATGCGAATGCGTAATAGGATACTGGTATGTTCTTTTCACAAGCTGTCACTTTCACACACACTATTTGTCTGTATTATTGCAAATGGTTTACTCCTTCTTTTTTTAAGAAACAGTACTACTTTTAGTTCTTAGCCTTTTATTTATTGTAACAAAACAAAAACTGTAGAAATATAAAGCATTTTACTCATATATAAAAAGTTACTGGTAGACTATTTTTTGTGACCAGACAAACCAACTTTCCTACAAAAGCGAAAACACTTGTTTCACATTTTAAAACATTATTTGCACCATTTCAAACTTGCAACAAGCCAATTATGTTTTAGCAGTAAAGTATAGAGATAACTAAAACTTTCAGTATTGTTTTTGCTGAACATAGTGAAATGCTACATTTTGTGCAGTTAAGATTGCTCTTCCTACATGTTCAACTAACCCATAAAACATCTGAAATGAAGGACCAGAGGTCAACTTTCTCCAATATCTAGAATCAGAATTCATTGTCAGTAAATTAATTCAGCTTTGTCTGTTTCATGTTTTATGCATCTGCAAGCACAGTGGTGAACTGAGGTGTTGCAGGCGCCATTGTGATGGACTAAGGAAATGCTAAGGTCTGTTGCTTTACATCATCAATCTGAAACCTCAATGAAGCTTTCCCTGAAGGTTGACTCCAAGCACATTCCAGGAGAGCAGTGACTGGTGACTGGGGGAGTGGGTTTGAAAAGTCCAAGTAGTGCATTGCAGTGCAGTAGCAGTTTAACTAGCTCTGCATAAAAACACTGCTGCCTTTTTAAGAAAGCCTGCTTGTTATCAATAAAAGACTATATACTTGCCATATACAGGAGTTTATTTTTAATATTCTGTATTCAAAGTTCACAAAGGTTTTCCATTATTTGTTTGTCAGTATAATATTTTCACATAATTAACTAACGTCTTTTTCTTAGTTACAAGTTATTAGATTGATTTAATAAACTGGTTAGGCAACAACTTGTAATATCATTTGCCAACTTTCCTAGCATTGGGAACTTTAGTAAAACATAGTGGCAAAGTGGTCCAGCATATAAAGCATTGGACTTGAGTCAAAACAACCTGGGTTTTATTCACAGCCTTGCCAATGACCAGTTGTGTGGCCTCAGCAAATCACTTCCCATTTCTGTGCCTCAGGTTCTACATGTGCAAAATGGAAACAATAGTACTTCCTTTGTAAAGCACTTTGAGATCTATGAATGAAAAGCCAAATATTGTCTTTAAATAAAGCAGTGAAGATGTTTTTATTAAAATAAGATTTATCTGAGATCTATTTTATATTGCTGATGAGTGTAAAATATTCCAAATATTAATAATGAAAAACATCTTCTGTTGGGGCGGAGAAGGTAGACTAGTCTGACCTAGCAAAAAATGGACGGATTGATCTAATAATTTTAGACCTTCCATCTTTAACTACTATGATCCAGTTTTAGTATGGATTCACAATGGCTACTTAATACTTTAAACTATTTATAATTCAGCTAAAACATTTAACTAATGTATTTTTATCAGAATTAATCATCACAACATTTAAGTAGTGTTTGACAAGGATTAATCCGGCTGAACTCGAGATGCTGACCAGCCTGAGATTATAAAATAAGTTTATGTGTACAGGCAGAAAGCAAACTGCTAACACCAGTGTGGGTGATTTGATTTCTTATAGACCTATAGGAAAAGCAGACAGACAAAAACCCATAACACTTTGCCTGTGAAGGAGGTAAGATTGTTTCCAAGTGATTTCCTTTAGATATGTCTTGTATTCTACCCGCTACAAATCATTATATCAGTCTCACTAGTGAAACATATGCCATTCACAACTAGAATCAATCCAGAAGTCACAGATATATGTAATTATAACTTCTTCTATTCGTTAAATTTATTTTTTAGCCAGACCAAGAACTCTGCACAGACAAATGAAATATTTGAGAAATGCTCAAAAGAAATGTTGAAGCACATAATTTTCCTCTTACAAAATAAAAACAAACATATCTTTAATATCAAAACATTGAACAATTTTTTCTAGAGCGTGAAGTTTAAATGTCAGATCCACAGGTGCTATAAAATGGTATCGCTCCACTGAAATCAATAAAACTATGCCAATTTATACGAGCTGAGGATCTGGCCCTAAAATTATTGATTGATAAAATTGTTTGAAGAATAAATACATTCAATCTTTTGCTAATGAGACTTGATAAGATGACCCAAGTACTTTGCCATCTCTAACTTCTATGAAACTGTGATTACATTTTAGAAAGAAAATAATCTCTCTTTTGCTGCTACTTTAAAAAAAAATTAATATAAAATCAAATTCATCAGCCCTTTACAGCCCTTAAACAAGGCAAAGACATTTTTCAGTAATGGTAGTTTTCTTTTCTATTTATTCCAGCCTCATGACAATAACCTTTAATACCAGGTGAAGGAGGAGCAAATACGGGACTCTTGGGGTAAGTGGCTGTCTGTAGTATGTGTTTGTGTTTGGGGGTTACTTGCTGTGTGCTGAGCTTGTGTCTGTTTGTTTGTTTGTTTGTTTGAAGGGCCATGTGCTGTGGCCGGCAGTTGGAGCTGTGAGCTTCTAAACAAGGGGTGGGGCTATCAGGAAGGCCAAGGCTTTATAAAGCAGTGAGCAAGCCACCAGGGAGCTTTGCGAACAGAAGTCGCTAACAGGGAGTTTCGAGAGGGAGTTCTGGAAGGGGAGTGGGAAGAGAGTGAGATACACTTGCCATTCTTTAAAACCTTTACACTAAACTATAATCAAATCATCTTGATTTAAACAAAAACCCTATCATTAACCTAGATAGTTGTAGGAGAGAATGCAGGCAGAAGCCCAGCAGCAGATTGGGGGCTATCCAGTTTATTGCGCCGAGTGCAGGATGTATGATTACCAGCCCTGGAGGTGGGTGGCATATTCAGTGCAAGGAGCTCCTGGCCCTCAGAGACTGCGTATGGGCTTTGGAGGTCAGAGTGGCAGAACTGGAGGAGCTCAGGGAGGCAGAGAGGTAAGTTGATGATGCTTTCTGGGACACTGTAGATTTGTCCCAAGTCAGACAGTCCCTGCGCTGTTAAGGAGGATGAAAGGCTCAGGGAAGCAGAGCAGTCAATGGGAGCAGAGGGAAACCTTCCCACAGTTGGGACCCTCCTTCCAGATGATGTTGGGGTATCGTCTCACACTGAAGTTACCTCTCCGGGGGAGAGAACTCCAGTCATTAGGAAAAGGCAGGTGTTAGTAATGTGAGATTCGATCATTAGAAACATAGATAGCTGGGTTTGTGATGACCGGGAGAACATATGGTGACTTGCCTGCCTGGTGCAAAGGTTGCGGATCTCTTGAGGCATCTAGATAGACTTATGTGTAGTGCTGGGGAGGAGCCAGTGGTCATGGTACATGTAGGTACCAATGACATAGGGAAGGGTAGGAGAGACATCCTGGAGCCAAATTTAGGCTGCTAGGAAAGAGACTGAAATCCAGGACCTCTATGGTGGCATTCTCAGAAATGCTTCCAGTTCCACGCACAGGGCCAGGTAGGCAGGCAGAGCTTCAGAGTCTCAATGCGTGGATGAGATGATGGTGTAGAGAGGAGGGGTTTAGATTTATTAGGAACTGGGGAAACTTTTGGATATGGGGGAGCCTATACAGGAAGAGATGGGCTCCACCTAAACCAAAGTGGATCCAGACTGCTGGCACTTAACATTAAAAAGGTTGCAGAGCAGTTTTTAAACTAAGAGATGGGGGAAAGCCAATTGCTGCAGAGGAGCACATGGATCGGACAGAGACTTCTCTTAGAGGAGAGTCTATTGATAGAGATTCTCTAGGTTTTAGTCAGGAGGAGAGGATGGAAGAGGATAAAGTATGGGCCAGATCAGACAAGAAACATTCACATAAAAAAAGAATCTGACACATCAGAAAAGGGCAGACAAATAAACAGTGACAAGTTTTAAAAGTGCTTGTACACAAATGCTAGAAGTCTAAATAATAAGATGGGTGAACTAGAGTGCCTCGTGTTAAAGGAGGATATTGATATAATAGGCATCACAGAAACCTGGTGGAGTGAGGACAATCAATGGGACACAATCATTCCGGGTACAAAATATATCGGAAGGACAGAACAGGTCGGGCGGGGGAGTGGGAGTGGCACTATATGTGAAAGAAAATGTAGAATCAAATGAAGTAAAAATCTTAAATGAATCCACATGTTCCATAGAATCTCTATGGATAGTAATTCCATGCTCTAATAAGAATATACAGTAGGGATCTATTATCGACCACCTGACCAGGACAGTGATAGTGACGATGAAAATGCTAAGGGAGATTAGAGAGGCTATCAAAATAAAGAACTCAATAATAGTGGGGGATTTCAATTATCCCCATATTGACTGGGACATGTCACCTCAGGATGAAATGCAGAGACAAAATTTCTCGATACTTTAAATGACTGCTTCTTGGAGCAGCTGGTACAGGAACCCACAAGGGAGAGGCAATTCTCAATTTAGTCCTGAGTGGAGCACAGGATCTGGTCCAAGAGGTAACTATAACAGGACCTTGGAAATAGTGACCATAATAAACAACATTTAACATTCCTGTGGTGGGAAGAACACCTCAACAGCCCAACACTGTGGCATTTAATTTCAGAAAGGGGAACTATGCAAAAATGAGGAGGTTAGTTAAACAGAATTAAAAAGGTACAGTGACTAGAGTGAAATCCTGCAAGCTGCATGGACACTTTTCAAAGACACCATAATAGAGGCCCAACTTAAATGTATACCCAAATTAAAAAAACACAGTAAAAGAACTAAAAAAGAGCCACCATGGGCTTAACAACCATGTAAAAGAAGCAGTGAGAGATAAAAAGGCATCTTTTAAAAAGTGGAAGTCAAATCCTAGTGAGGTAAATAGAAAGGAGCATAAACACTGCCAAATTAAGTGTAAAAATGTAATAAGAAAAGCCAAAAAGGAGTTTGAAGAACAGCTAGCCAAAAACTCAAAAGGTAATAACAAAATGTTTTTTAAGTACATCAGAAGCAGGAAGCCTGCTAAACAACCAGTGGGGCCCCTGGATGATCGAGATACAAAAGGAGCACTTAAAGACGATAAAGTCATTGCGGAAACTAAATGAATTCTTTGCTTCAGTCTTCACGGCTGAGGATGTTAGGGAGATTCCCAAACCTGAGCCATCTTTGTAGGTGACAAATCTGAGGAATTGTCACAGATTGAAGTGTCATTAGAGGAGGTTTGGAATTAATTGATAAACTTAACAGTAACAAGTCACCGGGACCAGATGGCATTCACCCAAGAGTTCTGAAAGAACTCAAATGTGAAATTGCAGAACTATTAACTATGGTTTTGTAACCTGTCCTTTAAATCAGCTTCTGTACCCAATGACTGGAAGATAGCTAATGTAACGCCAATATTTAAAAAGGGCTCTAGAGGTGATCCCGGCAATTACAGACTGGTAAGTCTAACGTCAGTACCGGGCAAATTAGTTGAAACAATAGTAAAAAAATAAAATTGTCAGACACATAGAAGAACATAAATTGTTGGGCAAAAGTCAACATGGTTTCTGTAAAGGGAAATCATGTCTTACTAATCTATTAGAGTTCTTTGAAGGGGTCAACAAACATGTGGACAAGGGGGATCCAGTGGACACAGTGTACTTCAATTTCCAGAAAGCCTTTTACAAGGTCCCTCACCACAGGCTCACACATAAATTAAGTTGTCATGGGATAAGAGGGAAGATTCTTTCATGGCTTGAGAACTGGTTAAAAGACAGGAATCAAAGGATAAGAATGAATGGTAAATTTTCAGAATGGAGAAGGGTAACCAGTGGTGTTCAAGGTCAGTCCGAGGACCAATCCTATTCAACTTGTTCATAAATGATCTGGAGAAAGGGGTAAAAAGTGAGATGGCAAAGTCTGCAGATGATACGAAACTACTCAAGATAGTTAAGACCAAAGCAGATTGTGAAGAACTTCAAAAAGATCTCACAAAACTAAGTGATTGGACAACAAAATGGCAAATGAAATTTAATGTGGATAAATGTAAAGTCATGCATGTTGGAAAAAATAACCCCAACTATACATACGATATAATGGGGGATAATTTAGCTAAAACTAATCTGGAAAGAGATCTTGGAGTCATCGTACATAGTTCTCTGAAGACGTCCACGCAATGTGCAGCGGCAGTCAAAAAAGCAAACAGGATGTTAGAAATCATTAAAAAAGGGACAGAGAATAAGATGGAGAATATCTTATTGTCCTTATATAAATCCATGGTATGCCCACAACTCGAATACTGTGTACGGATGTGGTCTCCTCATCTCAAAAAAAAATATACTGGCATTAGAAAAAGTTCAGAGAAGGGCAACTAAAATTATTAGGGATTTGGAATGGGTCCCATATGAGGAGAGATTAAAGAAGCTAGGACTTTTCAGCTTGGAAAAGAGGGAGTAAGGGGAGGATATGATAGAGGTATATAAAATCATGAGTGGTGTGGAGAAAGTCAATAAGGAAAAGTTATTTACTTGTTCCCATAATTAAGAACTAGGGGCCACCAAATGAAATTAATGGGCAGCAGGTTTAAAACAAATAAAAGGAAGTTCTTCTTCAGACAGCGCACAGTCAGCCTGTGGAACTCCTTGCCTGAGGAGGTTGTGAAGGCTAGGGCTATAACAGGGTTTAAAAGAGAACAAGACAAATTCATGGAGGTTAAATCCATTAATGTCTATTAGCCAGGATAGCTGTTTGTCAGAAGGTGGAGATGGATGGCAGGAGAGAGATCACTTGATCATTACCCATTAGGTTCACTCCCTATGGGGCACCTGGCATTGGCCACTGTCGGCAGACAGGATACTGAGCTGGATGGACCTTTGACCCAGTATGGCGATTCTTATGTTCTTATGCTGGGGTTTAATACTGACTAGGAAGAAAGAGTGCTACCTTCAGCCTTACAAACACCGCATCTGACAGCACCTAGGTGCACCTTGGAGATTGCCTATCCAACTATTGACCTGACCCACCCCAATTTAGCCTGTCAGATCTCAGAGGATAACAATACAGATGAATGGGTAGAGGTCAAGTGTATGCATGTAGGCAGAATGGGATGGTATGTGGAGTACATGAAGATGGAAACTAAGATCTTACAAAGCTAAGGCCATATCAAGGTCTCCCAGCAAAAGGAACATCAGGAGCAGATGTGCAGGAAACTAGACAACTTTGTCTACCTGCAGAGCAGACCATCCAGTCCCCTAGACGTATGCTATTCCATACCCCACCTCCTTCTGTAGCCTTGCTGCTAGCGTTTCAATGCCTTTGCCTAGCTCCTACCTTCACTTCAAGGTAGTCTGACAGCATCAAACAGGAAACCATTGAAATTAATGATGACAGTATCACCGTTAATTCTTGCAGTATACCCTACAGAAAGATTCTGCAAAATGATGCCACAGATAACTTCTTACTTCATTACTCCATTTAAGCCCATTGGTTATCTTCAAAAGCATAAGAGAAAAATGTACATTTGATGGACGTCTGATAACCTAGTATCACTGGCAACAATAAGGTATCTCTGTACTGTGCTTGTGAAATATACTAACGATATTCTGAGTCTAACAGGAAACAAGCACCTCAGAAATAAAATTTTGCTTTCTGCTACGACAAAACAACACAAGTCATTTATCTACAGCCCCCAAGGTTAAATCACTAACAATATGGGTAACCAAACTGGGTTTTCCAGTTTATCTAGTCCATAAGCAGAGTTTCATCATTTAAAATTCCCTTTTTCCTTCAGCCTCATAGCAGTTTGCGAAACCATATGTTATATATGAATGTCACCTGCAGGAATATTGCCTTGACAGTGTCCTATAAAACACAGCAGTTCCCTCAGCATGGGATTCTCAGTTTCACTAGGCACTTCAAAGCTGTCTCAAGATTCTTCTATAGGAAGGTCATTTTTAATAAAAACTGGTCCTATTGATTTGGCCTGGATAAGGAAGGTCCATTAGGGAAGATCAGGACTGAGTGATCATCAGGTATTAAAATCTCTTTTACCTCCTTGCTGCAAGTACTCTCCTTAAATTGCTCTACCTTCTTTCTATTAGGAAGGCTCCAAAATTACTACTTATTACTTGAATTCCAAAATTTCTATTTTACTTAATATAATCCTTGTTCTTACTATTTACAATATTATTTGAAAATATTAGTTCTTGTTCACACACACACACACACACACATTTCCCCCACCTTTGGCCAAATCCTAAATTCTATAATCTATGGGAATTTGCTGAACAGAATTTTCAAGATTTGGCTCTTTTTTCTTCATATACTTTAAAAAACCAGGTAGGCAATATAAATAAAAAATAGGGAGACTGGTATGTAAATAGTGCTCATACAGGTCAAAAGATGATCATGTTACATGTCCAAATTTTCTATTCGGTTCTTAGTTCCTATAAGGAACATATAGAACACAAATCTTTTTGTGATGGAAAACCTCTGAAAGCACTCAGATTCACAAGAAATTCACTGCAGATTTGCTGAAAAGTTCACAAACCTTTAGGCAAAGCCAGGCTAAACTTTCTGATTTGTAATGAAATACAAATCCAAATTCACACCACTCTACTCTCACAGATCTTAATCCTGACTTGCAAAACCCTAGTTTGTTCCTGGCCTGGTTCTTCCTTGAGCAGAGATAACTAAACATATGGACTAGTGCCAAGCTATGAGGGGATGTTCTGATTTGAATGGATGTCTAACTGAGGATTGTTAAAAATACAAGGAGTTTGGTGGCACCTTAAAGACTAACAGATTTATTTGGGCATAAGTTTTCGTGGGTACGGTTAGACAGTCATTTTACATGTGATCCCACCTAGATTTTCACTAAGGTCTCAAGAGATGAAGAGCTCTTGCATTAAACCACTGTCTCTTTGCAAACTAAAGTAGATTTTTACTTTCCTTAAAATCCCAAATCAAAGGAACTCCAGGATGACAAAAAAAGAAATCAGCATTGTTGTAAAAATTGTGTTACACAGTATGAATCAAAATATTATCCATGCTAAGGAACAGGTCAGCCTAAGCCATGATTTATGTGTACTTCAGATCCCACACAGGAAATAAGCCTAAAAATTATAGAGGAGGTCACACAGTAGGCAAAAGTCAACTTAAGGTTAGAATTAAAACTTTAAAAGGGGAGGGGGGGGACTATCCATATTTAAGTACATTCCACCACAATTCAAACTAAACTAAACTGTGATTTCAGTAAATCCTGATATATGTATATAAAACAATTGAAATCTGACCATACAAAATACTGAATATGCTAAATCATTATGTTAATTTTAGCCATTTGGAATCCTAGAACTTAGATGACTATACCACCCAGTCCATTCCCCTGCCAGGCTAATGCTAATTTTTCAAATACTGTAAACTATACTATCCATACTCTCACTAATAAGCAAGAAGTTGCTTTCTACTACAACTATAATCTAACTTGTAAAGACACATACAAAATACTACACGAAGGAGTAATACACTAAAGAGGGTTCATGCATTTTTATTAAAAATATTAGTATCTACTAGGGTGTCAAGCAATTAAAAAAATTAATTGCGATTGTGTGATTTAAGAATTAATCGCCGTTAATCATACGATTAATCGCACTGTTAAACAATAATAGAATACCATTTAAATATTTGTAGATGTTTTCTACATTTTCATATATTTTACAAGGCAGAATACAAAGTGCACAGTGCTCACTTTATATTTATTTTTTATTACAAATATTTGCACTGTAAAAAACAAAAGAAATAGTATATTTCAATTCACCTAATACAAGTACCGTAGTACAATCTCTTTATAATGAAAGTTGAAGTTACAAATGTAGAATTATGTACCAAAAAAACTGCATTCAAAAATAAAACAATGTGAAACTTTAGAACCTACAAGTCCACTCAGTCCTACTTCAGTCAATCGCTCAGACAAACAAGTTTGGTTACAATTTGCAGGAGATAATGCTGCCCACCTCTTGTTTACAACGTCACCTAAAAGTGAGAACAGGCTTTCACATAGCACTGTTGTAGCCAGCATCACAAGATATTTACGTGCCAGATGCACTAAAATTCATATGTCCCTTCATGCTTCAACCATCATTCCAAAATATATGCATCCATGCTGATGATGGATTTGCTCAATAAAGATCCAAAGAAGAGCAGACCGACACATGTTCATTTTCATCATCTGAGTCAGATGCCACCAGCAGAAGGTTAATTTTCTTTTTTGGTGGTTCGCGTTCTGTAATTTCTGCATCGGCGTGTTGCTCTTTTAAGACATCTGAAAGCATTCTCCATACCTTGTCCCGTTCAGATTTTGGAAGGCACTTCAGATTCTTAAACCTTGGGTCAAATACTGTATCTATCATTAGAAATCTCACATTGGTACTGTGACATTCTATACCGTGGGGAGCATAATGTAACCCCTTAGTCCTCATTTTCATATAATCATGATCTTACATATAAAGCATGCCTTATAAGGTATCAGGGGAAAGGTTATGATCTGCTGAAAGTCACTTCTCTATCCATAATTAATGCATATGCAGGTATGAGAATTGTGTTGTATGGTGGTCACTAAAACATGGGATAAATTGGGGAATCAGCCAGATATTAGCTCCCCAGAGGCAACAGCAAGGTAAGTAACCAATACCCGGGTGGGATGTCAAACAACTCAACAGCCATTGTCCAGCAAGAGAGCTATAATGCAATGACTCACCTGCATGAGGCCACACCAGAGGAACTGCTCAATCTTGCTTGGAGAGACTCGGCAATGCCCCCCAGAACATGGACTGAGGGTATAAAACAGACAGAGTGGACACATACTGGGCCCTTCTCCTGCCCCTACCTTGCTGTAAGCAACTAAGACACTGAGAAGAAGACAAGACTCCAACAGAGGAAACTGGCCCAGGTTTAAGGAACAAATCTGTATATTAAGGACTGCAATATCCAGTGGGGTGAGAAAAACTGCTTAATCTAGATGTTGCCCAGTCTAATAGGGTTGAAGTTTAGACTGCGTGCTTATATTTTATTTTATTTTGGCAACCAGTCTGACTTTTTGCCAATCACTCTTTATCACTTAAAATCTATATTTGTAGTTAATAGATTTGTTTATTCTACCTGAATCAGTGCGTTTGGTTTGAAGTGTGTCAGAGACTCCCCTGGAGATAACAAGCCTGGTACATATCAATTTCTTTGTTAAATTGATGAACTCAAATAAGCTTGCAGTGTCTAGCAAGAATAACTGGACACTGAAAGATGGAGGTTCCTAGAGTTGTGTCTGGGACCGGAGTTACTGGCTAGTGTTATTGGGTTGCACAATCCAAGGAGCATCTTACAAACCAGAGGCTGTGCGTGAACAGCCCAGGAGTGGGGGTTCCTGGGCAGGGTAAGGGTGGCTCCCAGAGTCAAAGATTGGAGTGACCTAGCAGATCACCAGTCCAGATAACACCAGAGGGGAACGTCACAGGAACCATCTTTGTGTTTTGTCAAATCTGCGCTGTGAAAGTGTTCTTAAAACGAACATGTGCTGGGACATCATCCGAGAGTGCTATAATATTAAATATATGGCAGAATGCGGGTAAAACAGAACAGGAGACATACAATTCTCCCCCAATGAGTTCAGTCACAAATTTAATTAATGCATTGTTTTTTAAAGAGCATCACCAGCATGGAAGCATGTCCTCTGGAATGGTGACCAAAGCATGAAGGGGCATATGAATGTTTAGCATATATGGCACGTAAATACCTTGCAACGCCGGCTACAAAAGTGCCATGCGAACACCTGTTCTTACTTTCAGGTGACACTGTAAATAAGAAGCAGGCAGCAGTATCTCCCGTAAATGTAAACAAACTTGTTTGTCTTAGCAATTGGCTGAACAAGAAGTGGGACTGAGTGGACTTGTAGGCTCTAAAATTTTACATAGTTTTGTTTTGGGAGTGCAGTTATGTAACAAAAAAAATCTATATTTGTAAATTACACTTTCACGATGAAGAGATTGAACTACAGCACTTGTATAAAGTGAATTGAAAAATACTGTTTCTTTTGTTTATCATTTTTACAGTGCAAATATTTGTAATCAAAAATAATAATATAAAGTGAGCACTGTACACTTTGTATTCTGTGTTGTAATAGAAATCAATATATCTGAAAACGTAGAAGGATATCCAAAAATATTTAATCAATTTCGCTTGGTATTCTATTAACAGTAAAAAAAATAATCATGATTAATCGTAATTGCAGTTAATTTTTTTGAGTTATTCGCATGAGTTAACGGCAATTAATCGACAGTTCTAGTATCTACAATAAATTAATTGTATTTGGCCAAATATGAGGCACATGAAATAACAGTCTAAGAACTGGAGATGCTCTATTAGGAAGCTTGTTTGTAATAATTAGGTTTTATACTGGTTTTCTTTGGGAAAAACATCTGACATGATTATGATTTTGGTGACTGTTATCCTTTTCATTCATCAAATTATTAATAATATCTGGGTTCTACACTCTGTAGTTCCTCTCCTTTTAGTATAAGATTTTAAATCAAAATACATGTCCTCAGGGGGAAAAAATCCCATACTATATTTTATTTAAACAGATCAAGAATCATTCACGGCTCTGAATCAGATTAGTTGTGATTTATAAGTACCATCTGAGTTCAGTACAATAGGTTTTGTCCTAGAATCCAGGCTGTTTTCTATTTCTTTCGTTCTTATTTCTGTTTCTTTACAAATGAACACAAGAGGGCACAGCTCTCTGCAATCCTGAACTAAGCTGATGGCATTGCATTCCATGAATATACATTTCTAAAATTTAAGATTATTACTCCACCTGCCAAAGGTCCAACTGCAAAATGCAACGATGCCAAAGTAAGAGAGAGAGAAAAAAAAGTAGACCAGGAATCTTAAAATAAATTGCTTTTAATAGCATCAGGATCATGAGTCAGTAATTCTGATGCACTCTATATAATTTAAAATATCAAAATGTGAAATAACATAGGAGTTCTGTGTGACAGAAGTAAATTTACATCTAAGAGGTGAGAAAGATGAGCAGTGTGTGAACCTACCAGCAAAAAACACTTTGCCCCTTGAAATCAGACAGCAATAGGGAATTATTAATTTCAAAAGAGATCAGCTATAATACTATACTTAAAAGGAAAGACAAAGTGTGAAGGGGAAATGATCTTGCAGCTAAGCCAAAAATAAGGAGACCCAGATCCATTATATTTTCCTTTTCCCATTTTCCAGACCGCTTTCTGTTATTTCACTGTCAATTTCCACTACATGCGTCCGACGAAGTGGGTATTTACCCATGAAAGCTCATGCTCCAAAACTTCTGTTAATCTATAAGGTGCCACAGGACTTTTTGCTGCTTTTACAGATCCAGACTAACATGGCTACCACTCTGATATCTGTTATTTCAGTTACTTTAAAAAAAAACTGATTGGGACTGAATTTGTTTTTAGTACAAAAATTGTCAAACTTTTGATTTTTTTTTAATCTAGTCATTTCTGTGCTATCCAATCGTGATTAAAATGCTCCGTCTGGATGTGCTTTTTTATGCTCTTGGGTAACCCAACAGTGGATTTTAAAGCTTCAGTCTTGCCATGTATGTAGTCTTCAGTGATGAATGTGGATTTTACTGAGTAATGAGAAGCAATTAAAACTGTCTACTGAATCTGTGGAATACATTCATTTTCCTTAAAAGAAGCTAGCAAGCACTGAGGCCAAATCAAGAACTTCTGTGCTGTGCCACACAGGATATTAATGTGAAGCCAAATGTCACAATGTACTGTACTGTACATGGCTTACTCAACCCCCTATATTGCACTGGTTCCATTCTTGGATGGATCCCATGGCTGTCAAGGCAAGAGCAGGATTTGGCTTTGAGAACAGTCATCTACATTACACACACACACACACACAGTTGGTATGACTTACACTGCCTTCTGGATCCCTCTGTGCATAGGCTATTACAACTCAGTGAGTTAGACTCACACCCATTAACTACAATGGTATCACTTACACATCTCCTGTTTCCAAGGAACTGAGTATAAGGGTGCATCCACGCTATGAAGAAAGGCATTTTCGTACCACGTGATAGATAACCTGTGGTAACTAACACAGGGTAAAATCCTAGCGAAGACAAGGCAGTTTGTACTTTTCACACATTCACAGGCTGAGGTGAACAAAGATTTGCCTTTTCTTCACTACATTTTACCACACGTTAGTTACCACATTATAAGAACATGCATTTTCTCCCGGTGAAGACAAAGCCTAAGGGAGACTACAGTGGTGTAATTTAAATAGTGAAGGCCTGGATGTGAGGCTTGAGTCCAGGAAACATGTAAGCTAATATAGGGGGTGGCACTAATTCCAAACTGTAAATTCTCTGCTTTAGAAAGGAACCTTTAGTGAACTAATCTAGGTATTTGGGGATAATAATATTTCGAATACTGTTTTTTGTTGGAAGCAGAAATTGAATATTTTTATAGGCTCATGGAGAACAAAAAGCTCTCCATTTGGCTAAACCAGGAAATACCAGCAATAATTCTAGTCTCAATATTATTATTCATTCACATTGAAAGGTCATTAGGATCAAATCCTGCCTCCTTCCTCAGGACCACAAACGGGTAATCAGTGTGGGTGTTTGTTGCATATGGAACATAGGAGTTGGGGAAGCCAGATGCAAAAGGGCTCTCTACAAAGCAAATGATCACATGCAATTTGCCGCAGCGGCCCCATGACTCAGCGGTGGTCCGGGTCTTCAGTGATGGGGGCCCCCTGCTGCCAAAATGCCCCATGAGCCCTGGCCTGGCGGCGGTCTGGGTTTTTGGCAGCATTTCGGCAGTGGGGGCCCTTCAGTCGCTCTGGGTCGTCGTCGGCATCTCAGCAGCAGGGAGGCCCTTCAGTCGCTGCAAGTCCTCGGTGGCATCTCGGTGGCAGGGGGGCCCTTCAGTGCTGCCAAAGACGCGGAGCGACTGAAGGGCCCTCCGCCACCAAAATGCCGCCGAAGACCCGGACCACTGCAGGGCGAATACAAGCTACTCCGCTTTGCCCCAGGCCTCCTGAATCCTCTGGGCAGCCCTGGCTTGGGGAGAGGAAAGAGTAGGTACAGTGCCAGATGATCTGCTGCGAAATGGATCCACAAGGCACTGCTAGCCATGGAGTAGAATCACAGGATAGTAGAGGCTACCTCTCAGGAAAAGACGTAATAGGTCACCTAGTCCAGTGCTCTCAAACAGGGGTATATGAACCCTGGGAGTACACAAAAGTCTTCCAGGGTTACATCAGGTCATCTAGATATTTGCCTAGTTTTACAACAAGTTACATAAAAAGCATCAGCCAAGTGAGTATAAACTAAAATTTCATACAGGCAATGGCTTGTTTATACTGCTCTATATACTATACATTGAAATATAAGTACAGTATTTATATTCCAATTAATTTATTTTACAATTATATGGTAAAAATGAGAAAGTAAGCAATTTTTCAGTATGACTGTGCTGTGACACTTTTGTATTTTTATGCCTGATTTGTAAGCAAGTACTTTTTAAGTGAGATGAAACTTGGGGGTACACAAGACAAACCAGACTCCTGAAAATGGTACAGTAATCTGGAAAGGTTGAGAGCCACTGATCTAGATCATCCCTTGTTCCTACCAGGCCTTTCCTAGTGCTTTATCTTGTCTAGCTTTAAAAGGACTTCAGTGAAGGAGTTTCCCATGGAAGACAATTTCATCCCTGTTCCACTGCTGAGCATAGCACAGGGACTAACAGGGAGATGCAACATTCCACCCGGATCATAGGACCGCCACATGCCAATTCAGCACAGGACTGAGCTACCTCTGATCCACCATGGCAGCCATAAATAGCCAGTACGTAGGAATGCCTAGCGACTCTTGGCATAACACTTGTGAATTTTCCCCATAAATCACATAGTGGTATGAGGCAAGTCACAAATTTTGCATTAGTTTCCATTTCTGCGAATGGGAGTAATATTTATTTATACCTCATTATTTAATATTTTCAAAGCACAAAGAGCCATAACTGTAAGTATCATCATCACTCCAACTCCATCATTACTATAACTATATATATAATGTTCCTGCCTACTCACACACAAACAGATGCTAATGTCTCCTGAAAATCTTTGAAAAGCCTTCTATTTAGATGGCATGTTGCTCATATAAAAAAAAATCTCAACTGTGGGAAGTCTGTTTGTTTTAAGAACTTCAGTAGTTTAACATATACAATATGAGGAAAGAGCAGATGATATGGTTAGCTCCTTTTGTTAAAGCCTATGGCTCAATCTTCAACTCCACAGTGCAACTGGGAGGGGAGGCAACACATGCCCTATGCCTCCCCCAATTCTGCACTGGTTGGGTGGCTGAACTGTCCTCCTACCAAATCTGAGCAGCTGACAGGCTGCATTAACTTACACCAGCTGGAATAGGCCCCTAGAAATTTTTCTGAGGGCCGGGAGTAGGCGGAGTACATCATGCTCTCACTACAGTCCCAACCTTTCTGACCTCCTTCACATCCTTCCCTCATCCTAGAACGCATACTCTGTAAACCCATGTGGCCTCTGCTACCTTTCTTCAGAGTAATTTTAGGGTCACTTCAAACTGTTTCCCATGAACTTTAATGGGATTTTCCATATGTGAAATCACCATTAATAGTCACCTCACATTCTCTGCCTGTATATCATTTTCTGTATTTCTCTAACCTAATGCTTTTTCTTACTCAGTAAAAGAAAGCAAGAGTTTTAGTTTTACCTGCTTCTGCTGCTTATTCACCACTTCCACCGATAGTCCCATATTTGTTTATTCCCAATTGACTAACATCAATTAGGTGCCACAAGCAAACAAATTATGGATACAGAAGCTCTTTGAAACATGTAGGAGCAAGTGAACTTTCAGAGTTACTAGTTTCGCATGAGGCTCTTTGAGAACAGAAAAAAACAGAAGAAACACAGAAAATTTTATTCTACACAGAATAACGTCTGAAGAAAAAACACTAATTACATTTCTTTCAAGTATCGATAAGGATCAAACAAAAGGAAATCCACTGTTAAATATGCCCCACGAGAGCAAGCTGATTGCTACAAGTAGCAAAGGTAAGAGGAAGGAATAATTCAACAGCACTCAAGTTATTTTAAATGTCTGGCTCCCATGAGTTCATCCCCAATTTTAGGTCCCCAGCTAGGACCACTTGGTTTCCACTGTAGGAGACAGCCCAGCATGCTATGTCCCAGTGAGCTAGGGGCTAAACTGAACCACCAAACTCAACAATGAGATTCATATCTATTGTATAAGCCTTCATGATCACTAGTATGAGAAATTATAGAAGTAATCCACAAGTATTGCCCCAGAACAATGAACTATTTTTCTGAAGGCTTTCTATTTTTTTTTAATGGAATGAAAATATTGTTTTAAAGTACTGAGTGAAGTATTGTTAGCAAAAAGTATTTAGGTGGTGTATTTGGGTTATGCGTTATGGTTGAAATCAGTTATACTAGATTTTATGATTAATGATTAGATAAACTAAGGCAGTCAAATACGCACACAGTTATTCTGTCTCAAACAAGCACTGTGACAAAAAATTAACCATACACCCCATACTGTTTACTTTAGTCAAGTGCATTGTGTCCATTTTGCCTCACTGTTAGTAATGCCTGAAAGGTAATAAGGCTCTGCAGCTAGGTTAGTAACAATGACCAGATCAGTACCAGGCCTCCAGAGTAGAACGCAAAATTAAAGGAAGTTAAAGAGGTGGGGGTTGGCAAATAGGTGGAGCAAGTTATCACAACCAAAGAACTTACTATTTCTTCCAGGTTAAACAGTGGTATACAAAATTGGTAAGTAAAGCAATCTTCTTGAAGATGTATCTGTTCTCCAGAAGTTACAGTCATAGGTATTAGAGTTGTCAGAACAGTCATACTTAGCTACTCCAGTAATAACATTTTTAAACTTTGCCATAAAAACAGAATTAAATTTTTCTGCTTTTAGAAGTTACCACAACAGAAGAAGTAACAGTCTTTAAAGAAAAGCAAAGTTCACATCAGTCTACATTAGTTACTAGCCCTGTTCTCTGAAATGCTATATATTATCTTGCACATGTTTGTTTTTATCTGTCAGTGTGGTTTATTGTTAGGGAAGTGTAGTATCAGCTGTCTTTTCCCTGCCATCAAAGCTACTTCGTTAAAGTTAATAGTGTTTGACTTCTAGAAGATCTTTTTCCAAGGTAACACAAAAAACTTCTGCTCTCAGTTATTTTTCCAGCAGTAAAGGCACCAAATGGATGTAATAACCCCCTTAATCTTAAAAAATCCATTGTATTAATCCACTGAAAGCATTTAAAAATTCTACTTGTCATTTATTATATGACCTTATCTGGGAGTGACCCTTTGCTAAATGTTCTAAGAACATACCATCAGCTAGCAAACATGTTTACATGAATGGAAATCTACTTTGGTCTGAGTAAGACTACTGTATATTAGTTGCAATACACCTGCACTCTGTTTACTTAAGCTATACTATCTTCCATTTAATTTTGCCACTTTTCTAAAATGCTTCATTTCAATAAATGTGAGTAGCTAAAATTGCTAAACCTTGTCTCTAGCCTATATCCACAGATCTTATTAACTAACTGGTTTGAATTAAACTGCATTCTAAGAATAAAATAACCCTGGCTTTATTAAAAGCATGCATACTTGGTTTTGGCTCATATAATTATTAGCTAAGAAATCTTTTGACAAAACAGGTTATTTAAAAACTCTTTGTACGTTTCTGAAACCTTATTCCTTTTTATGATGTAGTGTCCCTGATTTTAGTCCTCTCCCTCTACATCTTTCCTTATCTCCATTTTCTGTCAGGTACTTGACAGGCACTCTATGAACACATCCATTTCAGAAATGTGGAGTTTTTTTAGTTAATTGGCATTGCTTCAGAGAAACTGGCATTAAATTTTATTGGCTTCAATTAAAAAGCACTGATTCAATTAATATCTATTAAATTAGTAAAATAAATCTGAGTTTGGAAAAGAAATGGGAAAACATAACCATACATACACATCCAAATATATTTGTATTGAAAAATGGTATGTGTTAAAAGTGGATGAAAATAAGCTGTTTTAAATAAAAATCTGTTCATTTTCACAAAACCACTTAGGATCTGAGCATATTGGTTTTAATACAGTACATATGTATCCAATTAACTGTAAAAATTTAAATAGACATGACACATACAACCCTGAGCTTGTTCATGTAAAATGTGACTCTTAAAAATGATAAAATACATTAATTAAAATCAGCTCAAATGCAATCTAAAATGCACTAAAATGGTTTAATATATTAATAAAAAGAAAACATTAATCCTGACAAAATCTTGTCAGACAGAAACTAACTAGTAGAGGACTAAGCATGATATCACTTTTTATTCCAGACATTACAGTGATATGGATAGTTATAAAAAGCTCATGCATAGTACTGAACTGTAGCAATAAAAGAAACCACGTATTTTACACAAAGTGGCCAAGCCTCTAAAATAGTTACTGCTGTACTGGAAAACATGGAATAGAAATGGCCTCTTTAGGGAGGGAATATATCTAACATTTAGAGCAAGGGTGTATGAATCAGGATTCATGGCCTCTACCACTGATTTGGTGTATGACTTTGGGAAAGTTACATCTGTACCTGTTTCCTCATCTATAAAATGGGTTTAATATTTACCTACATCACAAAGATTTGATTATTTGCTCATTAAAACTTGTAAAACATTCTTATCTTCAGGTGAAAATTGTTACAGAAGTATCGTGTTTTATTACTAGAAAATGTAATGCTAGCTTTAATCTAAAGGATACCAACAAGATGAGCATGTTTAGTTTTCCACTAGGACAGTCACTTATTACTTGTTTGTGTTACAACTAGCACATACAAACATTAAATACTACCACTAACTCTCAGAGAATGTAAGGGTCAAGTTTTCAGAGGATTCAACCCAGCTTCCAAATGAGCATGCACAATTTTGTGAGCAGAATAACTTGCACATAAATTCTGTGCATGCTATCATTTGCACAAACAAATTAGAAAGTACACACACCAAATTAAAGGCCACATATTGCATATTTGAAACGAAAAGTCTCCATGGCGAGGGTTGTTTTTTTCTCCTATTTGTCAGAAAATTTTCCTCCCATATTTTAAAGGGAGTTAAAATTAACTTGGATGTTTTTGTTAAAACAACTTTGGAGCACCTTATGAAGACATTTTATGCACCAGAATAATTAATAATACCTAGGAATACAGCTTGTTATTTAACTGCTTATGCTGAAGAGACAGATGTCAAAGGATGGTACCTATGTTTTCAGCGGTGTGGGTTTATTCTTCCAAAAACAGTGGCTTTTCAAAAGCTTACCCATAATAGATATGTAGATTATTTTTCTATTAAAAATCACATAATTTAAAATTTGGAGGACATGCATCACTATATTTAATTTTTAACTATATTTAACCTAATTTTTAATTAGCTCAAATTTTGATATAAACTACTTGACAATCCCCTTAAAGTTAACATTTTTGGAGCTGATTAACACTAATACTAAACCAACTACATGTATCAATAATGAATAAAATATAATTGTAACAAATGTAAATAAATATGGTTCCAGACTAAACACACACCATCAGTTAATGTGCCTTGAAAACCTTCGCTATCTAGCACAAGGGGGAGCAGTTGGGCAATGTTAACAATGGTGCTGCATTGCAACTAGCTATTAAAGGCTGATTATGTAGGTTTACCACACCTAATTTGGTTAAATTAAACCCTGGTTTATTGCATAGATTATTTGCCTTCAGAAATCCTCTACCATTCTCTCAAAAAAGCACCAAATAAAATATAAGAGCCTGATCTTCTAAAAAAAATCCCATACTTTTCTTACTCTTATGCATATTTTCATTGATCTCTGAGTTACTGCAGACTGGCATACCTGCAGAATCATGCCCTAAATAACAAAGAAAAATTTAACTGTTAACTACAACTAAAGTTTGGTTGCTATTTGTCCACATTTTTATATCCAAATGTTGGTAGCAGAGTATTTACCTAACTGTCTAAATACCTAGCTAACTATTATTTAACTCTGGTAATAAAGGTACATCACAAATCTCAGCTTTCTTTATTTTCTTATTAATTTGTCATATAAGACTGTAGCTGCTGCTGTGTTTAAATACAGTCCCTACAATCCTATCATCCATTGTGGAGCAACTACAATTTACAGCCACTGAGGATCTGCCGGACACTAGGTAAAAACTAAACACTGAAACACAAGGTAAGAAACTATATTATTTAATTAATAATAGTGCATGGAAAATGGTGAAAAAGCTACAGCAAGCAGACACAAATCTGAAGCAGTTTAATTGGCAGGCAAGAGAAATGAGTAGCCTAGATCTAGTTGCAACCCAGAACTTTCATCAATAATCACTTTTTAGTCAATGAACTAAACTCATCCAAGGAATTACACAACTGATTTATTCAGTCCTTGTGCCTAACAACTGTAAGAAAGAAATAAGTGAAAATACTCAGTGAATAAAGTCATTTATTCAGTGGCTCATCTTATTACTGTGCTCTCTATATTAGGATGAGTTTATAAGGAAAATTCATACTGCTTAAAGGCCAATCCAAATCCCACTGAAGTCAAGATGAGTCCTTCCAACCAATTTAGTGGGACTCATACTGGGTTTACAGTGCTGTTGGCTACAGAGCAGACAGCAATGCAGCTGTTTACATTTTCAAAGCCATCCTCACCACTGAAAGGACTACACACTTCATAATTTAAAAATATATTCTGAAAAATAAAAAAGCCTACATGACAGTCTTAATTCCAGTTTTTCATCAACATTTTCATAAATAAATATCAAACCTTCAGCCTGATGTTATTTTTTATATCACTGACAGACAAGCAGGGGCGGCTCCAGGCCCCAGCAAGCCAAGCACGTGCTTGGGGCGGCATGCCGCGGGGGGCGCTCTGCCAGTCGCCGGGAAGGTGGCAGGCAGGCAGCCTTCGGTGGCATGTCTGCGGAGGGTCCCTGGTCCCGTGGGACCGGCAACCAGCAGAACTCCCCCCGCAGCATGACGCCGTGCTTGGGGCGGCGAAATGTCTAGAGCCGCCCCTGCAGACAAGAAATGTTTAATTTCACCAAAATTGTTCTGAATTTCATCTTCTATCAATACCATGTATATATAAGGTCATCATTAGAGAAAGTACAGTGATATCATTCCAGTGAAACAGAATCCAAATTACACTGAGGGACTAGTAACTCAATCACATTTCACCAAGAAAGCCACATGAAGTGTTATTTGTACTGGAGACATTTCAAAAACATTACCGGTAGGCCAAGCAATTCTGGCCTTTGTTCTGAGTAGAAGTTCTTATTTTTTACCACAACAGGTGGTACCAAGTGTTTCATCTGGAAAGATTTTTCTTATTTAAATCCACAAAATGTTTTCCCCTTTTCTTTTTTAATTTGCTGCATGCTCTTGTAAAGAGAATGAAAGATTTAAGAGCTTTTAAACCAAAATATCTGTTGGAAGTTCCTAGCAAAGCCTTGATAGGGTCCAGCTTGCCAAGAAATGCACTTTTCACCAGTAAGCAGCCAAGCCTACTTTATCCAGCTCTACAACCTTACATTTCTGTTGAAATTTACTCTATTTTTCCTTCTAATTATTCCTTGTGTTTGAGGTCCAACATAAACAAAACATCTTTCATAAAGAACTCCCACCAGAAACCTTGGAAATCTAACAAATGAAAGGGATCACTCTGAAGTGCTAAGGTTAGAACGTTTGCACTGCCAGACAGACATAACCCCAGTTAGAACTGTTCGTTATGGGGCCTCCATTTGAGCCAGAAGTGCCCAAACTTTGTATAACTGAAATTCACATTGGCAAGCTGCCAGAAGTCTTAGTGCTGAATCTAATGTAATCTTTAATATCTGTAGTTCTGCACAGATATAACATCTAAACAAACAGTACACATGCAACAAAGTAGACTGCAGATGTACCCACTTTTAATATGGTGGTGTGACAAGTGGAGATTACAGGATTAAAACTGGGTGAAACTTTTCTGCCTTTTTTTTGTATTTAATATTATTTGCCAACAAAGGCAGATTTGGATTGACCAAATTTGTGTCAATTTCATCAAATTGTTTTGTTTGGAAAAAACAAAATATATTTTGACATTTTCAAAATTAAATATTTTGACCTTTAGATTCAAAACAATTTTTGTTGTTTTGTAGTAAATGTTACTACAATTTAATTATGAAAGTTTTGCTAAATTGCTAAACTGCTAAAAAAAATGGAAAAAGAAATATGTTTTATTTATGGGCAGAACAAAACGTTTTGTTTCACCCCAAATGATTTTTTTAACGTTTCAGTTTGGTGAGAAGATCTAAATATTTTAGTTTTGGGGTCAACCGAAAAATGTCCCCCCCCCCCCCATACTGCAAGTGACAGCTCTGTCCTGCCACTAGTGAGCAGAACCCTGTTGGGGGATTTTGCGGGTGGCTGCAGCAGCTCTCTTTGCCGCTCCGGCGGGCCACGCCGTAGCCACAGCTGAATTGTTCAGTAGATTTTTAACAATAAATAAAAAGGCGTCAAGTGACGTGTTAACATATCTCCGTGGAAACCCCTCAGCGGTGTGTGTGGGGGGCGGGGGTGACACCGCCTTACAATCACTAGGAAGCCAGCCAGGGCTGCCCGCTCCTGTCCACTACGCGCAGTGACCTCCTTGCTCCCCCGGGCCGTTCCTTCTGCCGGGCACTGGCCTGGGGAGGGCGCGTCTGCTCCTCCAGCCGGGCTCCCCCACCCGCCCCTCACTGCGGCTCTTACCCGGCCGAAGGGGCCGCTCCGCGCTGTCCCATCCGGCCAGAGGTCCGCGGGGCGGCGCCCCCCGTGGGGCGTACTCGGGGCCGGCCCGGAAGTCGCCGGAAGCCCGCCGGCCGGGGGCCACTGGAGAGTGAACGGGCTGGACCCGCCGTCCGCTCCCCCGCCAGGCCTAGGGAAGCCCGCGGCCCCCAGTCAGCCCATCCCGCTGCTCTTTGGGCTTCCTGACTCTCACCTGCCGCTGCTTCCCCACCGCAGCACCCTGCCCCCCTCGCCTTTGGGCTTAGAAGGGGGGGGTGGAGGTATCATTGGTCCACCATCCCCCCCCCGCACTCTTGTGGGGTGGCAGGTGGCCTGAAGGGGGGAAGAGGGAGATACTTCAATCTAGCTAGACAAGGTTTGAAAGTACAGCTACCGATGTAGCTTGATCAGCAAACTCCACTGCAGCTTCTACCAGCAGGAAAAGCAGCAAAGAGTCCTGTGGCACCTTATAGACTAAAAGACGTATTGGAGCATGAGCTTTCCTGGGTGAATACCCATTTTGTCACATGCACGTGTTAGTTTATAAGGTGCCACAGGACTTGCTGCTATTTGGTGCTTTTACAGATCCAGACTAACTTGGCTACCCCTCTGAGACTTGATACCAGCAGGAAAGTGCTTTTGCCATGAGGTTTGAACTGGTTTGGTGAGCAAAAAAAGGTACAACTGCAAAACCATGTTTATGCTAAAATAATTGTATCCACACTAAAGCTGTTGCCCCCCCCAAAATCGCACTTCTACCTGGCATTACTATACTGGCAAAAGTTTCCAAGGCAAACCTAGCCTTAGACTGTAAGTTCTTTGAGACATGGTCTATCTTTTTTGTTCTGTGTTTGTATAACACCCAGTACAATAGTGTCCAGGGCCATGACTAAGGGTGCTAGGCACTACTGTGATACAAATAATAAATAACTCACTTCCAACACCCAAGAAGTTAAAATCTTCAATGAAAGAGCCACTCTATCTGACAGCCTTGCCTGTTATAAGCAAGGTTATGGAAGCTCCACTCTGGCATGGCATAGGGTTCTCTGCTAGGGTTCCCCACCTCCCGCCCCTTCCATATAAGAGCAGCTGCCAAATATCTCTGCCATATACCCAGTCTTTGTTTTTGCGTGTTTGCCACTTTCCCTCTCTGCCCTCTGTTGACCCTCTCTGACAGCCTTCCACGCATCTCACATCCTTCAAAATGAGAGCATCCCTAGTTTTATTTTATGAAAATCTAGCCACGTGAAACATATCTTTGTATCTAGTCCAGATTTTATTAAAATGTTTCCAGTTTCATACCATTGTGTTAAACACACTTCATTTTTACTTATGTACAAATATAAACAAAAAAGTGATATTTCCAGTTCAATCCAAGACAAGGTTTCAGGAGTGGAGGTTCTGCTAATGTATTACAAGTCAAGATCACTGCTTAGTAGATTCTTTACTGATCCCTGTTAGAAACATCACCAAATATTATTCTCGGGAGGATACACCAACATGTCAGTTTTCAACAGGTGATACCAGATTTCAGCGCAGTACCAACATCTCATAGCTTTCAACAGCTCTTGCTTCTGTTCTGTCACTTTCCTCTTTCCACTACAACTTTCCCACAAAATTCTTTCAACGTTGGCAACAAGACCAAAACAAGTACTGAGATTTTGTTCATATGGTCACTTCCTCTAGTAGTGGTGTTTTCTTTCAAAAATTTATATCATAGGATGACAGTGTAGCATGCCTAATTACTAAGACAAAAAACATTGAAGAATAGACATTATGCAAAAATAGAAATCTCTCAAAGACAGTTAATGATAGAAATTAGTCACTCTGTTTTTTTTAAAAATATGTAAATGTAGAAATCTTAAAATATATGGATCTGAAGAAACACCAGCAACCTGTGTAGGCCCCAGATTTGACCTAGCAGTATTTAAAAAATGTTATAGGCCTAGGGAAGTATCCTTTCATTTCTACATATAATTTATTCTAAAATATATTCACTCTGTTGATACAAAGAATTATAATTATATATCTTTTTTCATGTAGTTCCTAGCTTCACGTAGTGTTTGAGTTATGTTGTGGGATAGTTAGCAGGAATACGCTAGGACATGTCTAAATGGCAAGTTAGTTCATGGCAAGCTCAGGTGTAAATCTACATGCACCAGTGCCACACTCTAACTATCCATGCAGACCTTGCTGCTGTGCACTAAGAGTGCTATAGCGCACAGCTGGAAACTTTTAGTGTTCAGCAGTGTCCATGCAGTTAGTACACAGAATACAAGAGCTCTGTAGATTTACGCCGCAGCATGCCGTGCACTAAACATCCACATAGACAAGCCTTTAGTTAAATTTTATATACAGAATTGTGATGACATCACTGATGATACTATGAACTGGGACAACGTTGAGATAATTTGTAATATCTGGGAAGAAACAAACAATATCAGACTGCAGATCAATTTAGCTAAAAGAGTGAACATAGCTTTTAATTCTGTGATTTTGTCTTACCACAAGGCCAACCATAAGAGCTGGCATACATGATTATCAGATTTTTTTTCTTTACTGTAGTCTGTAAACTAAGCTGTATCACAGTGAAAGATTTATATGATCTGAAGAGAAACCAGAGTATGTATCAGAGCATACATGGCTTTCATGGCAGGATTAAATCTGGGCAGGTTATTAAAGGGATCTCTGGAGTGTAG
This sequence comes from Chelonoidis abingdonii, assembly GCF_003597395.2. Lineage (NCBI taxonomy): Eukaryota > Metazoa > Chordata > Testudines > Testudinidae > Chelonoidis > Chelonoidis abingdonii. The sequence goes on along the minus strand of NC_133772.1, from coordinate 58,959,595 downwards.
TCATGAAAAGAGAGAGAATTCCAAAGGTAACCAAGTGCAGCCAATAGCTGAGTCAGAACAACTTAGTATAATTGCCAAGAGGAATATGGCGAATGCTCAAAAATTTTTAAAAAGCAGAAACATTCTGATAAGAATAGAAAGGATGTTCATTTTCAAGCAGAAGATAAGATATGGATTAAAGTTCATTCTCAGAATAGTTTTTATGGCTAAACTAACCCCAAAATGGAAGATTCCACATTGAGTTCTTTGAATTATAGAGTAAACTAATTGGATCATGGTGTTTATTGTGAACAAAGCATAACATTATTGAGATGTAAATCCTGGATGTACTCATGTTTCTCTGGCCACTGCCAATCTTTGCTGGACACAAAAATTAGAGACATGGAAAAATTAGGTTTCCCATTCTTTAATTGCTTTCATGTCATTTATTTTCTCCTAAAAAACACTGAATTCAGTCATTCCCTGCTATGGTTGTTCCTTACATGGATCCTACAGACTTTGGCTAACAAAAAAAAAATAGCCTATTATAACGGACTTCAATTCAAATTTGACTTCTAAAAAAAATAATAGATTGCAGTTTATTTGTATTTCAATAGCATCTAGAAAGTGCTAGACATTGTCCACACAGACACAGCACCTGCCCCATCAAGTTTACAGTCTCAGAAGATGAGCAACATAAGAAGGGTGATGGAGAGAGATAAAAACAGATATGTACAATTTTTATATAGTTTTAAAACAAGCAATACACATTTTCTTTTTTTTTTAAATTAAATACTTATCAACTGAATCCAAGTGCCCTTCAATCTAACTATTATTATTTGACTAATTTCTCATAGCTATCCTGAAAGAAGAGGATCTTGAGAAAGGATCTGGAGGAGGAGAGAGTTGACCTTCTGAGACAGTTTAGGAAGGGCTTTCCATGAGTTCTGAGCCACATGGAGCAAGGTGTAAAGACAGCTGTGAAAGAAGCAAACAAGTGGGCAGTCAAGGCTATTATCACTGGCAAAGTATAAGGGCAAGACAAAGAGCTTGGAAACAGCAGCAGATCAGCACAAAGCTGGGTAGGGCCTTAAAGGTAGGACAAAAAGCTTGAACTTGATGTGATGGAAAAAGGAATCTCGGTGAGAAATTTGTGAAAATACATTAAATTTCTCCATGCACAGCCAATGGAGCATGCCACATGTAAGTATATATTTATCTTTAAAAAGTGACCTCGGACCTTTAAACCCTCAAGGTGAACATAATGCACTTTTACTGACTGGCATTATGCAAAATAGGGATTTGGTATTCACTTTTGTCATTAGAAAGATGATCTTATGATTAAAGCTCTTAACTAAGATGCTGGAGATTCCTGAGTTGATTCCCAGCTCTGCCAGAAACTTCCTGCATGGCCATGAGCAAGTGATATAATCGCTGTGTGCCTCAGTTTCCTAAATGTAAAATGGGGATGATAACAATACTTCCTTTCTCCAAATCCTTTGTCTATTTAGAATGCAAGCCCTTCAGGGCAAGGAATCTCACTTACTGTGTGCTTGCCTCAAGCACTATTGCCATAGAAATAATTATTTCTCTTATAAGTTTTAATAATTTTGAACATTTGGTTCATTAAGAAAAAATAACATTGTTGGAAAGATTTCAAGGTCTTTCCCTCAGTGTTAGGTTGACCTAACTCTTTGCTGGGTCACTTTAATTAGTAATCTACTCCTGCACCAGGTAATACCGATGTATCAATCAGAATTCATCAGGAAGTTTGTTAGTCAATATATGGGGATTGAAGGGATTCACTCACTGCAAGGGATACCTCTGGAGATCTTGTGGCTACATCTGGAGATCAGTTCTCACCTGGTAGGGCACCCTCTTCCATTAGTTACTCGTGCTATGACCCCTCTCTCTCTCTTCATGGCTCTGAGTGCTTCCTTTTCATGACTCAGCCCTCCAGCCAGGTCGCTATATAGTCCTCCCCTTTCAGGGGAGCAAAGTCCATTTGGACCAGCTGTCCAGTTAGCATCTCAAACAATCCAGTGCTACTTCCCAGTGGCTGGTAGGGGAACCCAGGCCCACCATCTACTCTGGTTTCCAGCTCAGGACCCTGTAACGAGCAGTTAAGGTCTGCACAATTCTACTCTTTGTTGCTGTTTCCCTGGTTTTCCTACCCAGCCATCTCAGGCTTTCTTTCCCACCCCACACTGCTTCCTCTGGGGTTGATCCTTCTTCCAGAGCTAGGATCTCAGAGCTTATTCTCCCAGTGGAGTTTTCTACTCCCAGAGAGTGACTGCAGCCTCCTTGTGCTCTCATCTTCCTGGCTGTATACTAAGCAGCCTGGTCCTGCCCAGCTGGACTTCATGTTCAGGTAAGCCTGGCTGTCCCTTCAGGTGCAGCCAAATACTGTAACTGGCCTCTCAGGCCCACATTAACCTCTTCAGGGCCTGTGTGAGGTGCACTCCCATAAGAGGGACGTGAACATATGCCTGGTCAGTTATCCCTGAAAAGGACTAAAAACCCTTCTTCTCCCAACTGAACCCTTCATCTTCTTCCCTCACCCTCAGCTTCATGCCTTCTTCCATGTTTCCTCTTACACTAGGAATAGCTTCCTACCTACAATATGCCAAGTCTACTTCAGATCCTTCCTTAAAACCCACTTCTTTCACGTAGTCTACTTGCACTAATATCTTCACCAATGATGTCTCCTTTCCTTCCCCATCTGAACTATGGTCCCATAAATCATATTTGTCTTAGATTGTCAGCTCTAAACATAGAGCATGTCCAGTATATTATAGCAATAATTCCTACTCTGTTACACCATGGATGATAAAGGCCACTTGTATCAACTTCTGTTACATTTCACAACAGGATGAAGAACAAAATAATTCAAAGAGCTCCACAGCAGCAGTCAGGGCTTGTCTACCCTACACAACTGGAAACAAACATTTGTTCCTTCTCTGCACTAAAGTTTATAACTGTGTTAGTTAACCCTAGGTTAAATACGACCAAGAACAAATGTTTGGTCCTTATCTATTTTAAAATTTACAATCATGTTAGTTACTGCATGTTAGTTAAAACATGATTTGAAACATAGGTAGAGAAAAGCTGTGACTTTCTTTTTGGTTCCATACATGTGTGTTTAAAAAATAGGGACTAATTGTAGTTACATACAAAATTATTAGCCTCTAATAGTCAATACTAAGATATATGAATTGCTGAAAACTTGATGAGAAAGATCTCTGAACAGTTTTGAAAATTAATTTTATAAGGTCATTTTCAGTCAACAACTCTCTATTTCAGTTGTGAAGTTAAATGTTTTTTCCATTAAACTAATGCCAAAAGTTTGACTCACTGGAAATGAAACATTACTTTAAAGAGCCACTCATTATCATTTGTTTTACAGTAAAAAATAAATTTCATGAATTAAGATATAAACCATTTTGTCACATAACAACATGCTGGGAAAGACACTGAAGGTGACCTGTACACAAATAGTTCTTCCATCATTGCCAAGTTCCCAACTACTGTTACACTAGCACAATTCACATGAAAAGCCGTTGGCTTTTCATATGCTCAGGCATTGGATTTCTATAAAATTTCCCCATCTCCAAAACAGAAGCAATCGTCACTGGAAAATTTGGGTCAAGAAAAAGGCCATTGTGAATTTTCATGTTTATTGCCTCTCAATGATTTCCATAGTAAAAGTGCTCAATTGAGAAGTAGCAACCTACTTTCTCTAACTGCCAGTACTCTCAGTTTGGATGCTGTGTGGGCTCCTGCCCATCATCACAAGTAATTATGGTAGTATTAGTCCCTCACCGTTACACCTCTGAAACCGCACATTCTATGCTCTCAAGCTCCAATTCAGCACAGCACTTAAGCACATCCTTAACTATAAGCAGTGCACAAATTAAACATATGCTTAAGTGCTTTCCTGACTAGGTATGCTTTCCTGAATTAGAGCATCTGGCTGGAACATTTTTGCTGATAATGCACAAGGAGAATTTGAATTCAGTTCATGCAATCCTAGCTGTGTTAGCTTTGCCAGGAATAAAAATGCAGAAAAAATATTGTTCTAAATAGAGTTAGCAAATATGACTCTGAATACACAGAAACAGGCCTGTTGAGCAAGATGGTATAGTTTTTACATCATCACTTTTCACAGTAGAACCACACTTTAAAGGAAAAAATTAATTGAGGAACCTTACAAGAATATTGTAATAATCAAACGCCAAACATTTCTGAATTAGGAAATTCAATACTAAGGATAAACTTAGAAGAAGCCCACTGGGGGCTGATAGGGATTATAATGTTTTGTTATGTTATGTCTGATGTCATAATACCATGCATAACAATCAGCTAAGCAGTTGGTAGGGCAGCAGCAGATGACTGGCACAGATGTCACAGATACCGAGGACAGTTTAATTGACGAGGGTATAAGCAAGAGACAAAGATCACTGCCTAGTAATCAGTCTACAGAGAGGACAGGAAATCTAGTATTTGTCTCAGTAGGAAAGATCTCATCTAAGTTTTACAAGCCTTTGTTTTTTAATTGAAGAACCAATCATCTAATCCTGATCCACATCTTTGTGGATTATCAAATAATTGTGACTGCAATCTACAGCACGTGGGTTCATTACAGATTGATTGGATTTGAACTCTGGGGAACCACAGGTGAGTGTGTATGTGAGAGTGTGATCATTTGCCTGTTATTATAGTGGTTTGCCCACAGAGCAGATAAGGCATCTGACTAGTAGTGTGAGCTGTGTTATGTCCTCGAACGGTAGAGACTTTGGCTGGTTTGAGGACCAACACCTCCATATTGCACCTTTATAGAGCCCAAATGCTGTGGATTTACCAGAGTTGAATGTATTTTGCCCACAAGGAATATTGTACCTGACTGCATTATTCACTTTCATATTCAATTAAGTAAAAACTTCTGTTGTTAAATTTACATGAAGATGCTGCCGGATTGCCAATTTGCTACAGAATCCAGGGAGTCTTTGTTCAGGCTTGCCACAGAGAATAGAGGGCCTTAATGGAACCTAGTTTGCAATAGACTGATTTTATAAATGTGTGTTTATGTTTGTGTAGTTATATGTGTGAATTAAATATATAGTACATCAGAGAACCTAATCAAATTGTTGCAGAGCCAGTTATCCTTTGCATTCATCAAACCTTGAAAGCTTGTTATTATGTTTGCATTCTATAATAAACACCAACTGATTCTAATAAACAACAGTATAATGATTAATAACTAAAAGAATCTGGCTCTTATTTTAGCAATAGCTTTTATTTGGGAAGTTTAACAAACCTACTCATCAGACAACTGAAATCTTAACTTCTCACTTTGTCAGGTCACCTACAAAGCACCAAAGATTTATGTGGGCAAGAAATGTTGTTGCTATTTTAGGTGGTGGCGGTTTTTTACGCAGTGTATTTCTATTAGAAATTTAGCCTCATAGTGCATACAAAGGGCTTTTGCTTTGAGACTATTTGGTATGAACTGGGTCACAAAGGAAATTAAAAGTTGTAAACCAGATGTATCATGTATGTCCAATCCCTTTTATTTGTGTCAGAGGGTGAAATCGTCGCCTGGTATGCACTGGTGCACTTTGTCATTCTAAAACTGGAAGTGATGTAAACCAAAAAAAAGCAGCTCTCTCTGATTTTGTAATAGTGGAATGGAAAAGATATTTATTCATATACATTCGTCTTCTTGAGGTGGGTTTTCATGTTTCCATCAATATAATCAGTGAGTATCCATTTATTTAAAACACATAAATTTACTTTAAGGTGAGCAGGATTGGACTCTAAATAGTTATTTTCTCCTTCCATGGACGATCAATTTTAACAAGTAGGAATAAATGAATCATTTATGTGGATTACACACTAATAAGCAACTCAAGTCAATTATAATTCTGTTGCTTTTGGCAAATATCTAGTGCGGCAATATTTACTCTACTGTAATAATTTGGTGAGAGCTCTAACTCTCTTTTGAATCACACTTACTATGCATAGTTCAAAAATTATAAACATATTGGAGTGAGGTTCTTGGATTCCATAGAAGGTTTATTAGCTACTTTGCCAACTGCAACAGAGGAGAGTGAAGGTTCCCAAAATCCCACACATGCCCCATATTTCTGCAACAGAAGTATTTAATTGTAACATAGCTACCTACACCAGTTGAGGAAGGGTCAGGATGTGGGACTATAAACAGCATTTTGTACAGTAACCAGAGAGGGCTTCTTAGTAAAATAGCCTGCCCCTTTCCAACTCAGGATTGGTGGTAGGGACTCTTGTTGCTCTTTGAATCTGCAAGGGGACTGGCAGCTGCAAATGGAGGAGTGACTCTGTAGGGCCATTCTTCACTCCCATGTTCACATGTTGGGCTTCTTCCACATGTGAGTGATACTGTCATGGTTGTTTTATGGTGAAAATAACATATGTGATCTCTGTGCATGTTACTTTCTTTGAACATCCACACACATGCAGCGATATGCTTTTACTTCTCCATGTTAGTATTTTTATCAGAGGAAACTGTTAGGGCATTGAAAGTTATTTATTTTCTCCTCTACTTTATTGGGTTATTTCCTGTTTTTCTTCCTGTTCCCTCACTCTGTCTGATTTGGCAGATTGATTTTCTTCTTGTACTTTCCTCCCTTTCTGGCTTGTTCTCCCTGATCTACTCATCGCTCTCTCTCTCTCTCTCACACACACACACACACACACACACACACACTTTGAAATTTTCATGTCTGAGGTTAAAACTTAAAAAATAGAGCTGATCAAAATGTTCAAATGTTATCATTTTGAGGTTTTCCAGCTCACTTCAATCTTTAAAAGTTTTGCAGAAAGTAGGTGTAGTTTTTCAACCTGATCTATTAAGAAGTAATTTCCTTTATTTTTGCATATTTGTTATTTAACATTTTCTTTAGATTTTGTTTCTCCAGCACCTACACTACCCACTTCCTTACCTTTTTTCTGCTCCCACCGAACTTTAAAGGAATAAGATTGGGCCCAGTCTAATGCCCATTTTATCTACTTTAGGAACTTATATGGACTTCATTACCATAGGATCTGAATGCTTCACAATCTTTATCCTCACCACACCCATGTGAGGCAGGGAAGTGCTATTATACCCATTTTATAGATGGGGAACACAGAGCCTAAGCAATTTGCCCAAGATCATGGTAAATCTGGGGTACAACAGGGAACTGAACCTTCATCTCCTGTATCCTTAGCTAGTGGCCTAACTGCTGGCTGGATCATCTCTTCTTTCTCCATCAATTTCAGTAAGCATGCCTTATCTAAATAATATTCATTTTCAGCTCAATTGACACAAACTTCAGCTTTGACCTCTAGCTCCCTCCTCTCTGCTAGATGTTGCAGATTTTATAATGATGGTAGGAAGTGAAAACTGCTCATTATATTGAGGAAATGAGCCAGTTTCTCCAATCAAAAGATAAGTTTCCCAACCTGCTCTCAATAAACCTTATTTCACCAGTTTCTAATGAAATACAACATGTTTCAGGAAAATAGTCACTCAGAGCAGTAGTATCCCTTTGGATGGAGATACACTGAACAATGTCAGCTGGATCTACTCCATCACCTCAGGGAAAGACACCATTAAGTGCAGCTCATAAAGGAAAAGCCCCAAAGTGCTTGATCCTGGAGTACTTATTCAGGCTAAGCACAGACTCAGCACAGCAAAAAATCCTAAATTTGGCATACTCAGACTATTGTTTTGAATTCCCAAATGGCCCTCAGACGTACTGTTTTGGAACCCAGAAGCTATGTATTCTGTGGTTAATCTCACTCATCAGCTATATTAATAAATCTTCCAGGAAAGGGGGTGCATTACTTTAATCCAAGGACTTTATTAAAAAAAAATCAGGTATGGATTGTTCTAACTCTCACAATCAAAACAAAAATACGTAATTTAGTTCTAATAATACAGAAACCAACAAATATATGAAACAGGCTTACCAAAACATTATCACTCCAAACCCCAAAATGAGGAAAATTGATTTATTTTAAAGAAATATTTAGTACTAGTTGTATTCTGTTCACCAAAACTGGAGCGGAAAACTCCTAACATACTGCTTTTTTAATCAGTTTAAAACATTATCTAAATTTCAACATTTATTCTAAGTAACTAAGCAAAAATTTAATACAGTTTGATAGGAAGCAATAGATTACAGAGACAAAAATATGCTGATATTAAAAGCAATGAAAAAAATATATTTTTCATGCCAAAAAAGAAAAAAATCCTTGGAGTATGACCTGGAAGTTTGAACACTTGAAGAACAAGGGTTCAGCATATATTTATTTTTTTGGCACACTCTCTGTTCACTCCAATTTACTGCTCATGTGTTTGGACACAGACTTCAACTGTCTCTTGTATCCAAGGATAATGACCTAGCACTCCAGTGATTTAGTAAAGCTCAACTCTGTGTAGCCACTCGATCAATGATGGGCTAATCCCTTAATGGCCATTCATGTCCTTCCAATGCCTCTCAAAGAATTCTGCAACACTCCAAATTGTGCTACGTGGAATTACGTGCATGTCTTCCACCCTCGTTATCTTATCTGGTAGCTAATTCCCACAAATTATCATGCAGTTTCAAGTAAAAATTAAATTGCTGTTGAATCATAAATTTGTCACTCTTCAGACAGCTGCTAAATCAGTAAAATCTTGATCAAGTGGGGATTAGTCACTGGATTGAACATTTAAGACCGGTAAGTGTATTTGGCATTCTGTCAAAGAAATGTTTATTGATAAAAAATAGTTTATGTAGAGGTTTAACGTGTTATTAATTCTTAAGTGGGGCATAATCCTTTATCTGGTATATTGTGACTCATAGCATGCTATCCCACTAAAGTCTAGTTCAACTCAGTGACTGTTTTAAACAGAGTCTTTTGCAATAACAATGTTTGAGTCTTTATAATTTACCAGAGCTTAATGCAGAGATGTCATTTACTGAAATTGTTTGGTTCAGCTTTTAATGTGTAAAGGGAAACTTGATTCCACATCATCATTTAGCTGTATTTCTTAATACAGTTCTTGTACATATTGGGTGAAAGACTTCCTGCACAAAGAAAATGAGTGTTATACAGTGAACTCTTTCTCTCTCCCCAACACCCCTCAGACCTATCTTAAAAATATGTTAGGGTACAAGTTGCTATTGAAACATCACTTTATAGTGATTTTTATTTTATAGAAACAGCTAAAGGAGGTAACGCTTTTCTTCAAATTAGCAATCTCGGCTCAAAGGTTTGTTACTTAGAGATTTTTTTTTGCCATTTTTTATCATATATATGAATAAGGTATATCTGAATAAGGGTTTGTATACTTATATATTAGTGTAATTATTGAGGTTTTTGTGATGTGAACATTTGTCTATTGAGAAAAAGGACTTAGACCACCAAGCATATTTCACACATATACCTCATGGCAACAACTTTTGATTACTGTTGTCCAGGGCTGGATTTGAGCCAACAGCCTAAAGCTAAAATGATCCAGAGTACAACCCATTACCAAACCAGAGCACCATTCAAAGCCGTATTTAAATAGCACCTTAGTAGATTCATGCACATGTTCTGGAGAATGCTTTTTTTCCCTATTGTGGTTGGCATCAGCTGACTAATTAGACTCTTCCAATATAACTGATACCTTTTTCTGGTTTGCATGGTGTAAGGAAAATGGCATGGTGTGATTATCTCTTTGGGTTAATGTCTGGTTTAATCAATTTCTTGAAACGTCTGTGTAGTATTCAAAGGTTTTGAAAATGATTCTCTAGAACTACCTTAGAAATGTTATTTATATTACAGCCAAGTGTGTTCTCTTAATAAAAGTAGTGTTGAAACAGCTCAAAATCCACATTAATTTAACACCTAGCCCCCCACACCAGATAAATGGCTTAGTATGTGCTAGGGAGGGAATTCACATCTGTTATATTAAGACATTAACAATATTTTTCTTCTTGGTTCTGTACAGCACCAAACACACAGTCACGTGCAATAAATAATAATAATGTTTAGCCACATAAATCATCCACAGCATTTAGATGGAATTAAAGGCATGTATAATTTGGGCTGTTCATAATTATGTAATGTATCTTTAAAATACTATTTGCCTGGGCATTTAGTATAGACAGACTAGTTGGTTTATTTGGCCAAGGCAGCTGAAATTAAAGGAGAAGAAGAGAAAAAGAATTAATTTTTTTAAGGATCTATAACTCTGGAGAAATGTGTTTAGTCTGACAAACACTTAAATATAATACAAATAAATATCTAGCAAATTTGTGAATGTGATAGAAAAATGCAGGCCCCAGCTCAAACATAATAACTCTCTTATATAAGGGCCTCTCGGCCCAAAAGATCTCAGGCACGTCACAAACATAAACTCCTCTTCTGCAACCTCTGCCAATGCAAGTAATCCTTACCTTTAATTTCAGTGGCCCACACACATGATAAGGGTTGGAGAATTTTGCCCTTAACAAACTAAGCTTCAGAATTTACAAAGGGTTCCTCAACTGAAATGCTTATTTTACATCCAACAGTGAGATACAGTCACTTTAGGGTGAAATCATTAATTGTTTAGGATAGTGAAAGAACACCATGCCTGACCAACTGAACCTACAAAGGACGTGGGTTCATCTGAACTAATTATTATTACTCTAGCAACAAGATAGATACTTCTGTATCATTTATGCACTAAGCAGGAGTCTGCAGACCTTGTATATTTTATATGCAACAGATTGCAGCAAGGATGTTTCGCACCCTAGACGAAAACTTCCACCTTGTGCCCTCCACCCCCATGCCCCGAGTTGCCCCCCCACCCCATGGCACGCTCTCCCCCTCCACCCCTGCCGCACTCCCCCGTGACAGATCCCTCCCCGCCCTGAGGCACCCCCCCGCCCCAGCTCACCCCTGCTCTGCACACGAACATGAACACCCCGAGCATGCCGTGGCTGCTTCACTTCTCCCGCCTCCCAGGCTTGCAGCACCTAAGCTGATTGGCATCGCAAGCCTGGGAGGCGGGAGAAGTGAAGCAGCCACCGCGTGCTCAGGGAGGAGGCGGGGCAGGGGTGAGCTGGGGCGGGGAGTTCCCTTGCGTGCCGCCCCCTCCCTTATTTGCTGCAGGCGGGCCTACCTGCGCTCCCCTGCGCCTAAATGACAGCGGCGACTGGGGCGGCTGAAGATCCAGCCACCGTGGTCACTGCCGAAGAAAATGGCACCCCCCAAATCCTAGCCCCCTAGGCAACTGCCTAGGTTGCCTAAATGATTGCACTGGCCCTGGAGCATCCCCTTTTTTATGCTCACTGTTAAGAGCTGTATATAAAGAGTGATGCACAAGCAGCCTTCTGCAGTGTACAATAAGAAGTTTTATTGATCCAACAAAATCAAGGAACAATGCTGTATGTTTTTGAGTGCCATCTACAGAAATGGTATCTATTAGCAAACTATTAAATCGCTTACAGAACTCTGCTGTAACAGTTGTCAGCAGCTTTCTATTAAACTCAGGTAAGTTCCAGTCTTTTTTTTACTTTCCTCCCTTTAATTTATGTATCTTATACGGCCCCATCACTGTAGTAGCCAACATGGGTGATTTTATTGCAAATCTCATGCTAGCTGGTGTTTTTCTTCAAGCCACCAGCTCTTGGAATCTTCCATTTTCAAAAGAATCATAGATGTAATTGTTTTAAAAATGAATTTCTAGTCCTTGTGCCCGTGGTGAAAAGGTTGAAAATGTGAGCCACACGAACCAAAAAGCCTCAAAATTAATAGACAATAAAAAGAACTTAACATTTATTATTTCAGATTATCCTGATTGTTAAACCAATAGCATGATTTTGGGGGGCTTGAATGATGATTATTGACTTCTTGCAGCTGGTGATACTGAAGGTTTATGTGCGGATTTTAACATAAATTTCTTTGGGCTAAAAATATTTCCTTGCAGGTCTCAAGTAGGACAAACACAAGCAGCTGTTATTGGGCTTTATCCACATCATATGGACCTTTTACAAACAACTGTGGTTTTGGTGGTTTGTCATACTAATAATTATATTTTAACTTTCTTTTGTAATTGTTGTGGTCTTTTGGACCCTCCCCATCAGATACTACTGTTTCTTCTTCTGGCTACCCACGTTTCTTTTATACGAAGGGGGAAAACAATATAGCACAGCACAGTTGTTGCCACTTTCTGTCCAAATAGAAGAATTGTGTGAGTGTGGATGTGGGAGATAACTACCGTAATCACACACACAGGTAGTTCACTATGGATTTCTTCACAAATCAGAATGAAAATGCCTGAGTCCAGCCATTGCCTAAGAACATAACATAAGAACATAAGAACGGCCGTACTGGGTCAGATCAAAGGTCCATCTAGCCCAGTATCCTGTCTACCGACAGTGGCCAATACCAAATGCCCCAGAGGGAGTGAACCTAACAGGCAATGATCAAGTGATCTCTCTCCTGCCATCCATCTCCATCCTCTGACAAACAGAGGCTAGGGACACCATTCCTTACCCATCCTGGCTAATAGCCATTAATGGACTTAACCTCCATGAATTTATCCAGTTCTGTTTTAAACGCTGTTATAGTCCAGCCCTCACAACCTCCTCAGGTAAGGGAGTTTCACAAGTTGATTCCACTGATGTGAAGAAGAACTTCCTTTTATCTGCTGCCTATTAATTTCATTTGGTGACCCCTAGTTCTTGTATTATGGGAATAAGTAAATAACTTTTCCTTATCCACTTTCTCCACATCACTCATGATTTTATATACCTCTATCATATCCCCTCTCAGTGCTAGTCAAATAACATTCAGAAGCATAATTTAATAAGTACTTAAAATGCTACATTAATGGGTCATGATAAATTCTTGCTTGCCTTGTCTTCAACTGATTAACGCGAATTAAATTTCATGCTAATCAGCCCAAGCAGTTTGCATGCTGTTCAGATAACCACTATTTCCACTAGAGTGCAAAAATATTTTCACTGTTATTATTAATGATTTCAAAAAGGTCAGAATATTAAGGGCACTGGTTTCAAAAAAGAGGATGTGGAAAAAAATGAAATCATGCTAACCCTATATCTGAAAATATGATTTTAAAAAAATCTACTGAGTTACTAATCAATTTTCCTGAATTTAGTGTGTGTCAGAGCAATGATATTTAACAAGCATAAAAATAATTGACCCTCATGAAGATTGGTTTTCTAGGGGAAAAAAAGCCAGGAATGCAGTTAGCTATTTCCAGCAAATGGCCAAGTTAAACATGCCATGACAAAAGTTCGGTCAATTAAAAAAAAAATAGTGGTACATTTCATACTTATTCCAAGTAGGAAAAAAAAAAAAAGAGAGTCCTTTTTTTCTGTTGCCTGAGTTTTTAGTAGCAACCAAAGTACTTAATGAGATATAGTCAAGCATATCTCAAAGGGAATAGTATCCTTCTAAACTGAATGACTCATAGTCTATAGAGACAAGGTGAAACCACTTCCCTATTCCTAGTAACTCATCCACAAACTATTTTATGGTTCATCCGCTAAAGCTGGTACTAATCCATACCCTTTGGGTCACATTCTGCAAGTTTTTAGGCAAAATTCACATTGATCTTGGCTGCGGGGAAATGGGGCGCTTTGCCCACTTCTTAGTAAAGGATTAATAGCACAGGGATGTAGCTAGCAAGGCCTATTACTAAAACTGTACTATGTTTAAACTACAGTACAATACATTTATTAACACATTGATACCTCATCATAAATGGCTAAAATGACAGTTCTCAAAATAAATTCACATGGTTCATTCTGTAATGCGTAGTCTTTGCTTTTAGTGTTTGTAACTCACAAAATTCACTGATTTGCAGTGATTCTCCCAATTACCATCAACACAAAGTTCCAACAGATAATGTGCCCAAAGGTGTGTAGTTTTCTAACTCCCATTGATTTCAATGGGAGATGGGCACCTAAATACCTTTGAGGATCTGGGCTTGTGTAGTCATTATGAGGGTCTGTTGTCCAGGTCGTAGGCCCTTATTAAATATAAATGATGCTTCTCATGTTAATCATTTTTAAGTTTTCAGCACAATCAACTTTGAATCTGAGTATGGCATATTTCAGTTAAAATAATCGTCACTGGGATACTAAATGTTTCAAGGATTACATTGGACTATGGAGTATTTCACTATTAGGATCACTGTGTTTGAGTTAGCCCAGGCTAATAGTAAACGAACTTTGGTACCATCTGATGGATGATCAGCGATTTATGTGCAGTAAGTATTGTGGTTTCAGTCCAGCTCCTAGTGGACACATGATCAACACACACAACCACTGCATCTGCAGATGACACCTTGTTGGCAGCCTAAGCACAGAGGCCAAAAACTGGTCTACTATCTCACCCCCTAAAAATGAACTTTCCAGAACAGAGTTGAGGCACATCAGTAAAGCACTGCAGTGAAACTTACACTGCTACTACCTGTTTCCTACTTGTGCTATGGATAAATAAAGGGCGCCATTCCTGAAGGCTGGCATCTTTCAAAAGCACTAATTTAACTCAAAACTTTTTCCATGTGTTTAGATTGCATAGAAAAAACCCTCCTGTAGTTTATTCAGCTTTAGAAAACTGGAAATTTCAGAAGACATAACTATTAGACAGCTCTGGCTCAAGTGAGAACCAAGAGGTTAACAAAACTCTAATCACGTGTTGCCATCAAGCAGCAGAGAGTAGCAAATGTACTGGACATAAATAGGTGATAAAAGCTGATAAGAAAGATGACAAAATTAAGAAAATAAAGAACGCTGTTCTAAAGATTTATAGGTCAGCTAAAGTAGAGCAAAATAAATGATAAACACTGATAAAAAGAAATGGGGCATCAGCCATATAAACACACAGGAAACTTCAATGCTTCTGTATAGTACTATGACACTGATTTGTTTACATCAGTATTGACCTTTTGCTCCCAGAGAAGTTTATTAACCATCTTGGCCTTCTTTTGTATTGCTTTACTCATCGAGAGAAAGTTGTACAGGGTTGATTCTGATGAATGGCTTTTTCAGAAAGTCAAGTTATCCTTGACTAGATGCAGATGGCCCAGTAAAAAATGAATACTGCCAGCAGACATTGTCTTTATCAGTTGTAAAAGTTCAGCAGGGACTAGACTTCCTCATCTCTGGCTAGAGAAACATAGCCTTCTGTTTCAGCACCATATCACATATTGTCCTAATGAATTCTTGTAACACACTGCAGCCCAGATAAATATGCTTATATTAATGTTTTTGGCAGTCTGGGGCATGGTACAGAATTGACACAAGTGTTTGGATTCTGCCTAAAGCAGACATCAGGAATTTATACAGCTTAAGAATATTAGACTGTTAGGTTGTTTGTCCTGTGTGATGACCCTCAGAATCATAAAATGTGGTTCATGCTCCCAAAAGTGTCTTCATATGGGGGAAGTCTGCATCACACTTGTGCTGAACTCCCATAGCTCAATCACAAGAGGGTGAGAAATCAAATCAGTCACTAGGAGGTTCCATTCATTCCAAGGACAGCACAAAAGACTAGAGATATGTTTTCAAAGAGGTGCACAGGGATTTAATGGGTTGAATTCCATTTCAGTCAGTGCAAATCACGATGCTAAGCCACTCTAAAGTGCTTTGAAATGGTCACGTGGCCCCATACCTCATATTGTTCCTTCTAAAAGAAGCAACACTAATCTTCATCTCTTCCCATCTCAGAATAACTGAAGGATTGCAAGACACACTTAGAATGTAAACTCCTTGGGGAAGGATTTTTTTTTTTTTTTTTTTGTATATGCATGCAGCATCTAGCACAACGGGACCTACCCAGATCCTTGCTTTCGGCTTCTAGGCAACAATAAACAACCAACATATTTAAAATGTGGTCTGTGTAACTACCAAATAAATTCCAATTTTTATAATATTTCATTATTAATTAATAATAAGCATTCAAGCTCAGGCTGCTGAATGTGTTATACAATATCATGCAGCTCTGATTCTTCCACTGTAAGAGGCATAACTTTCTGTTTCAAGTTAGTAAATTCCTCCATGTGTTAAGAGTTGATTGAGTTTCCCGTATGTACATTGTATTCCCAGTAATGTGTAATAGTTCATAAAGTGAATAAGTCATCTAGGGTAAGCCATCTAGTAGCTAAAAGGTTTTTATACATAAGTAAGAACAATTTAACTTTTTGCTAGTCTAAAATTAGTTCTTTGCTAGGCTGGGTTACTTACCTTTTGATGGATTAAAATCCTCCATTGGTGCCTTATATGATATACCTTTAGCATGCAGCCAGGCCTATCATTTAAATTACAGGCTTCAGTGATTTAAGAGAGACTTTCACAGGCAGAAATCCACTGAAACTTGTGTAATTAATAGAGTACTAGTAGTTACCCAAGGGCATATGCAGTTTTTCCAGGGAGACCTGAGGCAGAGATTTTTGAGGAGGAGAATTTAGTGTCATGCTTTTTTAAATGTTATATCTCAACACTGCATTCATATTGTGCACAATGAAAATAAGTCAATGAGAAATAGCCTAAACATTTAAACAAAACAAAAAAAAACCCAGTAGTATCTCTCTCATTTTATTCTTGGGTACTTCTTTGGCTCCATTATAACAGTATCTGGGCACCTCACCATGTTTAATGCAGTTTCCCCTCACAATGGCTCCTGGGAGGTAGGGAAGTTCTTTTTTTCAATCCTCTAGTATTACATCAAGCACTATTATGACCCAGGGGAACGACAGGCAGATTTGTATTAGATTTATCTGGAAACTTACTCTCTTAACACATTCTGTTTAGTCAGTGACATTAGTGAGTATTGTCTGTCTAGCACTGCTTCACATGTTGTGTAGTGTAGTGATTACTGCTGTGCAAAACTTCAGTTAATCAAATGTCAACAACGTGTTACAGATGAAAACCAATGATGTAACAGCATTAAGATATTTGGCATTCTGTTACCAGGAATGAAAAATCTCTCTTTGAAGCTATATTTTTATTCAATTATTTCAGTTCCTTTAAAAAACAAACACACAAACAAAAAAAAAACCCTTTGCATACCACAGTTAAAAAGAAATATTAGTTTACCTTTCCCTGAGAGTCAGGAGTCCAACACATTGAATACAGAACTGGGGAGAAAGGGGTCAGCTCTGCCACTGATTTGCTGTGCGACCTTTGTCTAGTCATTTAATCTCTCTGTGCTTCACTTTCCTCACTGGTATAACATGGAGAATACCTACCTTTATAAAGTCCTTTGTATTTTTCAAAGGAGAATTATATTTTTGAATATTCACCTTTGTTATTAAATTGTAATAATATTACACTTTTAGAAGATTTCTTCATTCTTTTTAAACAAATTAGCTGCGATAAACTCAGAATAGCTATACTGCTGATATTTTGTAGCAACAGATTGATAGCTATGACGTGAAAATTGGAACTGGAAATGATGAGAGGAAAGATGGCTTTGAGGTGATGGCATGGGACTGAAAATCAAGAGATATGGGTCCAATTCTGGATGACACTCTTCCAGTATGAATTTAGGCAAGTCATTAGAAGCCAGATTTTCCAGTGGGATATTGAGCATTTTTAAAAGTCTGGCCATTAAACACTGTGAAAAATAAAAATAATCTTTTCATTCGCCAATGTTTTGTCTGTCTTGTCTATTCTGACTGTGAGCTCTTAGGGGCAAGGACTGTCTCTTACTAGGTGTATCTGTACAGTGCTTACCTTGTAAATGAGACCCTGATAGTAATTCTAGGTGAAACTGTAATACAAATAAGTTCAAAATTAAATATAAGTCATGTTAATAACAGAGGTCCTGAGTACTCATGGTCTTTTGGGGGGGGGGCGGGGTTGTTGTCTTCTTTTTCGAAGGAGTAAGTTACCATTTCTGCTTTGGTCAAATTTCAATTCCAAATTCCAATATTTGGTAAAATTCCAATACTGCATTCTGCTTAACTAAATGTACTTACCCATATCAACTGGATGTGCTATTCCTGATGTAAACCATTTTAGAGTGCTGCTGTGTCTGAGAGACTGTTGCTGCCCTTAATAATCAGTCCATTAACACCAGGCTTAACTATACCCCCACTTAACGTCAATGGGAGTTTTGCCATAATTTCTAGTGGGAGCAGGTTCAGGCTCTGTTTACAATGTGGTTTGGGACCCTTTGGGTTGAATTATGTTATGAAGATGATAATCTTATATAAAGGTGTATTTTCTTGTACTTTGAAACATGTAATGGGCATCTTCTAGTTCAGGGGTAGGCAACCTATGGCACGCATGCCAAAGGCAGTATGTGAACTGATTTTCCGTGGCACTCACACTGCCCGGGTCCTGGCCACTGGTCCGAGGGGCTCTGCATTTTTATTTAATTTTAAATGAAGCTTCTTAAACATTTAAAAAACCTTATTTACTTTACATACAACAATAGTTTAGTTATATATTATAGAAAGAGACCTTCTAAAAACATTAAAATGTATTACTGGCACGTGAAACCTTAAATTAGAGTGAATAAATGGAGACTCGGCACACCACTTCTGAAAGGTTGCCGACCCCTGTTCTAGTTCATAGTGCTCTTTCCTGTCCTGCAGACATTCTTAGTCGTTTAAGAAAAGTTGATATGCTAAAATGAGGGTATTTCTATCCGCTCCCCACATCATGTACGAAGAAGCTAACAAAGACCCACTTGCATGGGTAGAAATTCTTCACCAAGTCTATGCTTTCATGCTAACTGCTTGTAGTGAGTCTGCCATAAGCATTGCATTAACGAGGCTGCAGGCAGCAATAATGAGCAGGGCTGCTGATAGCATACAAATTCCTGTCTGTGAGACTCATCTTCCTTTCAAACCATTTTGGCATTTTACTTTCAGTCTTCACATTTTTTGACATGTATGTGAGGCTCCTCCAGAGATCCAATAGCCTTCTCAGCTACTTTACAGAACTCCTGCAACTCATAGGCGCACTATGAATTATAGAGCCACTTGGCCCACCAAGCCTGTCCTCCAAGTTTATCTCAATTCTTCCCCCTGTTTTGTCACCATATCCTTCAATCCCCTCTCTCCCCATTAAAGTGTCTTGCTGTCTCTTAAACTCACTTTCCCATTTGCTTCTTTGACCTCACTTGGCAACTTATCCTTGTATTTATTATTTGGGGTGGAATAGTTCTGGCTGCATTCCTGGTTTTCCTCTTAATTGTCTAATTTTTAGATGGTCTCATTGTGGTTGGGATTTTTCTTAATTTTATTATTTACTCACCACTATTGTGACCAGTTCCATATTATCAAACTCCTTCCCAGTTCTGACTTCTTTCACATCTTCTATCTTGAAAAGTTCTTTCTTTTATAAAACCAAGGTCAATCCCCTGGGTCTTGACAAATATATATATATTCATAGGGCCAGATTCTCTGACCCACTAATGCCATTTTGCACTGCATAAGCAATGCAATGTTGCCTTAAGCAAGCAGGAGATGACCAGTGGAAAATTCCCACTGTGCAGGAGAATTCTCCACAAGTAGAACACTGGTGGAGTCAGCTCCACTACATCCTGAGCCAGCAGCTTGTTCCGCCTCTGCCCTCCCCCCAGAACCCGTGACATAATGGGAAGAAGGCAGCACATTGGGGCAGGCATGGCCAGGTTAGGGAGGAGTGAATTACTCCCAGTCCTCCACTGGCAATTTCCCTGAGGGTTGTTCTTGTGCAGCCCTAATTTGTACCAGGCTCAGGCACCCCTGAATCTGGGAGCTGCAGCCAGCTCCTGTGTGCCCCCCGCTCCACCCTGCCCATGTGCAGCTTGACTAGTCTGTTGAACAAGAGTCTAATAAGTTTGACCCAGCCCAGCAGCCCTCTTTGACACACTCACATTGGTTCCTGTTTGAAAGGCGGTATGCTGAATATAGTTGGCAAGATGAGGTTTAACCAGTGCCTATTCAGGAGGAAAAAATCTTTGTTCAAAGTACAGACCTCTATCTACAGGCCTCAGTTGTCTTTTTAAGGCTGGTTGGTAGAGGAATGAAGTCAGTTCTACTGTCATCCTGAAACAGAGAGAGATGATTGTAGGACCATCTAAAAATACACACACTTTACCTGGCCCATAGTGAGACATGCAAATAGCTATAAACTCATTCCTCGCTACTGTCTCTTCTCAGATGGATGTAACTATGACTACAGGCTAGATTATTCAGAATTGTACTCTAGTCCCAGCAAAACTTCTTTGTACCTCATCTTGATTTACCATAGTCCATAGCCTGAAAGAATAAGCTGCTACCCAAAAATACGATAGTGTGATTAAATAGAGGACATTTTAAGTTACTTCTTGTCAAAAAAGAAAGACACATTTAGCTGTATTCAGCTGTCTTCAAAAAAGATTTAAGTGATCCCCTGGATCTCAGCAAATGAAATAAGAAATAGGAGAGACTAGGCTGTTTACCACTGTCTGTATAGAGTTTGCATCATAATGCAACCAAATAAATGGAATGGCAGTGAATTGTGAATCCATTTTATGTAAGGGAGATATTACCTTACCCACCTTGTCTCTCTCCAATATCCTGGGACCAACATGGCTACAACAACACTGCATACCTTATGTAAGTAACACGCTACTATATGGTGGATGGCTACTTTTTCTTCCAAGAGTTACTGAAGCTACATAGCAGGAATGCTAAACTAAGTACAGTAAAATACATAGAAAATGGTCAAAATAATACAACTCCCTCTTTTCAGTTTAAGAACACAAGGCAGACACATACAAGATTTTTTCAATTGTTGCACTGACAAGTTTTCCAGAGACCTCAGGCCACATATTACATGCCTAAAATATAGACTACAGCCTCCCTGCTGCCCATCTTTCCTATAGAGGGCTGACCCACAGAAATTTACCACTGAACAGTTTCTGTGTGGGTCAAGAGGAAGCACAGCATGCTTTAAGAAGTAGTGTTTGTGGACTACATTTGTACAATTCAATTAGTAAAGCACCTCAATAAAAGAGTACATATCTGATATAATCTTTAGAACAAGAATGTGATAAGAGGAAAGGACATAAAAGTCCTCTTTTGACAAAGACTGTAAGAAGACTAGAAATAAAAAACAGTGCAAAATTTAAACACTATTCTCATTGCAGTCTGAATGTTGTGGATATGGTGAATGTCATAGGTTACTGTACCAAGGGGCACTTTCACAGAAAAAGTGGCTACAGTCAAAACACAAAGGAACAGATACGCAGCCCCCCATCAACCCAGCCTTCATTTTTTGCTTATGCAGTTGTGTATCCTTCTATTATTATTTGCCCTGCAATTCACTACAGGAGGAAAGCTGTGAACACACCTCTTTTCTGGACACTGAAAGTCTGGGCCATGTTGTACTGTAGTTTTGGTTACATTTCAGGGATATAGTTTTATTTATGTTTGACTAATGCAGGCATATCTTGAGGTTGGATTTTTTGTTTTGTTTATAGCATAAACACATCTGGCAGATCTCTCTTTTGGGTGCAGACCAAAAAACAACCTGTTTTGTACTCAGAGAACACTATTGGGTAAATCAGAGAACATTCTTTCTAATGCTTAATGTTGCCAGAGGACAAGGCGGGGCTGTTTTATTTATTTAATACTGCATAGTTTTACACTCACCATTCGCTCCAAATATTTGATGTTTGCCACACATGTTATGGGTTTCTCCAGAGAGATGTGGTCTTTTGGCAGCAAAAGATAAAAACTGACTGATATAAACTAGTCACAGTACCCTAACAGTAATTAACAATGACAGGGCCACCCAGAGGATTCAGGGGGCCTGGGGCAAAGCAGGGGAGCTATGGCACTTGTACTCACCTGGCAGCGGTCCAGGTCTTTGGGAGCATTTTGGCGGCAGTGGGCCCTTTAGTGCTGCTGAAGGCCTGGAGCTACTGAAGGCCCCCCTGCTTCCGAAATGCCAGCCGAAGACCTGGACCGCTGCTAGGCCAGGGGCAAATTACCCCACTTGCCCCTGCCAGGCAGCCCTGAACAATGATGCAATATCCATGTGAAAAAGAGAACTTAAAGAATTAACTTAAGTTCTCTTGAGGAAGCAGCTGCCAAAAGCTTAACCTAACATAGCTAGAGTGCCATTGTGTTGGATTAAAGAGAGAAAAAAAAAATCTTGGAAAGATTAAAAAAATAGTTAATGTAAAGGGAAGTAGGATACAATAATTTTACAAGGTCAAAATCTGAGCCTGATGGCACCAAATCAGGTTGTATTTATTTACAAAATAAAAATCATGCCAGATGACAAAGTAACCATTATTTTTGTCCTCGTTTTCACACTCCACCTTCTAGAAAAGAATGAGTGGTTTTTTTCAACCTGCTCAACTGATTTAGTGCACCACAGTTGTAATTTAAGTCTTACTTGGTATCCAGCCTATGACCTTCTAAGCTAAAAAGGTATTCATGCAAACTACTACATGTGATTCTATAGAAGGCAATATTTTCTGTTTCAAAGATTTTTTCTAAGCTGTAGTGTTTTCACTCATATTGTGTTGGTCTAACCCACTAAAAGACAAACTATTGTACACAGAAAAAAAATAAAGATTGAAGCAACTGTTTTATAACATATGAAACCTGATACTGTTTTCTGTTTCCAGTACAATTCCCCAGTGAGATGGATAAATTGTGGTCAAGACCTGGACAGGTTAACTAGTGGTCATCAATGCTGGTGGTACCTTTATATACGAAAAATGGAAACTACTGGACATGGCATGTGAAATCTAATACCAGCCATGAAACAAGACAGCTGTTGGACTCATTTTTTTTTTCTCTTTGAAGGGGCTTTAATTGAAAGCTTGGTGAAAAATGCAGGTTACATTCTTAGTGTTATTGATAATTTGTAACAGCAACAACATCAGAACAGTGATGCATCTAATATTTATACACTTCCTAATTTTAATTGTCTAAGAGCAATACATTATCAGATATGTATATATACACACACACACACAATTTCAAGCAATTAATAGGAAATAATAAACCCCTCCTCCCAAAACCCTGAAACAATATATTTCCTCACACTAATGTCTCTTTTCACATATACTTGACGAAGAGTCTTTTTAAGTTACTTATCTTAGGAGTAATCTGTTAATGGAGATCCTGGACCAGCCCCATTTAAGTTCAGTTTTAAGTTTATACAGCTTGCTAACCACATAACCAGTGTGGTTTACATTGTAAACAAATCCCAAATGTCTACAATGACTGGAATCCGCTTGGGGTAAGAAGAAGATCTGTGCATCTCATGATGGAATAAATTTAAACCAGAACAAAAAAAAAAAAAAGATTTAAACAGAGAAAATACAGTTTTGGGGGATCAATGCTATAATGTTAAAAGCAAGTTAACTTAATTGTAAGATTCTCATTTTCTGCACAAAGTGGTACTGCTTCATCTAACTTTAGCTGCTCCAGAAACTGTGAGGGGGGGGGGTTAAAGTTGATTTTTGAAATTCAAATCAGACCTTACATTTTTAAAAATTGCCTTTAGGCAGTAGAAGTACAAAGCTTACCATAAATGTCTCAGGTGTTTTTTTGGAATGTGTGGTTGTATTAGAAATTGGAAACTTAACCATATGCACATATGCAGTAAGCACAGAGCTTATCTTAGCAGACATGCACACATGCCCTACGCATGGTTTGACTGAATGAGGTACAATGAATTTGCACCTGGAAAAGTTCAAGCAGAAATAAAAATTGAAAGCTTTTTAGAGAAAAACCCATCAAAAGTAACTATAGTTCATAGTAATATTTTAACTGTAACAGTCTTTGTAATTCCATAACAACGTTACAAAAAAACCCACTTAATATTGAATGAGATTTTTTTTTTTTTTAAAGTCCAAATGGATGACAAAACTGAACAGAATCCTACGGTTTAGTTAACTTGTCTCAACTGGGTAGCGAAGACAGCCGTAGCTTTCCTAAAGAGGTGGTCAAGGATGATGGAAAATTTTGCAGTAGTTCATATTGTCCCATCTGGTTTATTCATTTGTTTGAATTGTCTAAAGGGCCAACTGAAGTTTAGTCATGTTCCTCTGGTGCATGTTGTGATGACGGACTAATTCATCAGATCTGGCAAATTTTTTTTGACAGCTGGGCCATCTACAGCTGAATGGTTTTTCACCTGTTAACAAGAACACCCCATTGTTTAACTGGCATAGAGATGGATTGAAACATTTACCATTTATTCTGTTTCTTTATAACTCCTTTCAACAGGAAACTAACTATGGGCCCAGATCTATAAGGTACTAAATGCTCTCAACTCCCCTTCACTTCAGTGCTCAGTGCTTTGCACGACCAGGCCCTAAATGAGGGCATTTCTCACTCGACCCACATTTTAAAGATGCCCTTTTAAGATTAAGCTGAACATTTGCAACAGCACATTCCTGAAGGAAGCACATGGGCCTGGCACACCAGTGGTTATTCTTTAAAGCCTGATCCAATGCCCATGGAAGTCACTCATTTCCAGTGACTTCAGTAGGCTCTGTCAAGCCATCAGTTATTTCCAGTGACTTCAATAGGCTCTATCAAGCCATCTCAGTGAAAACCTAATGAGCTGGGTAAGAAGAGGTCTATGGAGCTTAGCCTCATGCTTAGCGAACAGGTTCAAAAAGCTCCTCACTGCTCTCCAAGCCAAGCAGACTTCACATAGCCCACTGAGAAGAAAGAATGGGAAATTATTGGAGGCCCAGAATGCTCCATATTTTCCTAGCACTCCCCTAAGTAAATCAATAATCAAAAAACCAAACAGACCCCACATAGAAAAATATCCTTTCTGCACTTTTAGCAATTCTTCAGTTTACCACAGCATGCAAATGCAGTAGCAAGTCACATTTCTGACAGCGCAGGAATGCTGGAGGAATGTCCTCAGCAGCTCAGAGCAGGGCATAGGTCAGAACGAATTGGAAATTTTATTCTTCTAGATTTGTGTCATTAGTAGCATAAACTTGGATTTTCTATTTGTTTGTTTGTCTTTCTAAGTACGTACAGGTCTGTTTCTGGAGCCTGAAGTCATCTGTGCTTGGCTGGCTAGAGGTCCAGCATTCTCCAATTCAATATATTTTGAGGTTGGCATGAGCTTTCCTAACTACCACTACCCCACCTGCCTCCGTGGCTCACTTTTTGTGCAGATCATTTCAAAACTTCCAGATTCACACTCAGGGAAATTTGGATTGTGGTGAAGTTTTGTTTGTGTAGGTTTGTGTTTTTGTTTTTTGCTTTTTTTCCTCAAAAAAGCAGTGAAATATATACATAAAGGGGTTTTGAAGTCTAATTAGCTTAACAAATATTTTGACAACCTCCTATTATTACAAAAAGGTATCAAATGGTTTAAACAGAGATGAACTTGTCAGAATTACTAATAAAATCATAAACGTATATAAGTGAGAGTCACTCCATCAGTTCTCAGCAGCACTGGCCAAATCAGCCTCATTGATGTGAATTAATCATTATGGACTAGATTGTAGCTTTGCCACAAACCCTGCATAAAAGCAGCATGTAATTGTGCTGCCTCAGAAACAAATCTGCTTCTCCCATTGCTTCAGCCCTATACTGGGTGCAGATTATTTTCCCTTTCAATGCTGGATCAGCTGCACTATTCTGCACCCTGGGGAGACAGTCAAAGCTCTGCCCACTCCTGCCTGTCTGCTCAGGAGGAGGACTAGCAGTCATCTGGGGAAATACAGGAAGTAAGGTGGCGCTTCCTCACTCATCTGTGCATGTATTACAGGCTGTCTTCCCTGCCAAAACAATTGTGCTTTTTAGAGTCAGATGGCTAACTCAATTTAGCTACCTCACCATAAAATCCCTGGAGAGACAAGGCACTGTAATTTCTGCCTTGATGTAGCTAGTTAAGGTCAGCTCCAAGAATGGTGCTATAATACTGACTTCAGCTAGCTACATGGAAGGAATAAACTACCTGTGCACCGTAGCTCTGTTGATGTAGATCCCTGGGGAGACATCTTGAGTTATTTATCTTGCTGTAAAAACCCATCTGTTTTGGCAGTGAAGACACAGGTCCAGCTCACATTGTGGTTATAAGATGGTAGGGCCACAGGCTATAGTATTTGCTTGAGTCATGTGACTCTTAGTCCTCTCAGGCACAGAACAGAGCTTGTGGCCTCATCTTCACTAGGGGAAAAAAAAGGTGTTTTCTTAACTTGAGTTAGCTAACATGAGGTAAAAACCTAGTGAAAATAGGCAGTTTGTAGTTTTCATATGTTGACAGGTTGAGGTAAAACCTACACTCTCCCATGGCCTTTAATGCAATCTACTAATTCGTGTGAAAACTACACACTGCCTTGTCTTCACTAGGAATTTACCTCATTTTAAGTCATGCTAACTATGAATACACCTTTTTTCCTAGAGAAGATGCACCCAATTTCAGGCCAAATTCACACTGTATCAGCAGGCATACACCAGAGGTTAAAACTGTGCCCTCTACCATTTGCAGACAATAAAAGTGTAGACAACGAAAGACACAGCACATTGTCTTCAGCTTTCTTTTGGATGCAGCCTGGAAAGTGCCAGTATTCTACAGGTGAATAGTTCTGATTTTTGTAAATTATTTTTTTAAATCTTAAATATGAAAATGTTGTGGGAGGGAAGTGAAGAGAAAAAGTCCTTATCTTAGTTGGGAGAGTAGGACTTTCTACAAGGCATATTTCAAAGCTTGAGACCATTATGAATAGCACTAAGGTATCTAATAATATTGAACTCTAGAAAGGCAGTTGTTTATTGGCAAGACATCCTGATTTTCATATAATAAGTTAGTAGATCAAATTGTTCAGCTAAGAACGGTGCAAAGATAATTCTAAAATTACTCCCAGAACATGAGGTTCAAGTTAAAATGCTATGAAAAGGATCTATTGTAATTTCATTGTTATGTTTCCTCAGATGTTCCTTGGACATTTTGGCATGTTTTTATTTTAGGTTTTGTGCGTGTGGCTCTTTAGTGTTGGTGAAAGCTGCTGTCTTTATCCTCAGGAGAGATTACAGTGATGCCAGCTTCTCCAAGATACCTTACATTAGGCCTTAGCCCTGACCTAGGGGGCCATGAGTAGAGATTAGAGGATCCTTTAACTCCACAGCCTCTCTGCTGAGGCTAGCACTAAATGGCCTCTTTGTGGGCAGTTGTGGGGATGATAGTTTATGCACAGTGGATGTTTGTGGGCTGAGATCACTAAAGCCATTTCACAAAAGCTGACAAAATACATTGTGCCGAACTGATATGTCCTAAAAGTATGAAGTACCCAGGAGTAACATTTTCCAAAGCACCTAAGTAACACAGGAGCCCAAGTTCTATTTTGAAAAGTGATTTGGGCATCTAGGAGCCAAGTCGCACTGAAAGTAAATGGGACTCAGGCTCCTAAGTCACTTGGGCACTTTTGAAAAATGTAGCCTGGGTTCAAAGACTCCTGCTAAACATTTAAATCACAGTAAAACTTATTTAGTTTAAATAAATAATGAAATATAAATGTGAAGAAAAGTTTACGCACTTGTTTTACCTGTATGAGTCCTGGTATGAGTCTTCAGATGATCAGATCTGGAAAACTTTCTCTGACAGGTTTTACACTGGAAGGGTTTCACTCCTAAACAGATAAAACAAATTTATTCCTGTATTCCAACAACTTTTGGGAAGGATCAGGGAGATCAATTATTTCTGAATCATCAAAGT
Organism: Chelonoidis abingdonii; assembly: GCF_003597395.2. Classification (NCBI taxonomy): domain Eukaryota; kingdom Metazoa; phylum Chordata; order Testudines; family Testudinidae; genus Chelonoidis; species Chelonoidis abingdonii. The sequence continues at coordinate 58,931,915 of NC_133772.1, read as the reverse complement.
ACTTGAATTTTTTTTTTTAATAGTTCCTGTAACTACTCCTCCCCAGCTGCTCGCCTACAAGTCTCAAAGATCATTAATCAGGCTTCTGCACAACTTACCCTTTCACTACCCTATCTTTCTCCTACAGACTAGTTAACACTTTCAGGTATAAAGCGTCCCAGCTGCAGCCAGTCTAAGCAAGCACTAATCATAGGATTCAAAATATGAAAAGTCATGATCAAGAAAAGCTCTGGAAAGTTATTAATTTGTTGGTTCCTGTGGTTTGGTACCTCTGGCATTCCACCTCAAGCTTTGTGTGTTTGGATTCAATTTGGTAAACCAGATTGAAAAAAAATCTACCTGACAAGTTTTATTAAACAATGTATATCGTACATGGGTTCTTAAGGATTTGTTCAACCCAGAAGACCTACCATGGGATTGTCAAAAATGTACATATATTAGGGGAAAAAATTAAGTGAAGCCATATAACAGTCTCAGAAACATCCCTCCTCACCCTAAAAGAGCCACTACTGAGCATTCTGATTAAAGGTTTGCAAGACCCAAAGCAAGTTTACATGAACTGCTCGTTTTTATGAAAGATTCCTCTCATTTCAGGTTTCATTATGGAAAGTTTCACACAGCTGAAGTCCATCATATTTCTCCTATTAGCTCTTAAGGGCCAAACAGTCTTCCTTAGGATAAAAACTGAACAAACAGACTTTGCATAAGGAACCTTGTAATAATCTGCAATCCAGAGTCAGGCCATGGAGCCATTCATAATTGCTACAACATTCTCCACCCTGTAGTCAAGGAGTGCTTCCTGTGCAGAGTTTTTGGCCAGTGTAGCCAAATGCTTAAAGTCAATAAGATTTAAGCATATGTTCGAAGTTAAGCACATGCCTAAGTGTGGGATTGGGATCCGGATGCAGAGCAGTGCTCTGTTGAATGCAGTGGGTGTGGTGTACGCTTCATCATCTCCTCCTCCTTTCTGCACAGCAAACACGTTAGTTCCATTGCCTTTTGAGCCTCACACATGGGTGAGTGCAGGTTTTTCCCTTACATATTTAAATCATAAGCATCACTGCAGTATTAACTGCATTAATTGCTTTTAAATTATTACTTTTGTCAGATTACTAGGAGATGGTTTTATTTTGTTTAATCATTCCTTGTTCAAAAGAGATAATATTTCCCACCCCATGAAGGTCACTCCAGAGAGCAGAATGTTTCATTCTGAGAGTTTTGTTACAAGTTTGCAGAATCCAAAAGCTCAATTATTGAGGCATAAATCTGTGATTCTGAAATACTAGTAAAAAATCACCACCCTGGAGTCCAACTAAGGATGAATCTTTCTGCTAAGACGAATGTTAGAGAGGAGACAGCTACAGCCAACAAACCTGTGTGTCGTCTTTGGTGTCGTTTGAGTTGGTCTGAACGAGAGAACCTTCGCTCACAGTCCTTAAAGTCGCATTGGTATGGTTTCTCACCTTAAGAGGGCAAAGATTTCATTAGAAAGGTATTCTTGAATTTGAACACGTCAGCTTCATGTTTAATGAGTCTCTTCATTTATAAAATGTGCTATACTAAAAGGCTAGGGCTTCTTCTCACATATTTTTTTAAAGTTACTGGGCCAGATTCTCAGCTGATTCAAATTAATATAGCTTGAAGTCAATGGAGCTATGCAGATTTACACCAGCTGAGGGTCTAGCACAATTCATTTGCCTTAGTTAAATTTGATCTTGAATCAGTTTGTTCTAAAAAGGGGTAAAAATAGATTAAAATTACAAAAACTGAACCCAAGTTGCATGAACATTTATTCCAACATTTGACATTATTCTATTATTTGACAATAAAAACAGCAATGTGTCTTTTCCCTCGAAGACCATATTCCAACCCCTTCTATAGTTTTCACAAAGAGGTAATTTACACAAAGCAAAAGATTTACAAATTGCTGTTAACTGTATTTGAAGGGGAAAAAATTAAACCCAAAACATTAAAGACTGGCAAATTTTGATCTGGTATAAGTGTGTGAAAGAATTGGCAACATTCAATCCTGGAATAAAGCACATTTCTCCTCCAAAATGTCTATTCCTTCACTTCCCTTAAGCACCATGAAAAGCAGTATTTCACATGCAAACACCTCCCTCACCCAAGTCTATGAAATCCTTGAGAGCCTCACACAAAAATTATCTCAGCTCTTCCTATGTGTTTTGTGCATCTCTATTCAGAACCCTAGAACTCAGCCTGCCTGGGACCAACGGTGATATGCTGGCCTTAAAAATAAAATAAATAATAATAATGTCTCACAGTCATACAGCACCTTTCATCACAAAGAGCTTGACAACGCATCTAAGCATACAAACATAACAGAAATGCAGCCATTTCAGGAGAGGAGAGTGGAAATCAATTGGAATACAGCACACTGTGTAATAGCGGGGTGACTTAAAATTGTGACCAGCACAGAAGGGCTAACAATCTTACTGACATAGGATTTTCAAGGCCTGATTCTCATTTACACTAAGGCCTTTTTATACCACTCTGGCATGCTAGAAGGGCACAAAATACATACATTACATTTACACCCACTATAAGGCCCTTTTACAATGCCAGAATGGAGCCCTTTAATATGTATGCAGAGCAGGATAATACTGGTTTTTAAATACTTCATATGAAAGTTCTACACACAGTAAACTGCATGGAACTTGTTTTTTTCTGCTTTGGAAGGGTGAGGTGTATAACAAAGACCCAAAATGAAGGCGTTAAAGAAATATGGAATTTGAAATGAAGTGGAGTGGATTTTTTAAAAATGTATGAAGTTCTCAAACACCTGAATTTCAAGATTCAGCGTTTGTGATGTTGGTTCACAATAATAGCAGAGAAATAGGTTTCTGTTAGCCACATTTGAATCTAGAATGAGTGCTGTATATTCTGAGGCACAGAGGAGGCATATACTAAAACATTATGTTTATGTTGCATGTGATCTACGAAAGTGAATTGACCCCTTTACAGAGTACATTTGATTGCAATTACAGTGTTAGGACAGTTAGAAATGGTCTATGATTTAAGGAGACATAGCAATTTCTACTTGAAAATATTTATCTTTGTAGCTTATCCTTACTCTTTTTAAAAATTACAGAGTTAATACTTTGCTATCATTTTTGTATTATGAACTTATGATTTGGGCTTAAAACATAAATGTGACTCATTCTAGGATGAGTCACATTCTGATCTCAGTAAAACTTTTGCAAATGTTGTGTAACTTTGTTTATATTAACAATGAGGAGTCTGGTGGTACCTTAAAGGCTAACAGATTTATTTGGGCATAAGTTTTCATGGGTAAAAACCCACTTCTTCAGATGCATGAAAGCTTATACTCAAATAAATCTGTTAGTCTTTAAGGTACCACCGGACTCCTTGTTGTTTTTGTAGATACAGACTAACATGGCTACCCTCTGATATTTGTTAATATTAATGAAGATTTACAGTGGTGTAGCAAAGATCAGAATTTTCACCACATTTAATATCTGTATAAAAACCTTTATAACTTCCAGTGGCAGGTACCCAAAGGAGTTTGCTGACTCTTAAACCTCGGCATAAGCTATTCCATATCTGTTCAGTTTAATTTATTTATGTAAATTATTACATTTGCCACAAGTGTTTAAAATGGTTCCTTATACTTTGACCACAAGAACTTCTGCAGAAATGCCTACTTCTAGGAAACCACTTACTTTCAAGAGATTCAGCCATTTAACAGATTTAAGAGACTGAATGTCAGTGGAACAGAATGCAGTGACAGGATGATTGTCTCCTAATTGCAATATAAATGCAGAAGATTTTTAATTAGACATTTGAATAGAACAGTGTAACAGGCTTGAAGGCATCCACTTTGAAAACAAAAGGACCTTTATTTTTGTTTTACAAACTGATCTACTTGCCTGAGAACTCTGATGCCTTTTTCAGACTACCTTATCAACAACCTTCTTCTGCTGGAGCCAGAGTTGCTCATTTGCATTCAGATTTGTTTGGACAGAATTGTTATGCAATTTAACCATTAGAAGCCAGTTTGTAGATTAAAGCCATTTAAAAAAAATTAATTAAAAACTATTTTTGATTAGAATAAGGAAAACATCAATCAAGCACACATGGGGGTCAGCCAATTCAGCAAACCAACACAAAACAGTGTGTTGAAATTGAGTGTAGAAGGAAGGGGAGTGAGATTTGGAGAGGATCCAGAATTTCTCTCTCTTCCATTTTTCTTGGGCTTCAGCAGGGGCCTAATTAAATGCCCACTGAAGTCAGTGGAGATACATATTGACTTCAATAAGCATCAGAACAAGCAGCCGATTAGGAAAAGTGTACTGGGTGTTCAACACTAAACACTCAGTGGATTCTGTAAACCAGCGGTTCTCAAATTTTAGCAACTCAAGGACCTCTATTTTGATTTAAAAATTTTCACAGACCCCCTAAGTCCCTCACTCAGCCTGAGGCCCTGCCCCCGCTCCTCCCCTTCCCTGAAGGCCCTACCTCTGCCCCACCTCTTCCTGCTCCTCCTCCTCCCTCCCAGCACCTCCTGCACATTGCTGAACAGCTGTTCCCTGGTGTGCAGGAGGAGTTAAGAGAGGGAGGGGAAGGAGTTGATCAGCGTGGCCAGCAGAGCCCTGGAGTGCCCTCATGGACCCCCAGGCATCCACAGATCCCAGTTTGAGAAACACTGCTCTAAACTGCTTAGCAAAAAGCTTGTTTGTGATTTCTTCTTTCCCAGGGCTCATTGGGGGCATCCCAGGTTAGAGCTAAAGCTTCCAGGTTTGAGGAACACTCAAACAATATTTTCCATATGACAAAAACAAAACAGAAAGGAGTTGAAGATCAAACTGCACCTGCCCTTTGCCCTTTCCTTGCTCAGTTTTTCACTATCATTTCCATTTCAGTACTAACAAGAAGAACATAAAGGCTGACCGTAATGCAAGATAAAGCTTTAGACATGGATGAACAGAAAGAGAGTTCACTATGAAACCATTTCATCTTTTTACAGTTAAAAACTCATACTGCACTTTAACTTTAGGTTTAAAGCACTGCAAACATAAGATAAATCTGAGCTGGAGTGGTTCTGGATTGCGCTTTTTTTTTCATTGGAATCTTAAATATATGTCAGTGTACTTATTCAAAATGGGCCAAATTACACCAGTGTAAATGGAAGGCAACTTCTTTGAAACCAGTGCAGTTACTCCAGATTTACCCAAATATATGCAAAAGCAGAATTTAGACCCACTTTCCTATAAGTGCACAATATTGACCATAATACTTTCATTCATTTTGGTGGAGGAGTTCTGGAATGGGGACGTGGGCTAGTGCTAAGACTAAAACATTAAGTGAGTAGCTGAAGTTTTGCCTTCCACTCAGGGTACGTCTACACTATGGGATTATTCCGATTTTACATAAACCGGTTTTATAAAACAGATTGTATAAAGTCGAGTGCACGTGGCCACACTAAGCACATTAATTCAGCAGTGTGCGTCCATGGTCCAAGGCTAGCGTCGATTTCTGGAGTGTTGCACTGTGGGTAGCTATTCCT
>NC_133772.1:58844132-58924495 GCF_003597395.2 Chelonoidis abingdonii | reverse complement strand
TTAAATCGGTTTAATGCTGCTAAAATCGGTTTAAACACGTAGTGTAGACCAGGCCTCAGAGACAGCAAGTTTTACAGAGAAAGAATCTGAGGCAGGTCTATTCACAGTTCTGTGCAAATCTAATTAAATGAGCTTTTATACTGATTTCATTAAAGTGGTGCAACCCGCTTGTGTGGATGCAATTCAATGTCAATGCAAAAGTGTTTATACCATTATAATGTGTTTCAGTAAACTTTTTTTTATATATTTTTCTTTTGCAGGTAAGCTTTAAAGATAACGTTTATGTGGGGTTTTTTTGTTTTTTTTTGCACAAGAAGCCAGATTGACGCGGGGGGATGGCTTTGTAACTGTTGGTGATAAAAGAAAAACCATCTATGCTGCACATTGTCCCGTGAGAATGAATCTTACAAGATCTGCCTTCAAGGAATATTAATAGGCAAAAGACAGTCTAGGGCATTGGCCTGGGACTCAGACATGAGCGGGTTTGATTCCCCGCTCAACCACAGACCTCATGTGTGAGCTTAAACAAGTCACATAATCTTACCTTTAGTTCCCCATTTGTAGGACAGGGATAATATTTCTCTACCTCTCAATGATCTTTGAAGAGAAAATCCATTAATGATTGAAAGGTGCCTAGATACTGTGGTGAGGAAGGTCATATAAGTAACTAGATAAAGGAAGGAGACACAGAAGGGATGTCAAGACGACACACTCCATTCTGAGTTGGTTTTGGTGGCAAGGTATAATCAATAAGATAGAGTCGTCGTGAAATACATCACCTATACTTATCTAGTACTATAAAATTTAAGGTGTAGCAAACCCATGTGTGACACCATGGCACCCCAGTATTCACCACTGTCATGTAATTAGGATATGTTTTGTACAAAGTATGCCTTATGTGGTATCATTCTAAAAGTCTTGATGTGCTAGACAGTAATATCTCGTTGGATTGTATGAGCTATCGTCATATGTGAAGTTATGAAGTTTGGCTATGTATGTGTTACAGAAACATGTTATGAGGTTGAAAACACCCACAAGCAGCCTTTCAGGTATAACAGTAAAAAGGCCAAACAATGTTAATGGCTTCTTGAGGAAATTCACACAAGCGCAAAGATTACTGCAAGAACTGTGTACCAAGGAAACCTCTCAGAGACAGCACGACACAATGGGAACTGTTTGACCCAGGCTACAGCAAAAGAGCTTTCCAGCAAGTGGGAAGAAGATATAAAGAGGGAGAGTGACATCATGATGGGCCCTCACTCTCCCTACAACAACGCACCTGGAAATGCCTGAGGGGCAAGTACTGGACTGTGGGAAGTGATGATCCCAGGCTAGAGGGAGTTTTAGCTTTTGTATGAAAACCTAGGAAAGCCAAGGCAACTTGTGCCTTAAGAATCTGGCAGCCTGTTTATCACTCACAGTCAGAATTTGCTAATTTGTATCTTATGTGTCTAGTATGTTAAGCTCAGTTTGAGGTTTTGTTTATTTATTAAGGTAATCTGCTTTCATCTGTTTGCTATCACTTATAATCACTTAAAATCCATCTTTTGTAGTTAATAAACTTGTTTTTGTTTTGTCTAAATAGTGGTTTTCAAACTTTTTTTCTGGCGACACCATTGAAGAAAATTGTTGATCCTCGTGACCCAATGGAGCTAGGGATGAGGGGTTTAGGGTACGGGAGGGGCTCAGGGCTGGGGCAGAGGGTTAGGGTATCGGAGGGGGTCAGGGATCTGGGCTGGGGGGTGCAGACTCTGGAGTGATAGTGGGGATGAGGGGTTTGGGGTGCAGGAAGGGTTCCGGATTGCGGGGGTGGGGCTCAGGGTTGGGTCAGGGGACTGGGGCACGGGCTTAGGAGGGGTGCTAAGGCAGGCTTCCTGCCTCTCCTGGCACCACAGACCGTGCTGCGCCCCAGAAGTGGCCAGCAGCAGGTCTGGCTCCTAGGCAGAGGTGCGCAAGAGGCTCTCACCCGCAGGCACAGCCCCCACCCCCAGATCCCATTGGCTGGCAGAGCCAGTGCTCAGGGTGGGCACAGCACACAGAGCTCTGTGGCCCCTCCACCTAGGAGCCAGTCCTGCTGCTGGCCACTTCTGGGGTGCAGCGTGGTGTCAGAACAGTTAGGGACTAGCCTGCCTTAGCCGGGCAGCACCGCCAATGGGACTTTTAATGGCTCAGTCAGCAGCGCTGACCAGAGCTGCTGCAACCCAGTGTCTTACATTCTGGGTTGCAACTCACAGTCTGAAAACCACTGGTCTAAAACCAGGGAGTGGAAATTATAACTTGGGGCAGAAAGTTATTGCACATCTCTCTCCACATTGAGGGAGGGGGCGAATTTTATGAGTTTACACTGTACAGTTCTCTGTGCAGCACAAGACAGTATAATTTGGGTTTACACCCGGGGAGGGGGGGGGGCTTTAACAACTAGGAGGTGCCTTAGCTGAGCCATCCCAGGCAGAGCTAATCTCAGCATCTGTGTGAAGCTGCAGCTGGGTGTGTCCCTATACTGTGTGTATGCTGGTGAAAAAGCAAGCTTGGAAACTTATCACAGCACTACTGTGTGAAAGAGAGCCCAGGCTGGTGGGTCAGGAGGGCTGAGTGGTATCTCAGTTACAAGTGGCACCCCAGTGGAAACCAGTCACACGATGGCTATACTCTTTCAAACACAACCTTGGACTTTCAACACCATAAACTGAACCCCTAACACTTGAACTAAAAGGATCAGCTCCATTAATTGCAGGCGCTCAGGAGTCACTGAGGGCAGCTACTAGACAAAATCACCACCACACACACTTACCCTCTATATTACAAATTCCTTAAAAAGCAAAATTCTTGACAATTACTGCTTTCTCTCTCTCTTTTTTTAAATGGACGGTAGTTTTTAGAGACAGAAGGTCCAAAAAAGGATTTTGGTAAGCTCAGAGAGCTGACAGGTAAGGTCCCATGGGAATCAAGACTGAGGGGAAAAACAACTGAGGAGAGTTGGCAGTTTTTCAAAGGGACACTATTAAGGGCCCAAAAGCAAGCTATTCCGATGGGTAGGAAAGATAGAAAATGTGGCAAAAGACCACCTTGGCTTAACCACGAGATCTTGCATGACCTACAAAATAAAAAGGAGTCATATAAAAAATGGAAACTAGGTCAGATTACAAAGGATGAATATAGGCAAATAACACAGGAATGCAGGGGCAAGATTAGAAAGGCAAAGGCACAAAATGAGCTCAAACTAGCTATGGGAATAAAGGGAAACAAGAAGACTTTTTATCAATACATTAGAAGCAAGAGGAAGACCAAGGACAGGGTAGGCCCACTGCTCAGTGAGGAGGGAGAAACAGTAACAGGAAACTTGGAAATGGCAGAGATGCTTAATGACTTCTTTGTTTCGGTCTTCACTGAGAAGTCTGAAGGAATGTCTAACATAGTGAATGCTTATGGGAAGGGGGTAGGTTTAGAAGATAAAATAAAAAAAGAGCAAGTTAAAAATCACTTAGAAAAGTTAGATGCCTGCAAGTCACCAGGGCCTGATGAGATGAATCCTAGAATACTCAAGGAGTTAATAGAGGAGGTATCTGAGCCTCTAGCTATTATCTTTGGAAAGTCATGGGAGACGGGAGAGATTCCAGAAGACTGGAAAAGGGCAAATATAGTGCCCATCTATAAAAAGGGAAATAAAAACAACCCAGGAAACTACAGACCAGTTAGTTTAACTTCTGTGCCAGGGAAGATAATGGAGCAAGTAATTAAAGAAATCATCTGCAAACACTTGGAAGGTGGTAAGGTGATAGGGAATAGCCAGCATGGATTTGTAAAGAACAAATCGTGTCAAACCAATCTGATAGCTTTCTTTGATAGGATAACGAGTCTTGTGGATAAGGGAGAAGCGGTGGATGTGGTATACCTAGACTTTAGTGAGGCATTTGATACGGTCTCGCATGATATCCTTATCGATAAACTAGGCAAATACAATTTAGATGGGGCTACTATAAGGTGGGTGCATAACTGGCTGGATAACCGTACTCAGAGAGTAGTTATTAATGGCTCCCAATCCTGCTGGAAAGGTATAACAAGTGGGGTTCCGCAGGGGTCTGTTTTGGGACCGGCTCTGTTCAATATCTTCATCAACGACTTAGATGTTGGCATAGAAAGTACGCTTATTAAGTTTGCGGACGATACCAAACTGGGAGGGATTGCAACTGCTTTGGAGGACAGGGTCAAAATTCAAAATGATCTGGACAAATTGGAGAAATGGTCTGAGGTAAACCGGATGAAGTTCAATAAAGACAAATGCAAAGTGCTCCACTTAGGAAGGAACAATCAGTTTCACACATACAGAATGGGAAGAGACTGTCTAGGAAGGAGTATGGCAGAAAGAGATCTAGGGGTCATAGTGGACCACAAGCTAAATATGAGTCAACAGTGTGATACTGTTGCAAAAAAAGCAAACGTGATTCTGGGATGCATTAACAGGTGTGTTGTAAACAAGACACGAGAAGTCATTCTTCCGCTCTACTCTGCGCTGGTTAGGCCTCAACTGGAGTATTGTGTCCAGTTCTGGGCACCGCATTTCAAGAAAGATGTGGAGAAATTGGAGAGGGTCCAGAGAAGAGCAACAAGAATGATTAAAGGTCTTGAGAACATGACCTATGAAGGAAGGCTGAAAGAATTGGGTTTATTTAGTTTGGAAAAGAGAAGACTGAGAGGGGACATGATAGCAGTTTTCAGGTATCTAAAAGGGTGTCATCAGGAGGAGGGAGAAAACTTGTTCACCTTAGCCTCTAATGATAGAACAAGAAGCAATGGGCTTAAACTGCAGCAAGGGAGATTTAGGTTGGACATTAGGAAAAAGTTCCTAACTGTCAGGGTAGTTAAACACTGGAATAAATTGCCTAGGGAGGTTGTGGAATCTCCATCTCTGGAGATATTTAAGAGTAGGTTAGATAAATGTCTGTCAGAGATGGTCTAGACAGTATTTGGTCCTGCCATGAGGGCAGGGGACCGGACTCAATGACCTCTCGAGGTCCCTTCCAGTCCTAGAGTCTATGAATCTATGAAAAGCTATTTTCTGTATAAGATGACCAGTTTCTACTCAAAGTGAATTCATAACTTTACCAGGAATTGGAATATCACCAGACAAAATCTGGAAAGAATGATGATGTTTCTGCCATAGATCAAGTTCGTGAAGGGGTGTGTGTGTGTGTGTGTGTGTGTGTGTGTGTGTGTGTGTGTGTGTGTGTGTGTGTGTGTGTGTGTATAATATTTTATACACACACACACACACACACACACACACACACACACGTATTTATGTATAATCAGTTTCACAAAGCAATCTCTGAAATCTACTCACCACATTATTTGCATTATTGTTTACAATTTATATTTATTTTTGCATTTCTTTAGGAGCTCAATCTACTACAGTGGAATATTCCAGATAACAAGTGCACTTTTATGGTTATATGTTTTTCAGTAATGGCATTGTTAACAGTGGATAAGCAATCTTCGAGGTTACAAAATGTCAATGTATTTTCTACAATATCTTTGTTGAAACATTAGTAAAAACTGATTAAAGATTCCAATATTTTGTTTCAGAGCTTTGCTTGATTTTGCAATATAGCAGATGGTAACATTCTGAAAGAAAAGGACATAAGTAGAGGAACTAATGAGTCAGTCATACAAATATCTAGTAGGTGACAGGAAGAAATACATCAAGGGCCAAAATTATTTTGTATCAGCACTAACAGATAGTTTAAGTTTACATATTAATATTTCATCCTGTTTCAAATCAATTGTCCATTATTGCAAAACCTGATCTATTACTATATTAAGAAAGGTGGAAGGGCTTCTAACTGCATGTGTGTATTCTAATACCCCATTACACCAGGAATAGTACAATTGTATATTGGTTACAGAAAGACAGGCCTGATACAGCCAAAAGTAACCTCTATAGTAACTGGCCCCTGGAGGCTCTCCAAGACTTGTAGAACTGACGGACCCCAGTCATTGGCAGGCAGGGTCAAACCTGGGGCCTCTGGAGCTTAATGCATGAGCCTCTACTGCATGAGCTAAAAGCCACGTGGCCTTTAGCTAAGGCTGTAGAACAGACTCCTTAATCTCTCTCTAGTCTCGGTGCCACTAGATGGAACAGAGCACTACACCCAGGAGGTATGTGGGTTACACAGCCAGAAGTAGCCTCTATAGTAGCTGGCCCCTGGAAGCTCTCCAGCTTTCCTGCAACTATCCATAGTACTGTCTACACAAAGGTGTAGGTGTTACTGGAAGAAGAAGAGGAATATCCCTCTTTTTGTGAGTGCAGAACACCATGCTAGACATTCTACTACTATTCCCTTTCTAGTTGTCTGACTCCACTCAGTCTAACTGGCATATTTAGCACGGAACCCTAAGTTTACAATGCTCAGGTGTTGCTCAGCTGCCTGTTTAGTCTCAGATTAAGAAACAGTTTAAAGCGCTGTGGCTTTACTTTACCAGGTGGTCCCTAACTGGCAGCTCCATTATATTCAGACTGGCCTGATGATGGTCCCTTATAGATTTCTCTAAGACAATGCCTTGCACCTAAAAAAAGCAAGTGGGGTGTTGAAGGCAAAGAGTAGTAAAGAAGCTATCACTCAGTAAGTACCGCCACCAGGAAAAGAGACACTCCACAGCAATGATTCCAGAAGGATAACTCCTCCATTAAAGGTAGATTGGTTTCCAAAGTTTTCCACAAAATGGCTGCACAACCTCCATGCTGGGAAACAGGGGAAAGACAAAGACACAAAGAGACTAGAAATGGGCCTCTCCACAAAGTTCACATCTGAATATTAGATACCACTGAATATGGACCTGTTCACATCTGGTGGAGGGGGGGATGGACCTGCCCTTTTATAAAGCTAAGAGACATTTGCAAAATTCAAAACTATATCTAGATTTGAATTTAAAATATCTCAAAGTTCAGGGATGTACAGATTTAGGGCCACATCTGAAAGAGAGAGATCATTCTGAAGGAAAAGCCCCTCTGGGTTTGTGAAGCATGGAATGCAATGAAGCATTTATTGTGAGCATTTATCTCCTCTCTCTGGCACCTCTACAACTCAGTCTGGAGGAATAAGGGTATTTATGCCCTTCAAAGGCAGTTGGATAACTCCCTCTGGAGAGGATAGCCAGCTACAGTCCGAGCATCTACAGCTTCCTGGAACGTTTTTGTCTCCAAATATTATATCGTAGGCACTAAATAGCATGTGGTATAATGCAATACATCTCTTGCAGTTAAAGAAAAAAACAGATTCAGGAGTAACCTTTGTGAGGCATCCAGAAATAATATGGTATAAACCAAGCATCTATGTATAATAAAAGAAGAGTTGAATAATTAACAATTTTCAAATTATGGAAAATCAAGATCTGGAGCAAATAAGTTTAGCGATGAAGGAAATAAGAGTGATTGTGAAGACAACTCAAAACTGTTTAGACAATTTCAAGCAAAATACTGGCATAAGCAGCTGTTTGAGGCTCCCAAGTGCCTACAAAATTGTATTTTAAAACTGTTTATGGAGACCAGAGAACTGTTTGTGTACAGCTTGAGCTGTGAAGCCTAAATTGCAGTTGCAATCTAAAGTATCTTGAATTTGTAGTCTGAGCAACACTGAAGATGTCCAGCTGAGTATTCCATGTGTTGTGCAGTCCTGTGCATTATTAAATTAAAAATGCATTGCACTGATTATCCTTAACATCTTTACAATTGCTGTGCACAATTAACATTACCATAGTATTCAAAGTATTCCACAGGCCTGGGGTTTGCAATCTCTCTTTTATAGTATGAGCCACATTTTAACAGAGATAGTGTATGATAGACCATGTGACTGTTTACAATGGACCACCTCTCAACAGTCTAGTTCATCCCTATGATAATGACAGCAATTGCTGATGTGGCAGAGCAGTAACAGGAAAATTTGTATCTTTTAGCACAGTTGTGATCCTAAGAGCATCCCAACACAAAAGGACAAGAGGCTCAGAGATAGCTCTTAATAAGTTTCAGATGGCCTGACCATTCCAGGGTACCTCAACTCACTAAGGTCATAACTTATAACTAAAAGGTGTCATGTAAGGTGTCAGTAGGAAGCTAATAACATACTGATCATTAATATGATTATGTAATGTATGTACAGAGGACAAATTCAAAGTTAAAAACTTATTGGAAATTATGTTATCAAAGTGTGTCTGCCAGGCAGTGCTGAAGTTACCCTACCCTAGACAAAGGAATGTGATTCTGCCACCTTGAAGATATTTCCAAAGTACATTAAGAGACAATTGAAATGCAATCTATATAGAAACTAAACAGACCCATCAAGCCAGCAAGGGGAAGTATTAACTACTGAACATCACAGCAGGGGGAGGAAATTGCAGGAAACAGATTAATTTACATTTTAGCAAATACCAGTGGGGAAAGAAACCAACATGGAATTTCCTTCACCACTCAACTCCATGGCTCCTTCCTCACAACTTGAATGAACTTCACTTTGGGGGGAAACCTTCAGAAGAATCTATTTGAAAGGTTCACTGGACTATATAAGAGAGGGACAAAGAACCCCAAGTGATCTTTCACCAAGGAACTAAGCACCTTGGACTCTATCAAAAATCCTGATCAGATGGGTAGTCAGCCATCTTGCTGGAAGGTAGAAGGGTAAGGAAACTACCTTGGACAAGAACTGTAGCTTGTTGTGTTAAGAATTAGCCTCTAGAAAGCATATTTCACTTTTATTTGCTTTTAGCCATTTCTAACTCTATCCTTTATACTAGAACTCACTTAATATCCTAGCTCCTTTTGTGAATAAACTTCTTTTACTTGTAATCTAAACCAGTCCAGTGCTGTGTTGGATTTAAAGTGAATGTTAACTAGAGTTAATGTGGCAAGTTACTGAGTATGATATCTTTAAAGGAACAGACAAACCTTAATATTTCTCTGAACGGTCCAGGGGAGGACACAGACACGCAATCATCATCATTCAGCTCTCCTCTGTACATGGAGCTATGGGTTGTCTCTTCTGCCCGATCTTGATTTTAAAACCACTCCCTTTCTATGGCATCTTGCTTAAACAATGCAGGCACTTACCGGTGTGCTTTCTGCTGTGCATCTGTAAATGGGACAGCTTAAAGTATCGTTTGTTACAACCAGGGTACGCACACATGAAGGGACGTTTTTCATTCGTCTCACTAGCTGATCGGACAATAGTTGGAGCGACTCCTGGCACTCGCCGAACATCCTACAATGGCAGAAACAGCAGTGTGCATAGCTAATGTGAGCACATATAGTCATAAACCTGCTCCCATGTAATCAGTAGAAACCCTCAAATAAACTTCAACATGAATATGATCCTCGGATGTACCTACCATACTATAAATGACCATTTTTGTAGTCTATTATAACTTATAACAGTGTTCCTTCACCTTTTCCATGTACAGCATTACAAATATGTGAAAGTAAATGCTACATGCTAAATTTCCTCTAATATTTATATCTTACAATAAATGGGCCAAATTCCATACTAATTACCAACAGCATAAACGTGGAGTAACTCCCTTTAACATCAATGGACTAGCTTCAGAATTACAACAGTGTAACAGAGATCAGGACCTGATGCAGAGTAATGTTTTTATAGCTTAATTTCTAGCTTGTAAAATTAAGTAAGGTCCAAGGAAGTCAATGTAAGAAAAAATGTTACTATTAGATACTGCTGTAGATTGCAACCTTGACTATACAATGGTAGTGCCACAGTGTTCCAACCAAGATAGACTTTCTTCTGGGATAATTGAGTGTTAACTTCTCAGTTCTGTTCACTGCATGTAAAGTTTAATCATTTAACTTTTGTCTAAGAGTTAAGGTCACTAAGTGATGAATTTTTAAACTATAAAAAAGGACCAAGTACTATTAATATAATCTAAAGATCATCCTATTGAGATACATGAACAACACTGAAGCAGTGCAGAAAAGACAGAATACATTTTAAATTTCTTTAAAAGCTTTGTGACCTGTCTATTCAGTTTACAGAATGTATGCATTTATTGTGCCTTATGTCAAGGCACCTCAAGCGTAATACACAGCATGGGATCCATTAATATTAATTCTATAACCAGTTAGAAATGGATGGGAATCAACCCTCCTGGATTTTATGGCCCTTTCAAGTGTTTAACTGGTGATTTAGCCATTAGAGATGTGATCACTTAGTGTACTTCTGTCTTCAGGGAATGGCATTCAAATTGTTACAATTTCACAAATCCACACATTCAGAACTTCATCTGACACCTCATTTTTGCTCAACCTTATATACAATCCCAGGACTAATCTACTATAACTACAGAAAAATTTATGTGGCCAAAGTTACTAAATACCTAACTTTCAAGTTAGATGAGAGGCCTCTAATATTTGGCCATCCTAAAGTTAGTGAATAATGCAGCTCCAAAAATATGTTTTAGAAGGAAAAATACATGATTTTTTCATACTCCAACATGGTGATCTTATTTTGTTCTTCAGTGAAATTGGAAGTCAACTTATCTCAGGGATTTTTTAATGACACAGGGAGACCTAAAGTTAGCAACGGAATTATGAATACCAATCAAATAATCAATAAGTAACAGAAACCCTATAAAAACAGAAATAATTCTTTCCTGTGTAGAATGTTCTAATATACTTACTTGTATTCCTCTAAAGACTCCATGGGTGTGTATTCTATATTGGGCCCCACAGCTGTATAACATAGGACCAGTGTGGTTGTCACTCTCATATCCTGTTGCATGGCTGCAGATAAGAGGGGAACAATGCACACAGTTAAATAATATTTTAGTACATAGCTCTAAGCAAGAGGATTTGTTTCTTAATATGGTGATAAATTGTTTAGGCTTTGATTTTATAGTCAGGAGATCCATCGTCAAGTGAAAATTACTGGAGAAAGTTCTCTCTTTCATTGCATGGGTCAGATCATGATTATCACTTTTCCAGCACAATTCATTGACTCAATAATATTGTTGCATTTATTATTGCCCAATAAATACTGTCCAGAAAAAAAGGAGTGTTGTCATGGTTTAAAATGTGATGCATTACCACAAAGATGTTAAGAAAAAAAAAAAGACACAGAGGAACATAAACTTATGTGCATATGTTAAAGTTATTTATCAGCTAAATGCTGAGCTGGATATTGCTAATATCTTTGGAATGAACAAAATGCCTCAAGTTTCACATTAAGTACAGTGGATTTTGTCAGCACCTCATGACTCAGATATTACCAGATAGTACTGAGAAAGTGATGACATTTATAAGAATAGCAGTCGTGTACTCATAAGTACAGATTACATATCAGCGTCCTAACTATTTAACCCACATATCAGCTTGCAAGATGCACTGTAGTTTAACTCTTTGTAAAAATCAACCTATGCTAAACACAAAGGGGATGATCTTCAGTTGATGTAAATTATCAAGATTCCCCAGGCAGCAGGAACATTTAAAACAATTTTTTCCCCACAATTTTGACGTATCCTGCAAAATGTTATGTTTTGGTGTGTAGAAAGGTAGGAACACTAATGGATTTTTCCACTTTAATAACTGTGAGATGTTCAAGTGACACATGTACACTGCAATTTTTAGTTCTGAATTAAAGGTCATTTGTTTTAATAAATTAAGAGCTGTAGGTGTTTAAATTTCAGTATCATGAACATTCAAAAACTCCAGGAGTAGAGTCAATGGGGTCTCAATGGGGGGACAAGGCAGATGGATGAAAAGTGGGATTCTGAAGCAAAGCCTAGAATAACCAGGTCTATGGCCATCACGATTAGAGGCCGCTGAGGCTCCAGACCTCTGACTGAAAAGAAAGCAGGGCCCACTGAAAGAAAGCAGTCTATGAAGGTCCAGTCTTTCAAATGATTTACAACAACAAACAATGGAATTGCAGGCTGGAAAGAGTCTGAAAGTTTCATGAATTTGACCAAAGGGGAGAGAAACCTTTTGTGACTATGTAATATTTGTAAAATGTGTGTGTTGCATTCTTCTTTAGCAAGTCCACAGCGAGACTAGCAGTCTGCTTCTGATGCCTAACAGAGGTGTTCCTTTGCCTCACGTGGTACAGTTCTGTGGGTTCAAACACTGCTAGTGGCTCCCTCTTCTACTAATTACACTAACCCCAAAGGAAAGCTTCCAGCACACGTGCAAAACCTCTGCTGTGGAGATTGCCATCATCTATATGTTTACCTTCATATTCTGGAGACTTCTCTCTCCAAAATTCATCATGGGGTATCCCAAGAACAGCCTTTTTATCCAACTCTTCAGGATGGCACTGCATGACAGCTACCTGCCTAGAAGCCACAACTAGCTTGAAAGAAAGATAGATTTTTAGTTCAATTGTTTTTTTCAGAGCCAAATCTACAAAGCTCTGCCATCACATCCTTGGCTGGGAAAGTCAGTGGATCAAAGTGACACAGCAAGCATGTGTTCCATTTCTTCACAAATTCTACAACCACTGTGATTTTCCTGGTTAGGAAGGGCTAGTTTTTTTCAAGAACAACTAACTCTGGCAGAAGCAAAGAGTCAAAGACTAGGCCTCATAGGAAAGTAGATGCTTTTTTAAAGTTCACAATGAAACAGGCTAAAAGAGGGTTGCAAGGTGAATAAAATATTTTAATAGTGGCATTACCATTAGTTATAGGGAGAGGACAATGCTGGCACCTGTTCAGGGCAGAAATCCTCTTTTATCTATGTATCAATGCCTATCACAATGGGACCCCAATCCCAATTAAGGCCTTAAGTGCTACCAGAATACAAACAATAAATAATCATTTTCTCAGCTACAGCATCCACCAATATCAGAGAGCCACAAACAACCCCATCAAATGTTGAATTTTCCTCTCAATTCAAAGGACAGCAGCAATTAAATCTGCTATTTGTGTAAAAGCCTGTCAAAGGGAAGGAGCATCTACCACATGGCAACATCTGTTTTAATCACAGAGGGGAAGGAAGTTAGCATATTATAGTAAGGGAGAGGCATCTGTGCAATTCACAGCAGAAACAGTTGCTGATCTGTAGTGCCATAGGAAAGCAAGGGTAAATGTAAACTTTATCATTAGTCGTCACCTGTCTGAGTAGCCTAGTTTAGCTTTATAATCCTTCACCTATTAGATCCACACCCCTGATGGCAGCCTAGGAAGTTCAAGAGACAAGACAGTTTGTAGGAAGATGCCCTAAACATATGGTAAACTTTACCCTGGAAGAAACCTCCGAAAGGTACAACGAATTACAGCAGAAATTGTGTATCAGAGTGGTAGCCATGTTAGTCTGTATCCACAGAAACTACAAGGAGTCCGGTGGCACCTTAAAGACTAACAGATTTATTTGGGCATAAGCTTTTGTGAGTAAAAACCTCACTTCTTCAGATGCATAGAGTAGAAATCATGCTATAAAACACAGACTAACTTGCACTTTACCCTGTCTGAAATACAGGAGACTTGCAAGGTTTTCATTTGTAGGTGCCAAGGATTTTCTGAAGGACTATTCAGTTCTGTAATGGAAAGTAGTCAGCAGAACCCACTTATCCTAGGAATTAGAAACGGAAGGAAGATATATGAGATCCCCTGGAATGCTCTTCATGGTATTTTCTCCAGTCTACTTTTAAAATATCTTCATGGATGGGGCTTCTACCAAATCGCTCTGTATTCCCCAAGCTTAAATTTCACTGACAGGAAGTTTCCCCCAACATTCCTCACATTTTTTTATTTCATCCCATTACTCCTGGTCATAAGCCCTCTTTGCGTTGGTGAGCAGAACTGTAGTGAAAGGCTTGATCACATTAGAAATTGTTTTCAAAGCCACCTGACCACTCACATATTAACTAGTTAGCAAACTACCCATTTAACAGTTCCCCTGAAAAGGAATCTTAGTAAGAAACAACCATTGTTCCAGTTCCTTAAAACCCACCAGCATTGTCAGGGACTTATCATATATGGCCCTGTTATACTAACTTTGTTCATGCTGAGTAGGAAGGCACAACTCAATAATGAGTAAGGGTAGAGTAATCTGACCCTAAACAATTGTAATATACTCACATTGGGGGCACTTACTGGAAGTCAATGGGACTGTTGGTACAGCAATGTAAGAATTTCACAAATTGGGCCTGTAGCTGCTGCTTTGAATTGAAATCTCACTCTGCATTGATAGTCAATGACACACAGCTTGTGAAATAGACTGGATTTCTCATGTCTCTCCCTCTCGCTATCTCCCTTTTGTTAAGAGCAAACATGATGTATGACAAGCTATGTGAATTTTGTGATACACCTGTAGTTTATTTAGCATACACACTGGAATGCGAAAGACTCAATGGAAGAACTAGGATAAGTCTGGCAGCTCCTCTACAGCTTCAGACTTTCCAAAAATTACAGAATCACAACCAGTGGTTTTATTTTACACAGGAGATAGCAACCAGAGGAAAGTCCAACCTCTCTGAGCAATACAAGTCATCAGTGAGTTCATGCATGCAATACACTAAACTAATTACAAATACACATCTTTCAGCTGGAGATCTTTTTTTTAAAAAAAAAAAAAAAGAAGAAAGTGGGAAATTCTTTGACTTTAAGCTCTTTGGAGTAGGGTCTATATTTACCTGGGTGAGCAGGCAGTGCCTAGTACATTGTGACCACTAATGGCAAGTAAAAATATTAATACATAAATAAAATAAAATAAATAAATGTGTCCTGCTTGTTTACCAAGGGATCAATTGTCCTACATCTCTACAAATACATTGTAATCTATATAATTTTGAACCTTTGCATCTGAGCTAAATAAGAACAAACAAAACTTATGGTTGAAAATAAAGAAGTTGCAACTGAAGCCAACGTGTTAATTGTATAGCGGAAATTTGGAATCATCAAGAAGTCCAAGCAGAAAAAAATGGGAGAAAAAACTGTTTCCTCTGTTTAATGTTTAAAAAGTCATATTTATGACTGATAGGGGAAAAATGCTGAAAAGGAGTCAAGGCTAAGCAAAGCCAGATGCAATTAAACCTGTTGTCAGGACAGTACTATTTTATTGATGCAGGCAAAACCCTACAAAAGTTCTTGATTGAGTAAAAACTGCAAGACTTGGCCCTTAAGGGTCCCGATTCTGCCTTCATTGGTGAATACAGAATTCCCTTGGATTTCAGTGGAAGTTGCACAGATCTATCCAAAGGCAGAACTGGACTGTAAATATTTAGAGTTCATCAAGTTGGTTGCTGAGATGACCCCATATATATATATTGTCCTTTGGTTCTAGGCAGCCAGCTGCAGACCTGGAAAAAATGCATAAAATGTAGCTCCACATTTCTGCAAAACAAAGATTGATACTTATGCAACATAAAACGCTAAGCAAGCGCTATATACTGTAGAGCATTTAGAAACATTTGTCTTTAGCATTAGGCCAGAAAATCCTTAATACTTGGAGAGTAGCTCTTTTAAAATGATTAATCTCGACGCTGTACAGATTGTACAGAGATTAATAAAAATGAAGGTTTTACAGATGAGAATGTGTGATGAAAAACAGGGCAGCTTTAGAGAGTTGTACCAATCTAAGACGTTATAAAAAAAATCTCATAAAAGATTACTTTCTAATCTGAATATATAAAAAAATCCCACAACCTGCAATTTTTCTCTCACACCAACTTTACTCTGTTACACTAGAACTGTCTTATTAGTTTACAACTAGCCTCAACTTAAATCTGGAGAGTCAAGCTTGATTTTTTATTATTATTATTTCGTAAGACTAAAAAAGGAACGTTATAGGGCATATTGAGAAGAGTGAGCAAATATCAGCTTGAAATATGAATGCACATTGACTCATAAAATGGAAGAATTAAAAAATTCAGAAGAAAAGATTACAAAGGCACCACATTAAGATGCAATTGACTAGTGTTTCAAGGCAGGAACTGGAATATTTGGGTGTAGAAACAGAGCCAAAAATGAGGCAGAGCAAGGATGCAGGCAGTTTGTGCGATAACAGCACAGAAGAGAAATAAAGCTAATTTCCTTTAATAAAATATTTACCACACAATATTATGGGAAATATATGCCACCACTGAGGCAATAAAGAGAAGCCTGATTAATGATATAGATGATGTTTTCTCCTGTTATTGGTGGTAATGCTATTAGGCAGGAGGGAAGCATAAAGTTGCTGCTTTATCTGCATTCTCCAAGGCAACTGACCATCAGAGAAATGATTTCACTGATTAGGGCCCAGTTTGGAATCATTATGGAGAAAGAAAAGTTGGCTGTTGAGATTAAGGCACTGGACTTGTATTCAGAGACCTGGCCTCAATTCATAGCTCTGCTTGTGTACTTCTTTGGGCAGCTCACAATCTTTCTCAGTGAAATCCTTGTCCCACTGAAGTCAATGGGAATTTTGCCATTGACTTTAGTGGAACTAGGATATCGCCTTCCATGCCTCAATTCCCTATCTGTAAAATGGGGAGAGTACTTCCCTTCCTCACAGTGGAGAGGATAAATTCATGATTAGGCATTCTGATGTGAGAGAAAAGGGGAAAATATTTAACACCATGAAAAACATATCATTGCGTGCCTCCATTCACGCTGGCTGCAGATTTGAGCCCAGTGAGGGACGATTTAGATTCCCAGAACTTACTAACGGGGTTTAACAAGAGAACCTTCATCATAGCCTTATAAATCTATTATAGAAAGCCTAAACCTTAAGGGCCTTGCATTAGAATGCAATTGTAACCGTGCTTTGCAAAAGACCTCTCCATTGCTCTTTCCAGTGAGACGAAGCAAATGGCAATACGCACTAGTGTGCGTAGGAGCCCAGCCCACTGATTACATAGCTCAAGAATAAAGAAAAAAAGGCACTGAGCCAAACTCTGCCAGTTTACATGTGTGACCTCAGTGGGACTGTACATGTTAACTTCAATTTCCAGATAGCATTGCTCTTCTTTCTTCAATTCTCTATCTGCTCTGTGACAGAGCTCCTCGTTTGGTAGCTTATTTAGCTAGTCACAGGTTAAGGTCCCAAAGCAGGGTTTAGGCTTCTATCCAATATTGACAGGTCTATGCAATACCAGTGGGATGCTGCACTATAGTCTTTTTTCAGATCATGGCCCCAGTTCTTCGGCCCACCTGAGCAGCGCTTCTGAGACTGCCAGGGACTAGATCAGAGAGCTGAATAGGTAGCTTGTCAATATTTCTCTTTAGTCTCATTATTCAGTGTGTGGCCATATTACTTATCAGACGCTATCCAAAACCTGTACTGAATAAAGAAATATTTATTTCCTCATGGGCCTTCCAAGGTTCTCATCACCATAGTATGGAGGATTTAACATTCCCTAATGAAAGTATCTTCACATTATCCCCTATGAGGCCATATTATTTTCTCTATTTTACAGCTGTGAAACAAAGGCTCGGAGATCAAGACCAAATTTATCAAGTGTCCACTAATTTTGAGTGTCCATCTTCAGATGTATAAAAGGCCTGATTTTTTCAGAGTAATTAGCATCTTTATAGCACTTTATATTTTCAAAGCATGGTGTCCATTGACTTCAGTTGCAGCTGTGAGCTCTCAGCACTAATACAAATCAGGCGCCAGTTGTCTCCTTGCACACCAGAAAATGAGGAACACAGTTAGTGAACACTTGTGAAAAATTCGAACAGACAGAATCCTGTTCTTCTGAGTGACATTTGACTGCCTTAGCCATGAGACCATCCTTTCTCCTCCTGCTATCCTGTGCTTCATTCACTCCACACCTTCCACTGTTTGCAACAAATCGGGGAGGGGTGGGCAAAACGGTTCTACAGACAACAGTCTCATTCACTATACAAACCAGATCCATTTCCTGATTCCAGTCTATCCTGTGCACTAAGCAAGACAGGAGTCCTGGGTATAAAATAGCATGTATCGCATAATCAAAGACTATATCATAATGCCTATGCCCAAGGGGGCTGAGTAAGGTTACTAAACGGAAAGTGCCAGGCAACTTTAACTATAGGTGTCACTGCCAACCCTGTCTAGACTATATGGTAGTAGTTTCATTTTAGTACATTAAACTTAAATTGAATATAAACAAAGGAAAAAAGGCTACTGAATTAAGTTCATATAAAATGATAGGGTTTAGAGAGTGATATGTTACATCACTAACATATAATTTTAGATTTCCCAATTGTTGCAGACTTGCAGTAATATTTCTTTATAATACACTACATAAAAGAAAGTTCAGCTGAGTCATAAGGAAGTGGTGGGGGGAAGAGGGGAATATCGATATAAGGATTGTCATCTTTGGAGAGAAATTAAGCTCTCTGTTTCAACATAAAGATGCCAATATTCATAAAATACAACTTCAAGATTGAGAAAAGTATCTGAAACAGTAAACGTCTGGGAATCACTTATGAACAGTTCATATATTTTAAAGATGTAAATCTTAGGAAGAGTACCTTATGCTCACGGCAACTGAGTTTGGAGGTACTGTGTTTTGTAACTCTCAGCCAGAGAAGACAGATAACTATTCTGGCTCATATTACCAGTGATGAGGCCATGTCTAGCACTGATTTTCCACAGATTCTACAATCTTGGCCTATACCAAAACTTTCAGCTTTGTTTTACCATAGATCATTCATCTTGATTTCTTCTTTTTTCCTTTCAAGAATTCTAGGTCACAAACTTTATACTGCTAACAGTCTGCACTTTTGGACAAGTAAAACCATTTATTTTGTTCAGTACTCCTTTAATATTTCTATTGTGTCCCTTTTTTTTTTCCACTCAGTTCCCCAAAGAATAACCTCTTCCTTGTTTTAATAACTTGGACCTCGGTCAAGGTTGATGTGTTTCTCCTTTTTGCAGGATATTTTCTTCAGAAGAGACAAAACAGTGTCTAATATTGCAATGAAGGGTTTTGTGGTTTTTTTAAAGGGGTGCAGCTTAAAGAGGAAATTACAAACAATTATGAAAAAAGTAGGAAATAGCCTCAGCAGCAGAGGTGGTCATCTTGATTTGTATACAATAGTTGGGTTTGAAGAGAAGGGACTCCCCTTTCTCTCCAGTAAGGGATTCCAGGTATATCACAGAAGACGACCACTTCAGACTCATGCTGCTTTGACTAGTTTGCTCTGACACACGTGGTTTACTACACTACTATCTAGTGCCTCTGGACTTCAGGTACCATTCATGAATGAGGGTTAGAAGCAGATCAGCAGTATTTCATACTATTGTGCTACACTGAAGCCAGCCTGCACAAATACCATACCAGATAGATCTGGATCAAGTCAGTTTCCTACATATTAGTTTGGGAATCTCCTTTTTTAAAAATATATCCATATATATTTACTCAGAAAAGGATAAAAAACATCTGTAGTTTATCTTACAAAGTCAGGCAAACATTGGTTTTGTTTGGGCAAGGATCAAAAGAAGGTGCTTGAGAACATGTTAACTAGCATGTTATTAAACTCTACTCTGGACCAGGCAAGTTATAGGTTAGCAGAAGCTAGCTACTTGAGTTGAAGTCTAGGCTCCCCACAAGCCTTAAACTGGACCAGGTAGCACTTACTAAAGTACAACTTGCCTTGTCCGCACTCGAGTTTTAGAATGGGTTAGTTACACTGTGCTACCAAAACATATTTTTAAAAATAAACCATGTTCGTATCCTAGTCCAGACAAACCCTCTGATGTGCTCTATTCATTTCCTCCCAGCACATCCTCTTCCACGATCCCAAAGTGCTGTCCCGTTTTGGAAGAGCTAGAGTGGTTAAATTTTACTGACAAACCCACAAGGGGATTTGGGAGACATCTTTGGAATCTCTCAATACAGTTACTGTCCTGCCTACAGGAAGGGAGGGATAGAAGCCCTGGCCCTGTAGGCACCACACCCTGTGTCTTTGCTATGCTACCAACATCTCTGATCTACAGCACCTCTGAGGCGGGCTTCCTGCTTGCAGAGTAACAGGAAACCCATATTGGACAAGCAGCAAACAGGCTAGAGTCCATTCCCTGCAAGGTGGGAGGGTGACAATGGTATGGAGGAAGGAAGCCAGAGAAGATGGAAAGGGCCAGGAAAGGCAGGGACAGAGGATGTGGGGCCTGGAGAAGGGAAAGATAATAAGAAGGAGGGAGAGAAGAGCTGGCATGAGGAGCAGAGTGAGGTTAGAACTAGAGAAAAAGGAGAAGGGAATGGCAGGAAGGAGACACAGGAGCTAGCAGCAGTAGTCTAAGACTGGAACTCTCTCATTTGTTCTTGCTCTCACTGTGTTGTAGGAGAGTGGAGATCACTTTACACCCTGCAATCCTAGGTAGGACAGTTTGAGGTTGATTATGGCAGGGGTGGTGAGAGCAGCCAGGGCCTGACCATCCCAGCATTGATACCCAGGCAGATGATCAGCCCCTGCACACTTTCCACACCCAAAATGCTGTTCTCCCAGCTTTTCATGGCTCTTTCCCCTTCTGCTTTTTTGCTCAGGCCACCTCTGCATTGTGTCTCACTCCCCAGGCCCTCTCTAACAGCTACCATTGTTATTTCACACACACAACACAAGTCACGCACTGCCTTTGGCTATGAGCTAGGCTCAGGAGCTCACTGGCAGGTGTTCCAGATTCCGAGCACGCATAAGTCTAGGGCTGAATCCAGCACAAGATCTATTAGGAAGCCACTGTTTACAACAAGGCTCGGCAACCTTTCAAAAGTGGTGTGCCGAGTCTTCATTTATTCACTCTAATTTAAGGTTTTGTGTGCCAGTAATATATTTTAACATTTTTAGAAGGTCTCTTTGTATACGTCTATAATATATAACTAAACTATTGTTGTATGTAAAGTAAATAAGGTTTTTTAAATGTTTAAGAAGCTTCATTTAAAATTAAATTAAAATGCAGAGCTCCCCAGACTGGTGGCCAGGACCCAGGCAGTGTGAGTGCCACTGAAAATCAGCTTGCGTGCCGCCTTCGGCACCCGTGCCATAGTTTGCCTACCCTGGTTTACAAGTTACAGAAAGCACGTTTCTGAATTGCACTCTGACCCAACAGTAGTTATGACGGGGTCAAGAAGACAACATCTCACTGCAAGGAAGTCTGAAATAATCAGACGACAGAATCTTCAAAAAAATAAAAAAAATTTTAAATTATATTAATGGAAGTTAACAGAATGGACAAGCTTCACACTTAACTTCACCATTCAATTGCAGAGGTTTTTCCACTGTTTCCAATCCTTCATTCACAGGCTTATTTTGTTAGTGCTTTGGGGTAGAGATCTACCTTGTCTTCACACTCATTCACGCAGTCTCTCCTATCACATACTGGTGCTGTATATATGGAATAATATGGCTGCTTAGAACTATCTATAATATAATTATACAGGTTTTCACATTCATGTTATCCCAACTTACATTCAAACATTACTAGTCTATTACTGGAAAACGCCTTGCTCACACAAATTGAAAGCTATTGCATTTGCTTGGCACCTGAATTGTGTAACCTACAACGAAGACAGTTTATTAGACAGTAAAATGGTTAAAAATCTACAACCAACATACTGTTCTCCAAGACATATTGGTTTAAGTCAAAAGACAAAACACAGACAAACAAAAAAAAACCAAACCAACAATTTAAGAAAATATTGCTAGTTCTTTCCCCATTGACTAACCTTAGACTAAAAAGTCTAAGAGAAAACTTGACCATAAAATTCTTATTAACTGAGAACTGACTAGTAGAATACAACTTTTAATAGTTCAATAGGGCTATTTTTTTAAACTCATATTAAATTACAGACAAATGAAGACCTATATTTGGACAGGTTAGCATTTTTCATGCCAGTAACCTTATTCCATTTATAAAATAAAAAATAAAATGACATTAACTACGCTAATGCAGAAGAAGATTACAAAATAATAAAACACCTTACCCCTTTAATGTAGATCCCAAGTTCATTTGATTCCATGTCATGCATTCAAGCTGTGAGGTCATTTGGTATAAATTGTCACTGTTATGAAAATATCTAGAATTAGAACTAAATTACTTGACCAAAATTCAAGTAATACTTAAAAAAGGAAGCAATAATTTTCATTTTTCTTTTTTTTAAAAAGTGTTTTTAAAATACATATAGCAGTACCAAATGAATTTATATTATTTCAACTCTTATCTGTTTGTGACATTAATTTTAAAAGAAACAGAAAGAATGATTATGTGGTAAAAGACAAGGTGTTCATTGTGATCTAACTTGTAAATTTTAAATGGCTCATAATTATACACAATAAGGCTCTTAAAGAAAAAAATATACTGCAATTAAATTAATGGAACTAATATACACAGATGTTTGAGTTAGCAATAAGATTTCTTATTTTTATAAAAAAGAAAGCAAGTGAATTAACTTTTCATAAAGCATGTAGCAGATCACAGGGTTAATGGACTGAAAGCTATCAGGACTGGTGACCAATATTACTACATATAGTGACTTGACAATTAAACTCACAACTGGAATACTAGTCTTTTTTGGTTTTATGTTTTTTTGTAAAATGTTATCTTAGAACAATGAACTCAGCAGACAGCAATATTCTCAGAAACTGGTTGTCAGTTGCCTACTTTCTATTTTTAAAGAAAAAACAATTTTTTTTTATTTGAGATCAACTGTAACCAAAAGAAATGGAGATTACAGATCTGCTGATATAATAATGCTCAACACTTATCACAGATAAGTTAAACATAAAAAAAAGTGAACAAGTATGTGCTTCGAGGAGAGGAAAAACTGCTGCGGACTTGCAGCACCAAAAGCAGTCCGTTTCCCTAGGGTTCTCTCAGTAAGTTAGCCGTAAGAGGAGGGTCTCGCTATACAGACAGGGCTGAGCAAGCTGGTTTCCATCTACACAGCATGTTCGCTCAACACTTCCCCATGGAAAACCGCCGTATGATCTTTCTGAATCTCGGTCCTGAAAATCGAGGTTCCCATTGCTACCCAACATTTCTCTGATCACCTGCAGTTACTGAAACAACGTTTTGAGTCTCTGTCTTTTCGAAACGATTTTCTGATTGATGTAGCAATTCTGGTTGAAATAGCAATTCACAATCAACATAAGACCCCTGGATGATTAATAATAGTTAAACTCACTAGACCTACGTAGTGATTGTAAATAACTTTGTTGAGAGAGTTTTTTTTTCATGGCAGGTAAAAGTGAGCTAGAAAAGTCAGATTCCAGTGGGAAGCTTTTGCATATAAAAACAAGTTAAATTACTTCAATCTTAAAGTATGTGTAATATCATTTGTCAGTATCGCGGGACACTATCATTCATTAGAATGTCTGAACTGCTATTATGCTACTACAATGTCCTGCATATCAGCTCAGAAATTGTTAGACTCTCCTGCAGTTTCCCCATTTGCAACAGCAGTTCGTGCTGGTCTGTGCCACTACGTTTTGCAATTCCACGAATTCTTCCTGTAATGCTGCTGTAATTAATTCCTCCAGGGCCCTGATTTTTATTAGAAGTGCCCGCACGATGCATTTACAGCAGGAGATTTCTCTTTAACTTTCTTTCCCTTGACAGTTCATTTATAAGAGCCTCCTCCACAATATTTTCCCCCTCCCTCCTTTGCTTTTTCATCAAGCAGTACACATTCATCTTGTCACTAAGTAGCAGCCACTGTATTCCATACTGGGTTTGGTGACAGTGCACAAAACAAATCGCTTAGGAACCAGGACAATGTTCAGAGACACGTTGAAGGTAGTCCTGGGCTCCATTTCAGTACAGTTGGAAGCTTGGCTGGCTCATGCACTCCATTCAATAGGATGTTTACAACTATGTGGCCCGGCTACAAAAAGCCTCCCCAGTGCAATCAAGGGAATTCTCCGCTTAAGGGATCCTGTGTTTACACTTGTCATCAGATAAACTCAAAGATGGTCTGTCCTTTGCAACAAGTACAGAGGCAAATTCTGCTGTCATGGAAACTCCCACGGGACTGTATCAAGCCCCTTAAAATGGTCATTCCAATGACGTTAGCCCGGACTCCCATTTACGCCGGTGTAATAGAGCAGAATTTGGCCCAGAGAAGCGGCTTGAGCGAAGACAGACCCACTAGTCACTTATGTATTTGCCGAGAAAAAAGAAGGACACAATAGTAACACGGGGCCATCCCAGAGGCCACCTACTAACAATCAAGGTATCGTGGGGGACAGTGGCTGGAGCTGCGGGCACTGGAGGGGAGCGATTTGTGAAAGTTAAAGTATTAAGCTCCAAGCAGAAGTTGCAGCCCGACCCTGCTCCCGCTGGAACCGGCAGCAAAGTAACCGCTGGTTACTTTCAAGGGGGCCCGGTGGAAGCGCTCACCTGGTCTGCGGAGAACATAGGGACAGGCAGGAGCAGCCCACCCACCCAGAAAACCCAAGAGTGACTAACCCAGCAGCCTGAGAGCATAGCCCTTCAAAGGCCCCCCGGCACTGGGACCTCCACTCCGGACCCCGCTCTCTGCCTTTGGCTGGAGCCCGGGATATCACGGTCCCGGCGGGGCCTGCTCTAGGTGATGATACCTGCGCCCTTCTCACGAGAACATCAGGGCTGCGGGTGGGGTGGCTTGAGCCAGGAACCCACTGGAAGGGGAAAAGGCCTCGGCATTTCTCCCGCTTCCCCTGCAGAGCCCAGCTGGGTGAGTGGCCCTCTCTGCGCTCTGGCTGAAGGCGCCTCAACGGTTATTTCGCCTTGGCTACACTTGTTAAGTATCAGAGGGGTAACGTCTGTTAGTCTA
This sequence comes from Chelonoidis abingdonii, assembly GCF_003597395.2. Lineage (NCBI taxonomy): Eukaryota > Metazoa > Chordata > Testudines > Testudinidae > Chelonoidis > Chelonoidis abingdonii. The sequence continues at coordinate 58,899,785 of NC_133772.1, read as the reverse complement.
TAAGGTGCCACAGGATTCTCTGCTGCTTTGGCTACACTTGAAATTTCAAAGCCCAGCTGCAGCAGCGCTTTGAAGTGCCTGTGTGGTTGCAGCATCAGGCTGGGAGAGAGCTCTCCCAGCGCTGCACGTACTCCACATCCTCTAGGGGTGTAGCTTGCAGCCCTGGGAGCCACCTTCCCAGCCCTGCAGCACTGTTTACACTGAGGCTTTACAGCGCTGTATCTTGCAGGGCTCAGGAGGGTGTTTTTTTCACGCCCAAGCCCAAAAGTTGCAGCGCTGTAAAGCGCCAGTGTAGCCATGGCCGCACGAATGCCTCCATAGCTAGAACTGCGTTTCCATTTCTACCGCAGCAGGGACTGCTGTTCGCCTGGGTCTCCCAACTGCCCAGCTCCGCAGAAAGGCCCCTGCCCACCCCAAAGGACAACGTCCGTATTAACCCAGCTGAAATCCCGTTCCCAGGGTCTAGCCCTGTAATGGGGGGTTAATACGCATGCAAAGGAGAAGCCATTTATACAGATGGCTCCCGATCTAAACACAGCTCTGTGTTTAAGTCGCCAGTATTTTATCACACCGGAAAAATAAGTGTTTAGCCCCATCGGCTCCTAAAAGCTTTGGAGACCACCATTGCCCCTCAGGGTTGCTTACTGACCTCAGCCATTCATACCGACAGTCCACAGAGAGTCGTAAGAGTCGGGTTTGTTTATCGCTTTAAATTCAGGCTCCTACGCGTTCTGGCTGAGGAAATCCCCCACGGGCCTTACCAGATACATACTGTACTCGTGAAACAGCTCCTGTTAAATACAATGCTAAACATAAAACGCCTGTGCATGAGGCAATATTGTGCTTGAACACACATATTTGGCTGGAAGATTTTAAAGAGTGACTAGGTATCTAGGGGTGTGTGTGTGGCGGATTGTATTGAATTTTCTCCTTGGTTTATTCCGAGCATCCTCGATTGCTCTCAAGTAAACGTGGCTCAATTGCTTTGACAAGCAAACACAATTTTGCTTCAGGTGGGGGGGGGGGGAAGTATTCATCGTCCCCATCTAAGATCAGACAGGACTGTAGACCCAGCGAATGATTCATAGGTAGTGGACATCAAGAGCCCAGTCCTGCTCCGATTGCAGCAGAGTTCTCTCAATGACTTCAATGGGATAATAAGGATGCAGCCGCCCCTTGCTAGAGCTACCGATCACATCACATCCTGGCTGGAAGAGTTTCTGAGTCTCAGCTCCAGTGGAAACACCTTCCCCTTCTATGCTGCAAATAGAACACAGAGGTGAAAGTTGCTGCTGCTGGGGAGAGACTCCAAATGCCAAAACACAGCGAGTTGGAATGTACTGCGAACTCCGGGCTCCACGATTGATCACCCACCCCAGGCTGGAAGCAAGCGGGAGGCAGACAATGGCATGCTTGACCAAGTTTGCCAAGTGCACCCTCGGGCTTCTACAAAAAGAGTTAAGTATGGTGTAGCCAATAGGGGAAGTATAACAAGGTATCCATACATCCATTTAAATCTAAAATGGGTTATTACTGCTAGTGCTACAGGATAGTCTCAGAGTCAGTAGTTATGTTCAAATCTTAGCTTTAAATACGATTTGAATGGTGAGAAGGAAAACTGGAGTCTCTGGGGATTTGCTGGCATTGATTCCCATTTGAATCACTAGTTCCCCCCAAATGAACACAGAAGACACTAAAAATAACTTATTTTCATTACAGAGATGTTTTTTAAAATGAAACGGGGGGGGAGCTTTTCTACAACGAGGATTAATGTAAGTTGGAGTGAAATAAAAGGAAGTCAACCTTGAGCAAAAGAGGAACTTTAAAGGAAACCAGTAGTAGATCATATAGAGTTTGTTTTGGCCTGCACCGCAGTATTACTGAGTTCTTGACCTCTGCACAGAAAGAGCTATAACTGAACTGAAACTCCTCCACTCTTAAAGTCTTTGCAAGTGTGACTCACAGTAAATTTTCAACATTAAACATGTTTACTATATTAAACAGCATGAGGTAGAAAAGTTCATATCACCATTTTAATGGAATCACAAATGCTGGCCTTTCAATGCATGCTTGCAATCCACATAGCTGTGCCATCAATAACGAGCCATCAACAACAGACACAGTATCTTTTGGCAGATGCGGTGCTTGTGTTATAAGAGAGAACAAGTAGTTGCCAAAACTGGAGATTTCAGAGATACTGTTGCTTCCATTATAAGAATTATGGGCTCTTGAATATTTATTTCAAGTCATCGCCTTTCTTACTGTCTCTTTTACCAGGGCAAAACAATGGAAAGGTCTTCAGTCTTAGACTTGCTTGCATATTTTTTCCTTACTTCCTTTCTTTATTATGGACAAATTGGTTGCTACTAGCTAGCTAGACTTGGAAATCTCCTTAAGAGCAGTATTTGGTGAACTACTGCAGTGTCTGTAGAACTCTGGAGTTTTGTAAATGTATTGTTAACCTGTTAAAGGAATAGTTATGAATTTTACATCAAAATTTGTTATAGGATTCAGACACTGAGCAAAACAATAAGAAGCCTGAGTGACTGCTGGTGGCTGTGAAGTGATGGTTGATGCCTCTCTGCTTTCAGAGGTCAAAAACAGTTTAAAGCCTTGCTTTCTTTTTTTACAAACACAACATTTACAAGTGTCCTGGGGAACTCATTGCCACAAGGATACCTTTGTATGGTTCTGAAAGGATTTGACATTTGTACATTAGACAAGATACAAAAATACCTAGAAGGAATATAACCTTTTCTGAAAGCATAAAGCCACTTTTAAACTGATGGAGACCAGGAGGAATCCTTTCCTTATGGGCAATTTATTGCATAAACGTCCTCTGCAAGGTTTCTTACACATTCCTAGGAAGCATTTAGGACTGGCTACTGTCTGAACAAGATTCTGAACTAGATGCACCCAGTATAGCAGAAACTCCTATGTCTCTAGTGCCATCAACTGGCTGTTGTGCTCGATTCCCCCTCCTTCCTCCACTTTTAAACAAACAAAACAAAATACTAATATGTATATGCACACAGTGAAACCTGTGTTAAGCAACCTCTAAACGGACTGAGGAAAAGAAGAGGATTAATAGGGCTGGCCTGCTAACAAAGGAGGAGTATTACTGTACTGCTCACCTTTGAGAATACTCTGTGGGCCATCTCTTAAGGCAAACCAATGCCTTGTATACACTGCAAAATTACATGTGTGTTAACGAATGTCAACACAAATATTGCCTGGCATCAACTGGACTAGGGCTAATCCCAGCCATTGTAGGGCTACCCAAGACCAGATGTTAAACACAGCAGTCCTGGTCTAAATTAAGTACCACGTGGTGCTTAACACTGTGTTAATACTTGTTCTAACACTATGTGATTTTAGAGAGCCTTTATGGAGATCTCACAAACAAACACTCAGAGAGAGAGACAGACAGACAGACAGACTGACTTTGTAGGAAATTCTCTCCTTTATCTCAGGATTTTGGTACCTTGTTGCCATTCTAGCTCGCCTGTTGTATCTAACAAAGCTTTTCCTCCACGAACTACAGCTGCGTATGAAGGTGCACATGAACATCTGAAAACATCCAGAGATAGATCAATTTAGGCATTTCTCCCAAAAAGAGTGTACCTAAATTTAGGCACCTAAATCCAGGCACCTAAATCCATATTATCAAACCTAAATTCCTAGCCTGATTTTCTGAGGAGAAGAAGTTGTAGTCTATGGAAGCTGGTGTAGCTTTAGTCCCTCCAGTGGGACTGAGTGGTCAAATTCAGAGGTGATGTGTGCAAGGAAGGGACCATATTACTGACAGCAGGCTAAGTCAGTCTAAGCAGTCCAAGTTGGTGTAACATACAAACGGAGAAGGCCAGAAGAAGGCATAAATTACACCAATGTGGATGCCCTTAGATTTTGTCAGTCTTGTTTTAATTATGCATGGGGGGGGGAGTGAGAAGAAAGAAGAAAAGGAATAAGCTCTCCAAACAGGGATGAAGACAATGGCTATCAAACTGTGGTCTATGGGCCACCAAAAGTCTGTGATGTGGAGATGTGAAGAACTGAATATTTTGCAGAGTAGGTCCTGATGGCCCATGAGAGGAACTCTCAAAGAGCGATCCACAGAATGCCAAGTTGGAGAACCCCTGGGCCAAGAGTTAGTTTAATATCTTCTCTGCATCTGTACTAATCCCAACCATTCGTGGTCTCCCTAGCAACTCCTCTACCATCTTCCCTGGAGGAACTAAGAAACTAACATGAAGAATACTCTTGTTTCTGAGGTATGTTCTTCATCCGTTCCAGTCCATGTTTCCTACCCTCCGTACTGCCTATGGGGCCAACTGGCTCTGCCTCCAAACAAGGTATTCCTGCTTCTAGCACTCAGAGAAAGAGAGATTATATGGATCTGCATACTCGCTGGGTGAGCCTAGTGATCCAAAAGGATACTTACAACCACACCAGCAGGTGAACTTTGAGTTTATGCTGTATTGTAATTTTTCAGACAAGGGACGTTCTGGAACGTGTATTACAGCCAAAATTGTAGCTCAACTTTCTATCTAGGCTTCAAACAAACAACTTGCTTCCAAGTGTCGTTTACAATTGGTGCCTAAGTGGTGAAAGAATAGTCTCTACATATGCCTATTTGCAGCAGATAGCTGCTAAGGACAAGAACTATATCCAGATGGATTAAGTCAAACTGTGGTTTCATTAGGAGGTTTTATCAGTGATTCCAAGGGCTGAAGGTACCGAAAGAAGACTAGCACATCATCTCAACCTCTGTTTTAGGAGAGACTCCCTATTATAATGAAATGCTAGAGAGCCGACACTTTATAGATCTGTCAGTATGACCCCTACGAAGTGTTGAGAAACTGGAGTACTAACGTTTTTGTTCTGACGTGTGTAAACGTTCTGGGAGAGCTATACATACATATTGCTGCTAGCTCCAAAAGGGTTTAAGGGATTAATCTTTATCCCACTGCAGTCAGTGTTACAACTTTCATTGGCTTCAATGGAAGACGGATCAAGTCGAAAGTCAGGGAGAAATTGACTGCACGCTACAATGCCGAGCGGTAATAGGATGAATTAAGGACTGAGTTTCAGCTACCCAGGAATGAAAGGGTCTAATTCCAAAACTCACAGCAAGAGATTTTAAGTTACTGGCGCTGTGGTGTTTGTGCCCTATTCTGTTCATTAAGGAAAATGTCACCGAAGCTTATGGAAAGTGATCATACAGACATCGTTGGGAAGATGGAAGGTAGAGACCTTCGGCTGGAGTTTTAGAACAAGCAACAGTTCTTTACTTTCCTGCTGGAATGCATATATCAAAGTGCTGGACTTGCTTCATTAAGCATAATTAAGTGCACTTGTAAAACTGAGTGCATCTGCCATGGAATCGGTAGTACCATTCAGATCGTGCTTGCTCACATCCCATCGCGGGGTTTAAACAGAAGCTTTGTATCTGCTTTTCCCAGAGTGAAGGTTTCTTACCCAATGAAGTAGCTCTAGGAGTTTGTGTGTGTGTGTTAAAATCTAGAATAATTTAGAGTGAGTCTCCAAAGAACAGACCTGCCAGGGTTACAACGGCTGGGGAGACAGACACACCAAAGGTACCGATCGTTTCTAAAGAACTGATCTAGCTATTGGGGTTCTGGCGAGATAAAGTTTTATGGAGTTCTCCGGATTCAGCGACCAGGGTCTTGCCCTGTGGTCCATCAACAAAATTAAGTTTCCGTTAAAGTCTGGCCATTTGTGCATTTAACTTTTTAGATATTAGTTCAAAATGGAACCGAGAGCGAGATGATTTCACTGAGCTGTCTGAAATCCAAGTGCAAAATGCAAGGGGATCTTATAAGGCACTGAAATCTGAATAAACTGCTAAGAAAGAAAACACTATCTGTGTCTTGAGCTGCATGCGAATCATGCAGAGCCACACATTTTTTTCCTTTTGAGGCCTCTCCACAAATCATATTTATAGATTTTCCTGAGAGATTAACAATCTTTGTCAGTTTCAGAGAAGGTATTCTCCCCGCCAATTATTTTACAACTAATCTATGTGGATAGGCTTCTTTCCTTCCTTCATTACCTCATTCCCTCCTTCCCTTGACGTCAACTCACGCTAATTGGAGAAGTGGTTTCTGGAAGCGACAGAATTTTGTTGTCCCATGTCCAGTGTTGATTAATCAAAGACGATATAACCAGCCTACGAGAAGAGTCAGTTGCAACTTCCTTTGCAAAGGCGTATTGTTTTGTGTGCTCAGGTTACTTAGCAACTCAGAGATATGGGACTGGCTCCAAGTTCACAAAAAGTTGAAGAATAAATTTTGGGTAACTTCTTTTCTCACTCCTAAACACATTGTAAAATTGAAGGAGACACAGCTGGCCCCCATGCCAAACGAAGAAAATGGGAAATACTGTAGCTATTGAAAAGGGTCCATTATAGATGTACACCATTGAACACAAACAGAAAACGAGATCCATATTTTGGTGGCAAGCAAAGCGGGTATTAATTTTCTGATTCTGCTTTTTAAATGTTTATTTAACCCATTCTTGCATCACATTGGGAGTCACAAGAAAGGCGTTTTAATTTGCGATACAAAGCTACATCGTGGGGAAAATGTTTTAAAATAACTGGTTTCTGAGTTAGATACTTATTTTCGTATGCACTGTCCACTGCTGTCATTCCTAAATGACCTGCTAGTCTCCCCTCACACCCATACGCATACCCCTTTTAAGAACAGGCCGGACACACAGCACCGAAGGACTGCTCCAGAGCCCACTGACATTAAGACGTTGAAAGCCTCTGGGTCATAGTTTGGAGCGTCCCACCTGCAGTAGATAATGGGCAGGCGGACTACTCCATGGGTCAAAGAGACTAGCGATTACGGGACTGGGACCTGTAATGGTCAACTCACTGAAAGGAGGAATGGAATTGACAGTGGTGTATTAAAAAGAAACCAACCCCAGGAAATGCAGCTTTAGGGAAAAAGCATCAACATTAATTTGGCATGTCTTAGTTCTTACCAGCTTCGCACAGCTGGTAAAAATCTACCATAGAAGCACATTTATATAAATCCTTTTTGCAGCCGCCTTATAATGTGTTTGTCAGAAAATTCCAGGACATATGTCATATACCACACTCCCCCCCAGTTTTCAAGCATTCATATTATGTCCTGTCACTCTGGTCCATCCTAATCACGTCAATCTGATCAATCCTTTATCCGGGCCTAATCCTATTCCCACTTAATTAAATTGGAAAAACTATCTCGCTGGATTTCACTGGGAACAGAATCTGGCCCTCAGTTAAAACTGCCACCGAGTCACTGGTGGGTAGAGTATCAGGCCCTTCATTCAAAAGAAGAAAGCCCTTCGCATGGCTCCTATGGTACATACACCGGACTAGTAAATTCATTGTCAGGATGCACCTTGAGATTGCTAAACCGTTGCTCTCTGAACGTGTCTCTTTGTAAGGCGATAGTGTCCACAAAATATAGTAGTATAGATCAGGAAGGAAAGCCAGGCTCCAAACACCATGAGGACTTCATTATTGTTCCAAGTAAATCCAAAGCAATCCAAGTAAAGCAGGTAGCTGGGACAGGCATGTTATGTACATCATAGAACCTTCATAACAGAGGAAAATGTGTGCGCCAGACAACAGGAAATATCCCGTTAAAAAAAAAATTAGTGACCAGGGCAAAAACAGAAAAATGCATAAAAGCATGAGGTAAGACAAAAAAGAAAAGAAATTCTATTTCCCCTATACAAAGAGTTGTCTGCCAAGGAGCAAAACTACCAGCCAAAAAACTTGTCAGAGCAACAAGCAAGGTTAAATGCAATCAAAGAAGAAGCGAACAGTAAAGGCTTCCGCGTGGAGGTACCTGTTATACGGGGTCCTCAGGAGCAGGGCCTGGCTGCCTGCGCAGCTGTCTGTGGGGGTGTGACAGCCGTACACTGGTGGAGGTACCGAGTACTGTTGATCTCCTGTAGACAAACCACAGAGAGTTAATCACAGCCCTTTTAGTAGAAATCTGGATGGGAAAGGGGGAGCGCTACTTTGAAAGTTAGGAAAAGTTCCAATACAAAATACGTTGGCTGGTTGGCTTCAGGATTAAGCAGCTCTAGTCAGGTTGGGTGTTGGGCCTGCATAAAGCAAGTTTACTTGTGCACACCGGCCAGATTTTGCTCTCCTTTGCCACCTGCATCAATCCGGAGTAACTCCTGAGTAACTGCACTACGAGTCACTCCGGATTTACAGTGAGATCCCCGCCATGTAACATCTTTAGCAGCACTAACCAAGTGGCATTGGAGTGCATTACATTTCAAGTATCTCCCATTGATGTGGGGCCCACAGGCTCAGATAACCCCTGTAATTAAATGATAGGCTGTGCAGCAGCCAAGAGGAAAAATAATATATTAATAATGGGACCCCTAGCCTCGGGTACAGAGCGCCTTGGGTAACATTTGTAATTGCTGGGGCCATCCCATAGCGAGGCCATTTTTGCGCGGGAGGTGTTGGATGTTTCTCCCTCCTTTTCGGCTACATAAAGGTCTCTGACGTTACCTAGCGAGGTCTGTTGACTGATGGGGTCCTCATGTTTGAAGGAGTGGTTTGTAAACTGCGCTGCGTGGTGAGAGGGAGTGTGGCCGTAACTCGGAGTCCCATCAAACGCCACTGTGCTGTAACCTTCCAAAAGAACAACAGAAGAATCGGGAGTTAGTTGCCTAGCCTTGAACTTTCTCATGAAGCAGCTTCCTGCGAAGTGTCTCCAAGCAGGCGTCGAAAACTGAAGCCTACGCTCTTCCAAGGGCTTGAGCTCCCAATGGCTCCCTTCTGCCAAGATAGCCATCAAAGTGAACTCAGATAACCCGAAGAGCGGGTTACCAAAATAGTTCGCTCTATATTTATGGCTGTGGGGCTAGTTAGAGCCTCCCCCTTGGTACGGTTTGTGTCTCTTCTCGAATTGCTGCTCTACTCTGGTACAGACCCCTCTGCATTTAATATCGGAAATGGTGGATTTTTGCCCCATAACTCACTCTCCCCATTGCAGCCACACAAGTGCCATTTCAAAGCAACCTAGAAGAGAGAGGCATTGAGGCCAGGACAATACATTATCTGACCGGGAGAGTTCAGTTTAAAAAAAAAAAAAAATCCAAAGCCTTTGCTGAGAAGGTCAGCTCTGGAGAGGTACTGAAAAGGGGGGAACGGGCCAAAGAGGGTGCTGTGCCCGGGTGGGAGGGATGCCCATTGGCATAGTGCAGCTGCGGGTCAGGAGCAAAGCCAGTCAGTGCGCTATGGAGAATGGAAAATCGGAAGTCTCGTTCCTGTTTAAAGAGGACAGATCGGTTTCAGTAATAAAAAGGATGTTTTCATTAATTGTTGCTCATATTAAAGAGGAAGATTCCCATCTGCTGTGTGTTCTCATCTGCCATTTCCAGATTTAAAGTTACCCTTTAATCTTTTTTTAAAAACAACTTTCCGAAGAGTCTGCAATAAAAAGGTGGAATGTTAAATGAAAAATAAACTCCTACTTTAAAGCGAAAATTGCTGGCCAAAATAATAAACACCTTATATTTTTCACCGAGTAAATTCAGATGGAAAGGGATCACCTCTGCTGACCCGCGGCCGTCACCCAATCGTAAATCAGGCGTTTGGACACCAACTTTCATTAATTACTTGGAGCCAGCTAAACAACTTCAGCTAAAAAAGTAATTACAAAGTAATATTATCTTTGAGGCTTCTCAGCTCATCAGCATTTACCCCAAGACCCAAAGATGTCAGCGCAGCTCTTTTGAGAGCAAACACAAACCTTAAATCTTCCTTGGCTCCGGAGCTCAGCTTCTTTATAAAGATCACATTTTCTTCTAACCCTTATTAGTCTATCTCGGGCCTCCTTTGGGGAACCGTTTTGACCAAACACACAGTTGGACATTGGCTTTTACGAATCTCTTTATCCCCATTCTTACATGTATATTCCGCTAGCCTCCTGCCCCCGCATCCCCTCAAAGCCTCACTCCGGATTGGAACCCCGTTGTGCTAGGCGCTGTACAGATACATCAGAAAACAATCCCTGCCCCGACAGTGCTGTGGTCACTTGTTATGACAGAGAGTTTTCAGTGAGGTTATATTGCCTTTATTTTAAAGGGCTCGGGAAGACAGATCAGTGGGAGGCAGAAGATGGAGATTACAGAAAACACTGTGGCGCTGGAGTAGCACTAGTTCCATGCCTCCATTTTATAATAAATCATCGGACTATGGAATTCCATCAGAGACGAAGGGAGGAAGCTACAAAATAGCAAAGATCTGGATGATTCTGGCCTCGAAGTAGTTCTGAACCAGTCCTTTGGCCTGGGCTTTGATTAAACACCGAGCCGCATTTCTCCAAACCAACCTAGTGTTTGCATCCTACCCCCATGGCTCTGCGGGTCCTCTCTCTTCCAGAGGATGATGGGCCCCTCGCAGCGATGACAGCACGGGTACCCCATCCACTTCCATGTTACAGCTGTTTCTCGCCCTCTTATCGCCTTCATAGACTGAAGGATTTTTTTCTTCCTCCTCCTTGTTGCTTGTTAGCGTTCTAAAACACTAACACTTTCTTAGTTACTTTTGGCCTGATGCAGACATTTGGTGACCTTCGAAACTCTGCTCTGAGCAGAATGATGTTTTGGCCACATTTTCCGGTGTTGCCTGACCCAAAGCTTCAGGAATGTGATAAGAGAGTTGAGTTCTGAACAAGCCTCGTGATAGCAAGGTCTCTTTAATTAGGACCTTATCAGAGGCAGGGCTGATTAAAATGTGCTGAAAATAATTAAAAGTTGTGCATCTGTTGGAGCATGCGATCTTCTGAAGGAATCCAATTGTTGGAGGACTCCAGCTGGATGAAAAGACAGGGGAGCCAGAAGAGAAAATGGGCAGAGGTTTCAAAGCCTTATTTCGCCCCCACTCCACACACACACTTGGCAAAAAAATGATTGCTGAGCCAAGGTAGCGTCTTTCCCACGGTCTGAAAAAGCAAAATGCAACCTTGACTGATTCAAAGCAAGAACATTTTATTCAGCCCTAAAATACTGTTTGCGATCTTAACAAATTCCTTTCGGCCCAAAGGAAGCGTTGTGCGCTGCAAAATATTTTTACTTAGAGGAGAAGATGCTCTTACCCATTACTGTTTTGGGAATGTCACTGTACTGGGCGCTATAACGGGACGTGTATCAAAATATGGCACTGACATGTGTGTCTTGAAATCAAATATTTACTGCCTGGGCGCCCCACCGGGGAATCTCGCCAGCAGTTTAGAGATCAGAGTCGATCTTCAGAAAACCTTAATTTAGCAAAAGCTGGCAGGTAGCTATTTAAACACGGAGAAAGAACAGGTGGGAGACATACAGAGGATTAGTAGATACCACTCATTTTCCCCCATCCCCTAAGACCTAGGTTAACATGGCCATTCTGGAAGCTCTTTCAGTATTCGATCAGTCCGCGAGTCTTGTCTTCTCCCTTCAGAACAAAAGCAAGTGAGGGAATACGATGCGTTTGTAAAAAACAACATATGCAAACAACCGATTGTGTGAAGCTCCATCGAAATGCTGGAGGTATCGCACAGCTGCGTGTGTCATACAGTGATGGTTTTAGCTGAGCCACTTACAGTGTGATAGGATCTGAGTCTCCTCTAGTTCTGGACAACTTTGCTGTCTCTTCATTGATAGACAATTTGCTCCCAGAGCGAAATATATTTGGCCCTAGAGATAAGCTACCAGGTTTGCCTGCAGTAATACCCAGGTCCAGCCAAAGGACTAGTGAATACTGTTCTTTAAATGATAAAGATTGGTTTAACTCCCCCAAAGAATTTTTACTCTCGTTTTAATCAAAATGGCGAGGAAAATAAGTTTACTGTGGCTAATATTCTCTACGAATCGATTAGAGGGAATCGATCTGACCAATTGCATTGGTTTCGCCACCCATACAAATGGGCTAAACTTTATTTTAACATTTAAAATTATCTTAATGTCGTTCGAACTAAAATTTCCTTCTTATCTGACACTGTTCTCCCCACTATGATCTGCAAATATTTTTTTAGTATACAGATAGACAATCTAACCGGGAATTACTGAATGTATATAGTCTCAGAGCTCAGAAAAATATAAAGGTAGCCGTATCTGGTGTTGAGCTGCATTCTACATTTTGCTCAAAATAATAATTCATTTCTGATGGCCATTGCAAACTGATATTTAAAACAGTTATTGCTGTTATGCTGCCCATGTCTGTGTCTTAGAAGTGGTCTGCTTCTCCTAATCTTCGTTTTTGCTTAATTTTTTCTGGAAGACCACAGAAATACTGCATATATAAATTTTAAACGTTTAAGCAAATATAGAACTTCTTTGGAGACATTAAGTTATTCGAGAGAAAAAAGAAAGGCTAAACATTAGAAATCCAACATCAGCCCAGGCGCACAAACCGGAGGGGCAAAAAAACAAAACAAAACACACAGATACAGACACAGAGCAGGTATTTGGAAAGGCAAATGCTCTTTAATTTGCAATCATGGAAGGCGTAAGTTTCCTATAGCGTTATTTTACCTAACACGTCAGAGAGTACAAGATACCCTGATATCCCCAGCTACTCCACTGCCCAGTAATCTGTGCAGTAAAATAATAAAAGTAAATTTTAAAATATCAGTAAGACATCCTCCGCGCGCGCACATGCCCAAGTGTCAAATAAATCTGAAACATCTCCCCCTCCATACATAATTCCAATTTCCAATAGTGATCGCTTTTCAGTAACAAGGCGTTTGAACTACTTACTCTCTGAACGCTGCTCAGAGATACTTTACATTTACTACGGCCCTAGAACCAACGAGCTTTGCCTTTTCGTTTCAGCGACTGCATTGCTGAAGTAATTGCTACAGTAACTAAATATTAAATAATGAAGCTCAAATGCTTTGTCCTATATATTCTTAGCTCTTTCTCCCCCATGCCTATTCTACAACCCACGACACAATTCAAATAAATAATAATAATAAATAAAAGCCCAGTTTCTTTATCGGGATGGTGGGTTTTCTATATGTATTACAATGAGGCACTTTAGAAGGTAAGCAATTCAGCTGTGTGAACATTGCACTTATTCCACAGAAGAAACCTTGCTCTTGAAGTTAAGGAGTGTGTGTACATACACACCCCGAATTGTAACCGACCTGGTGTAAGGCAGTAAGAACACCTTTGTATAGAAAGGATTTGTTGCCCCTCTCTTAGAAAGAATAGTACATACCTTTGAGAAAAGATAATACAACCTGCCTGAAGGTCTCTTCCCATCCGATTAAAAAAACAAAACCCGATCAGGCCTCATTTAATTGTCATATTCAATCAAGGGATGTTCTCAATAGATCTATAATTATATTTTTCCAGTTTTAGGTTTAAGATCTTTAAACCTTATATCTTAATGCATTTAAGATAATTAATTAGTAGTTGATTACATGACGTATTTCTGTACAGCAAATCCTTAACCAAGGAGCCATTGCAAGCTTTCAGATGCCTCAGGAAAGTGCTGCACATAGAATAAAAACGACGCACTTATTTCTTTCAAACTGGGTAAAAACTGAACCTTAACCGCAGTGCTTCATTATATGTTGCTTGGTATTTTTCCCCTTCCCCAGTCACATCTGCAGATGTTTAAATTACAGCAAATGGAAGGAAAATGGTTGGATTATAACTAGGCGTCCATACTTAGGGATTGCTGGATTTATGCTAATAGATTTTCCTGTATCAGAGGGGTAGCTGTGTTAGTCTGGATCTGCAAAAGCAGCAAAGAGTCTTGTGGCACCTTATAGACTAACAGACCTTTAGGAGCATGAGCTTTAGTGGGTGAATACCCACTTCTTCGGATGCATGATTTTCCTGGTAATTTAATGGGTGTAAATTTAACGGCTACTGAAAAGAGTAATTTCTCTGTTATTCCCTTCCTAGGAGATTACATTTTAACACCACATTGAGATTATCTAAATGTCATCCCATTGTTTGGCTAGTTCGGATTTTGTTTTTTAAATATCTTCCTACGGGAGACGCCACAATTACCCGTTTAGGGGAGAGGGAAAAGTGGGCGTGTTATTTCACAGCTTCTAAATGTTAATTTAACAACTAGGGGGCTTCAGATTAAAATATATTCTAACGGAAGTGATTTATTTACGATGATCCATTAACAGTTTAAAGTAATTCCCCACATTATACCAGATATGTTGGAAGTTAACTCTGTAGATCACCTTGAGAGTAGCCTCACCAATATTTGACTGTCTTGAAGCCAGTCCCACTTTGAGACAAAACTCTGCAAGAAGAAAATTTCCTGGTCTCGCCAAACAACAAGAACCACCCACCTTCACTACAGAAGCTGAGTCAGAACTCAGTTTAAGAGCGAATAGACTAGCGATGCCAATTCGTATAATACTTTAAAGAAAGCCTGAGTTAGTGGCCAGCCCAGCTGAACACCGGTGTGCAATGGAACTCCCTGCAGAGCCACGAACTGGGTCTATATATGTCGGCCCAGTTTAAGAAGGGGGTTGTCTACTGAGTTGCACGGGGAAGAGGCTCGGGTATTATATTATATTACCCAGCTGCTGCCTAGCGGGAACTGCCAAGGCACAGTTCTGTTTACAAGCCTGTCGGGATTGTAGCACTAAGAGGGATAGCCCCATAAACCATTCCCCGAGCCCGGGGACGCGAGCTGGCCTTACCCTGGTTGCGGATGGCTTGCTGGCTCTCCAAGCAGTTGGGCAGATAGGGGCCGTTGGGAAACATCCGAGCCTGGCTAGAGGGCGCCTGGCTGGGCGGGGGGGCTCCGAAGGGTCCGTAGCGGCAGGCGCCGGCGGTGCCGGTGAACTGGCCGGAGAAGTGGACGGTGAAGGCGCTCAGGCACTGCTCCTCGTGCGGGTCCGAGGCGTTCCAGCTGGGCTCCTGCTTGATGAAGGAGTGCGGGGCCAGCGAGCCGTAGGACGCCCCCGGGGGGAAGTCCAGGACCGGCGCCCACTGCGCGGCGCTGCTCACCGGCATGGTGCAGTTGCTGTTGCCCGGCAGGGAGGGCACAGAGGGGAGCAGGGCGTTGAGATCTCGCACGTCGGAGCCCATCTGGTCGCAAACTTTCCTCCTGCCGGAGAGCCAGTCCCCGCCCGGGCCGCACTTATTCCAGGCGACCTGCCCCCTGCCTGCCAAGCCAGAGCCCGGCTCCGGCTGCAGGCACCAGGCTGCCGAGCTCAGCCCCTTGGGGGAAGCTTGCTCCGGAACAGCAGTCCCCGGGTCCAGCCCTGCGGGAGCCGGCAACAGCGCCAGGGCAAGGTTGTTCTCCAGGTTCACTCCTTGCTCCGACAGCACCGGGAGAGCGGCCCGCGACGGGCTGGGGAGAGCAGCGGGGTCAGCGAGCCGCCTCGAACTCCGAACCTCGAATGCTGCCTGGCCGCCCTCAAGTTCCCAAAGCTCAAATAGCGGGGCTTGTAGGGGAGGAGGAGTCAGGGGCTCTGATGCTCCATTCACACAACCTCAGCCTGCTCTGCAGCGCCAAGCTAGATCCAAAGCACCAGAGGGAGGGGGCTGACGGGGCGCTGGGAGACTCTCCCCCCTCCTACACGTTACTCCCACCTCTTGGTGCAAACGCCGCTAACCCTAACAGCCCTCGGGTTTGCCTTTGCCGTGAGCGAGGGTCCGCAGCAGGCAGGTTATTAGATGGCTCCAGGTGGTCAGTAAGTACACGTTAAACGACTTCAGATACGAGCTGCTTGCATGTGGAACAGTTATTGGCAAAATTGGGATAAGGGAGGGGGATCTATTACAGGTAATCCGGGGAAGGGAGGGGAAAAGCTTTTCCTTGCCAGAAGCACGAATGACAGGCACCGGTTTAAAGAGGCAGAAAATGTGTCTTTTCATTGCAAATCTCTCGTTACTAAAGGTCCCAAAAGGTCCCTAGAGGAATTAAACACTCCTTTTGCGGGCACCTGCGGGCAAGTGGAAGCTGTAAGGACGGGCCGGAGAAATTCACTCCAGTAAGTGTGATGAAGAATAAGACTAATAAAATCATTCATTACCTGGCAGGGTAACGCCTAATTGGCCTGATCTTTTGTGGCCGTTTTGCGAGGCGGGGGTCGGAATTAATTGTCCGGACGTTCTTTCCTGGGGCAGCCAGTCTGACAGGGCTCCTTAAGGTACCAGAGTACTGAGTTCTCTGTACGAATCTCTCCAGAGGCTCAAACTGGAGAGGACCTGAGCTATGGAAGAGAATCAGAAGGAAGGCAAAGGGCAGAGTCACACAGGAAGGGACTTTAGTTGGCTGGCCAGTGATACTTCAGTGTGCTGAGATATGTGGGATTCAGTCTCTTTAAAAAGATGTCCCTCATTCTACACAGCGAACTGGTATTTCAATGAAACATACAATCCCATTGACAGGACTCAGCCAGCAGAGCCGTAGACAATAACATGGACTGATGGAGTCTTTGCTTCCAAAGGATTCGCCTGGCACTTCGCCCCTCGAGAAGCCCGGCCTCAACAGCCCTTCGTCCACGCGGAGCTAGCACAGGGGGCAGGACCGTGTTTCCCCAGGAGACCAGCATCCCCTGCAAAGCAGGGCCTGGGGACAGCTTATATTCGTGATCCCATTAAAACTCAGCGCACCTGCCCTTTCCTTTGGCAGTTACCCGCTGACATTGTCCCACGGCTGGCAGAGAGGTGAGCCACATTAGCGCACACCTTGGGCTAGCGCAAAGGGCCTGGCTGGGCGTTGAGGTTAGCACTTGCACTGGCCAGGTGTCCCCAGCCGCTTGTTCTCCTATCCCCAGCTCTAGCTCCCGGTTAGATGTTCATCATGGCAATGAAACGCGCGGAATGGAATCCAAACAAACCGCAGGGCGATGAGCAATTAAAGCCTGAGCCACATCCCACTCCAATCAATGGGGAGCATCGCCATTGACTTCAAGGGGCTTTGGATCAGGTCCTTACAGCGGAGGGGGGTCATTAGAAAGCCTTGACTGGAAACACCCACTGACTCTGGTCAGTGTGAAATATCCTTCCAACCCTCTCCCTCTAGAGATCGAGCTCCCGACACAAGCGACACTTTCTCCCACGGGTTTGGATTTTGCCTGCAGACAACAGACACTTACCGCAGGGAAAGAGACCGATACAAACCCATTTTCAGCTCTCACAGCAGTTTGTGTTCTCTGCCCTAGTCAGCCAATAAAGTGGTGGTCGTTTGTTCGGTTTTTTAAAGCAATGACACTCTTTCCAAACACGAACTGGGGGGCTCCTGTTCGGTTACCTCCTTTTTTCAAAGTTACTAATAAATCATCTGCTTCTGAAAAACTCTTCCAAAGCCTCATATAAACAGGGCTCTCGATGGTATATTTTGATATTACACGCATATTAGAGATCTTTACATTTTGATATTTCATGCATATTGCACCAGAAGCGAAACATTCCAAATCAATCGGTCTGTGTACTTTGTATTTTTTCCCCACCAGGCATAATTCAACATGCATAACATAAAATTCTCTAGGGGACATGTAGAACAGTAAACCAAATGCAGCAGTCACTCTCGAACCCACTCTGCAACCTTCTGCTTTGGGTACGTAAAGATAAAAGATTTCCTTTCAATCTCAACGAACTGCAATTAGCATTTATCTGTAAAACCGAACTTGTCATAGTCTGCATAACAATTTTCACTGTAATCCTTTCCTCCCACAGCACCAGAAGTTAGCACACTGTATTATCACCTCCGATTTTATGTTTTAAAATAATAAAAGAATCAATACAAATAACCGTATTTAAGTATCAGGGTCTGAATTTGTTTTCTCCCTTAAGTAATTAACACAATTAAATGTTTTATAGTTAAGTGATTAAACTACATGATTTTGAGAAATAACGTTTAAGCAAATGTCTTTTAAATCACGGGTTGAATATGTAAATTGGTCTTACTTCTCCTAAAAGGAAACAGATATTAACCCAAAGGCAATCAGCGAAATGTTGCTGTTGCAATAATCAAAAATCTCTCAGGTTTGAGGATTTATTGTTAAGTGAGGATTAAACTAAAGAGAAATCTGTTTGTTATAGCTTCCAGGAAATTGCTTGAGAAATTAGAACCCATTCTTTCAAGAAAATGGAGGTGATTCAACCTTCGATTACACTGATTGGTTTGTATTTTTATTTCTGTTTCCTCTCCTACTTCCTAATGTGGTACAAATTAACCTAGTACTGATAAAGCTATAGGCATCTGTTTTTGTTCCTATAGCTCGTGTAGCGTTTTTGAGCCATTGAAAGATGCTAGCTACAGTTGTTATGGAATTTGTTTGTTTCAGTAGTTTATAATATAAGTTCTTTATAATCTAATTAACCTCCAGTACTGAACACTACAGAACATACGTGGAAATGAACATTTCTGAACTGTTTATACCAAGTATTTTAGGGCTGTCTTAGCACAAAGGCAAAGTCTTCCTACAAGTGGACTATCGTATTCTTTAGTAAGCTGTTTGCTTTGTTTAAGTAACAAGAAGCCTTACTGAACAGAAAAAGGTAATTTCCTCATTAGGGAGGACTGCATTATTCATACTGTCAGGAAGACTTAGGAAAGCACTTCCAAAGCTTACCCTCTCTCAGATGAGCGCAAAGTGGATAGAATCCAACAAACTTTAAACCAAAACAAGGAGCAAATAAATTCCATCAGGTTCTGTGTTTATACACAAAACACCCGCTCCAGCTGAGAATAAGGACTGACAAGGTGAGGGAAGGAAAACAAGTCATTTTATTCCTCCCCCCAAAAAAACCCCAAGTTTAATTTGTTAAAACTGTGCCTTATTACAGATAAATGTGGAGTTGGGTTAGATAGGTGTTGAAATGTTCCTTGCTCGTATGTGATCGTTGCTGTAACTGGCACAGGTTACATACAGTCCTTACGAGAGTTTCACCTGACCCTAGCTGGAATGCTAAGTATACATAGGCTGGCTATAGGCTAGGAAGACACATACGGTCCTGAATCGATCAATCCATCGCTTTTAATAGTTTTTTTAAAGAGCCTGATTCAGGTGCATGTACTTCCCAACAGCGATGCCCAGCGACTGCCACCCGAAGAGATCTCATTGCAAAGCCACAAAGAAATGTCAAATTGGAGACTTCTATATTTATCTATACTACTGGGTTGAGCAAGGAAATCAATAAAAGATTGGGTGGAAGTCTATTTGCCGGTCAACTAGCCCTCCCTTGCCAATTATCAAGGGGAAAAGTCAGAAGGGAGATCACAGAGAGCCCTTGGTAATTGGCCATCCCCACTTTTTACACCCATTTCCTCGCATTCAACAGGGCACCAGGATAAAAATACTCCTGCAATAGATGCAGTTTATTGTTGGAGTTGTTTTCAAATAAGAGCTAAATGTCAAGGTCAGGCGCGTGTCCGATAACTCAGGAAGGGGTTAGTACATGCTTCCAAATCCACTGAGCTCAGAGCCCTCTTCTTCCAGAGTTAAAGCGAGTCCAGTGTGTATGTATGTGTGTTGAAGGAAACGAGCCCTTTCCAAGTTCATTTTCAGATCTAAGGAGCAAACCCAGGGACCTTCCCCAGTTCAAAAGAACCTTTAAATATAGCTGTATCTATATCTGTCCCAATTTTAAAATATTGGTCGGAGGCCCGAGTCTAATCTCAGACCAGTGTAAATCAAGAGCAACTCCACCATGCATCTGATGAAGTGGGTATTCACCCACCAAAGCTCATGCTCCAATACATCTGTTAGTCTATAAGGTGCCACAGGACGCTTTGTTACTTAAATTACCCAATATTTAACAGTTCAGAATCTGGTCCCTTGGCCTCAACACAAAAGAGGAACATAGGAATTGCCAGCCCAGATCAGATTTGCGGCCATCCAGTGTCCTGTCTCTCTGACAGTGGCCATGAACAGATGCCTCAGAGGAAGGTGTGAGAGTCCCAATAGACCGCTGTGGGATAATCTAAGTGCCCCACTCCCACCTAGGTCTCATCCAGCCCCCCGTCCCCCATACTTAGAATGGGTTTAACCCCGGAAGCAGGTTTAATATCTCTTCCAACTTTTTAATAATTAATTGCGAAAGCTCTTTAATAATATCCAGAAGCATTTATTATTCCAGCACTCTGGTGCAGAGATTCCCTCTAGATCCCTGGCAAAAAGGGGCTTTGGGAACCAGCTATACACACTGCTGTAGTGTCTATCCTTTCTGCGTTTTTCCCTCTTATTTTTCTCCCTTCCATCCCACCAATTAATGGGCTGATAATTCTTATTACGCTTTACTAAGCACCATAAATGATCCGCTCATGGCTTGGGGGTGGGGAAGAATGACTTAAACAGAGATAAATTCCCAACAATCCCGATCTTTGTTCACGCTATTCCATGCAAACAGAGGGATCTGTCTCCTTTCACTCAGGGAGCTGATCAGGGTTTGATTATTTAAGTGCCAAGAGCAGCAGAAACAAAGCTGTGAACCATCTCCAGGAGTCCAGGGTGCAGGGAGCAAAGAGGCTGAGAGAGGCAGAGAATTAATCACAGGGGGCCCGATCCTGCATTCCTCCTGCTGAGCCTCAGAGACGCGCTGAAGTCACGTTTATTTATTTGGAGTTTAAAATGCGCTGCAGCGGAGGTTACAACAAAACAAAAACACTTGTTATTTACAAATAAACCAGTTACAAGGTTGGGATGCACTAGGAATGCGGGATCGGGCCCTCAGCCTCAAGGGAGAGGATCCGACAGTTATCGGGAGAAGAGGAGGATTCACACAAATGTGGAGTGGGAAGACAGATTTCCAATGTGAGCTTCTGTGGTTGCAGAGGCGCCTTCTCTGTAACATGTTTCTTCCTTGCAAACAAGTAATCGGATTCGCTCTCGGCTGCGTATTAGGAAAGTCAGAGCTCCCAGTCCCCGCGAGCAGATATTTATTTTCCTCATAGTGCATGGATCAATTTCACTGAAACCGGCGGGGAAACGGAGTCGCTTCCCTACCCTTACCCCTTCCCTGTCCGCCTCTAGTCTCAGCTGCATAGAACTGTTAGGTCTAAAGGGAGCAGCAGGACCCATACAACTCCTGCCAGCCGGTCCCTCCGTGTAGGGCTCCTGATTCCATCCCCATCCGAGCACACGTTCCGCAAGTGCGGAACCCCTGGCCCAGAGCGCAGCATTCCTTTCAATGGAGAGCGCTGCTTGCAACCAATGGAGCGCTCTGGCCCAATAGCGGCTGGATCCAGCTCTTGTTCTGTCCACACGGGCAGTGCATTCCCGTGTGCTCCCCTTTGGGTCCACGGGCAGCCGATTGATTTCACAATGCGGACACCAACCCTGCCCTGGCACGAGGGTTAGAGATCAGTGTTGGAAACAGTTCTAGCCGTTACAGAAGGTGCAGACCTAGGATACAGCCTAAAGCCTAACTGGAGGGTGTGTTAGTGTCGTTAGCTGGGGATCAGCAGAGCAGGATTTTCAGTCCCGTGCAGAGGAGAGAACAACTTCCTGAGATGGAGATTCCGACCAGGCGAAATCAGAGGCCGTTGCCACCCTGGGGTAGTGGACGAGAGCTCCCTGATCATCCAACTGAAAGGAAGCTTTAGGTTCACGCTGCGACCAGCGGTTACGCAGGGAAGCTGGAGAGAGAGCGAGGGGGGAAGAGTGACTTTGCGAGGGCAGGAAACAACTGTGTAAAGGAATGTTTGATAAAACGAATCTCCAGTACATATGATATGTATATATTATTGTGAGATCAAACGGAGTGTGCTCTGAGGGAAAGGGATTCCCTCTCCCCCAAAACTCCTTCTTTAAACTTTGGCATGCTGTCATCAACATAGAAGGAAAGTATGGCTGGATTCTGTTAGCTCATCGGCACTAGGGAATTAGAAGCACTTTCAGCCGGTCTCTACCCTGCTTCCTCTGTAACCTTACAAGCAATGTACAACTGTAAAAACAGACAAGGAACCAGCTATCTGTCAAGATGCGTGTACTCCTTAGTGAAGAAACTTAACCAAGTAATAAATAGTGCCAGTGACCTCCCTTTGGCCTCAAAGCAGGACCAAAGTATGCGTTATTAGATCCCCGAGCAGGCAGGCAATTGGACCGCAGAGCCTTTGGAATCCCAAGACGCTGGCCAATGAAAAATGAAACTGAACCAATAACGCTTAATTAATACATGTGCCGCGCTCCGGGGCAGAGCCGGTGCAGAGCTCCCATCTGTAAGCGGCGCATGTCTAGGGGTACAACGATAATCACCCTGCAGTCCCGGCAGAAGGAGAGGGAGCAACGCTTCTCAAATATATACTCTGGACACTCTGGAGGTGTGTGATGGAGATTTTCAGCAGCGTACAGGGGATTTCCTTAAATCTTTTCTGCACGTTGCTTTAAAAATCTCAAACTGGTGCACTGCCTGCGCTCGGCTCCTGCAGGGGCGGGTGCGGCGCTTTACGAATTAACTAGTGTTTAAAATGCGTGACCCAAGCACACAACTCTTTATACACACACACACACACACACACACACACACACACACACACACAGAGTTTCTGGAATCCTGAACAGTGTAAAGGAACCACACATCACCCTTGGTTTGTAGGATGTAAAGTCCCTGCGCTCGGGAGTGCCCGAGAGAGTCAGTTCTCTGGCTATTTATGAGCAGGGCAGTCCACTGGAAGGAATTCTTTTCCTCATGACAGACCCGTCAGCATCGGCCAGATCCCAATGCTACAGCCTGTTCCGTACCTTCCTTTCGATCGCAGAAATCCACTGGCTATTATTGCATTAGAATTTCCCTCCGGTTCGGGGGCTGGATTCTTCTGCATTCTTGTTTTCTGTGCTGCTTGGTCTTGCTTGGGAGTCGAGGAACGGCAAGGAGCTGACCGAGCCCTCGTGAACTGCTAGGAGACCAGGCTGGAGTTTATGGGAGGTTGCGTTCACTAGTATCAGCAACTGACAACAAGTTTGCTGAAGCTCTAGTTCTTCCCTCACTTGCTCCAGTGTCAATGCTCTACACTGCACTACAGTAAATATGCCACAGTAAAGTGTTCCCATGTTCTGCGGACGCCAAAATAAGACAGATTTGGGGAGTTTACTCTATTATTTTACCGTAAATCTTTGAAATTCTGGAACTAATTATATAGAGGATATGTCTCAATTTGTTCTGCATTAATGCCACATTGGGAATGGAGTCAGGGCCACAGCCAGAGCACATACTCGAGCACATGAAATTGATGAACTGAGACTTGCTGCTAGTCCCGAACACACCATCTGGAATTCCAGTCTGAGGTTACAATTAGAACTTCTGACCCCAAATTCAACTTTGCGGAGAAGGGAAAAAAAGTTACTTACTCTGCACCTGTAGGAAACACAGTGTTCAAGTCTCCCTCTTTGGAAAAAAAGTCTCTCAATATCTGATAATACTTCTAGTTCATACAAATGCTTCTCACATAGCCTGGGTTTAATTCATTGTCTTACATTTTCCGCTCCTAATTTTCTTGATTACTGGCTTTAATTGTATCATCACTGAAAGAATTATCCAATAAATAGGTTTGGTAAGTGTTCTTTCACTTTGTTGAGGCATCTGATGAAGGCTACAATAATGATCTAGCTCTATGCTTCAATTCTTGGTAGGAAAAACAACAACTAGTGTCTGCGCCTTTTAATAGTGTCATAAATAACTGGGCAGCTATCATTCCATTTTCTGTAGTAACTCTTCTCCTATTATTTAGTCTCACCTTGCACCTCTTCTGGATGGAAATGGACTAAATGAAGTACTAGGTAGTACAGGGGTTCTATTAAAATTTATTACCAGACTGCTAAGACAAAACTGAATGTAAATCATCAAGCTGTATAAGGTCATAAAATATCCCTGTGCAGCTAGCCTTAGCCAAGATTCTGGTGAATAAAAGTTCATATAGAACTAGATATCAGTAACATCTTTCAGATCTGGTATATATGACATTTTAAAAGTCTCAGATGTACAGGGAGATATACTTAGAGTAGTTAAAACAATTATATTGAAATTTTATTGGTATTTGACACTTAAGTAAAAACAAAAAGCATATACTAAGGTAACATGTTGCAGTTTGATTCCATCCTTTTCTCTCTGACATTTTAAATTAGTAAATAATGTATTATATAGAGAAAGGATCTGAAAGTCATGGAATGAATCAGAAATGACTACTTGTAAATATGCTAACTGGGAGCCAAGGAATTAGTCTGATCTATAGCTTGGTAGAATACAGCTTAAAGCAGATCCATCTTTAAATATAATATTGTAGATGAAAAAGTAGCAAGTCACCCCTGTCTCCTATAAAATTTATGAGAACTTCGAGCCATCTGGCATTTTGTCTGTGAATCCAGATACACATCTGGAATGCAATGGAAGGATTTACACATTCAAAAGAGGTGGGAAAGGTCCAGCTAAAATAAGCACATTATGCCAAGTCACTAAAACAGAGCTCAGAATACTTATGACAACTTTGTTCAGTAAGTGAAGCCTGTTTGTGACTGGTACTGACACAGAAGATAACCCAAGGTCTCACTAACCTTAGCAAAATAACAGGGCAGTATTGCCCTAAGGGTGAATTGTTCTATAACAATTTCTCCAAGAGATTAGGCACAAGCATGTTTTCCTACCATGTATGGCTTCATGTTTCATTTTTATTTCTCAACAAACATTTAACAATGCAAGGGAAGTCCTAATTTCAGTTTATTCTACCCCTTTGTAGTAACACAGAGCAAAGATACATGATAGACCAGATTCTCAATTGGTATAAATCAGTATAACTCCACTGGAATTCTGCCAATTTATTCCAGTTAAGAATCTGGTCCATTTCTCTAAATTCTTGTTCTGAACCCCTGGGTACAGAGGAAGTGATGTCAAGTGAGTGGCTGCATCCTTAGGCCTCAGAAGTGCACTTCAGTACCTACCCAACTTAAGCACATACTTAAAGTTAGACATATGCTTAATACCTTTACTGGAACCTTGATTCCATTTTGAGGGGAAATTCAAAGTCTCCTCTTTGTCCCATGGCATAATAATGTCACCAGAATGCAAGAATATGAAGGCTCTACCAGTGTGTTCAGCGGTTAAAGCAGGGACTATGAATAGGATCCGGGAGTTTTAGTTCCATGTGTCTCCATTTATTCACACATACAATGGAAATAGTGACATGCTTTCCTATTTCACAAGGGTGTTGGGATAAAGAGTGCTATATACATGCATACTGTGTATTTTGTGCAGCAACAGTGGGTCAGTTCTCTCCCAAAAAACTCTTTTCTATAGCATTTCTTGTCAGGTATTTCTGTGTCTGACAAGCAGGAATATGAATACATTTTGAAATATGTAAAATATACCAACATTAAGGCTTACACCATTCCATCATTCAAGTTGAAAATGAAGGATGGAAGGAGCATGTCCATATCTTAAATATACAGTAACCAACCTTTGTGGGGACAGCAGTGGTTGGTGGTATGTTTTGATATTCTTGCTGACAGCAGATCCATAGCAAAAATGATAGCCCAGTGCTGTGGAAGACTTGCAATGTGGCAGAACCACTAGAATCCCACTGCATGATGGTATCTCATACTGCTAACCCATGCAAGATGTCAAAGCTGTATGTGATTTGTTTGTTCCTTTTTGTGCAGGAGGAGTGAGTGGATTTGCATTTAGTGGCCAACACATGAAATCTGCCACAGGGAGAGTGCAGAAAATGCCAGGGCTTCTGCAACCCTCATAGTACTGTACCAGCCACAGCATGTCTCCACTACTTCTTCACAGCATGAGTAGAGGATTCCATGCTCTCAGGCCCTAAGGACACAATCATTTTACTCTAGAAGTCAAGGGAATAGATCCTTTCATTCAATCAAGGCTGATTATGCTTAGAATTCAGATGCTCTGTGCTTATCAGACTACTTCATACAGTGTTCCTATACAGGCACACGTCTATACTGTTCACAGACACATACTCTCTCTGCCCTATATAAATGGATCCACTTAGAACACACATTCAGGTATATGGAAATGAAGTACCTATACTGAGGGCCAATACCTTAATCATTTCTGTATGGTTCTTGAAAAATAAATTGCTGGAAGCAATTAGCAATAAAAGGCAACTTCAAAAAGTGACTTCTCCCAGCCCTTTATTCTGCATCATAGCCTCCACCCCAAAAAAACCCACATAAAATTTGCTTCCTTCCTTCCCCTCCCCCATTAAATCCAACTCTTCCTTCATGTATGCACTGTTGCATATAACATCCAACCAATTTGCTGAGAGGGTAGACAATCAGCTATAGCTCCCCTCAACTTCAACTCCTTCCTCATATCCCTTCAAAAGTTTTTTACTGACAGTGTTCTGAGCAGGTTTAACAATGGGTTCTGAAATAGTGCTGAATATATCTGTCTTCTCCTGTCTATTCTGGTATTTATATGGGCCTCACCACAGTAGTACTGCAGCACCCAGGTTTTCCTTATTTACACTTGCAGACAAACTAGGCTCAGAAGCAACCCCCCTCTCCCTCCCCCCTTTTTTTTTTTTTTTGCAGTTTTGATGAACTTTGAGGCTGGGGAGAAATGGAACTGAAGTTAAGGAGGAGAGGGGAAAAATCACTCTTTAAAGCAGAGTCTTAGGGCCAAATTTATCTTGGGTGTAAGCCTGATGGACTTACGTGAAGGATAAATTTGGTTCTAAAACAAACTTAAAAATAACCAATGTTTACTTTCCACTATTCAGTTGCAAAATATTGGAACAAGAATTAAAGAGACATTGGAAGTCTGCTGTATCTAGACCAATCAGAACTGTTATTTATTTGTCTTCTTTTCTCCTTGGTTCATTGTAGAGTTAAATTACATGCAGATCAGACTAAGACTACCTTGGAGATACCTTACCTAATCTCTGTTCAAAATATTAAACACATTGGTGGAAAAGAAATAGAAAAAGCAAGGGACAAAGAGACCCTGTCAGTTTGTAATTTATGCTTTCTAAGAGAAACAATGAAAGGAACAACCAAATAAGTGCAACTCCTTTCTTTAGATTACAACACATATGATTAATACTGTAGTTCTATGAATAGATTTGCAAGCAGCACCACCACCCTAATCAAGATATAAAAAAAGTTTATGAGCAGTGGCTTAGAAAAAACAAGATAAAGCCAATGGAAATTTGATACTGGTCAATAGTGCATTTATTCAAAATGTATCACTGACTTAAAATCTCCATAAATTCTTTATAAAAGAAACTTCCATTGTGATCACTGTTCCAGATCTAAGTGATTTATTTTCCCCCCTTTAGTAGAAATTAGATATCTCACAAAGTCCAAGTTATATATCTATTGATATAGATTTAATCATGCCCTCATGAGATAATAAATATTAAATTCAAATAAGAAGATAATGCAAGGAAGTATCTATAAGAAATTGATATTTTGATTTATTCATAGATTAAGTCACATGAAGAAACTCACATTTCTATATAACTTGTTTCCAAATTCAGAGGATCCACATTTCCAAACTGTTAGCTCTTGGGAACAGAGCAGATGTTGGATTCTGTACAGTTTCAAAAAGGTTTCTTAGCAGTTATTTATCTCATTGCCTCACTCTAAGCAGCATAATTCTTTGCCTTCTCTATCCACACTTGGGGCCATTAATTCTACTTGTTTTGATGATCTGCTTGCACAGATGTATATTTGTGGTATGTGCCTGCAATACACACAAGCAGTATACTTTGAATAGTTTATAAAAAACTACACTCTGAAAAGACATATTGAAATACCTGACTGTCAGTCTATTTTCTATCTCCAGGAATTTTGTTCCCCGGACCAAACATAGTATTTTGCAAAGACAGCCTCTTTTTGACCTTTATACAGTTATTGCCTTCAGTGTCTTCTTTAGGATCATTCAAATCAAAATGGTTTCTCAGTCTTATTAATTATTTACAGAAAATTCTGGACAAAAGTCCAAGTAAATGCAGCAAATGGTAAATAGGTTTAATGTCAGCTAAAACTTGTGCAGAATTTTTAATCCAGTACTATTCTTTCAGATTAGCTGTTAGAACCAGTTTCAACCAAACATGGAATTAGCAGTGAAACTATGTTATATATGAGTAGCAAAATGTTCAAACATTGTTTTGATGAACAATGGGGAAACCAATAAGATCACCAGTTCTCTGGTATCTACATTTGCTTTGTTAGGGAATGAAAGTTCTTCAATCATTGTGATAATTTACCATATTTTATCAGTTTCTGTTTAAGCCACCTACACACACTTCTTCAATATTCTTGACACTTACTGCAACATTCCCTATAAGCAGTTTGCATATAGATATGGTAAAGACTAAAGCCCAAAGTTTCAAAGCTGGACATACAAATGCATGTGGAATTGTGCACCTACTTTACACATTCAAATGTGCATGCAAATCAAGTAATTGTGTATGCTTGTGCATTTGAGTCCAACTGACCAGGTGCACATGCAACTATCTGATTTATATGCACAGTCTGATCCCGAATCCATTAAAGTCAATGGCAAAGCTCTCACTGATTTCAGTAGTACAGGATCAGGCCCATATAGTCTGCACATGCACATTTGAAAATGTAAGCCTAAAAGAACACGTTTATATCTGTCAGTGGCAACACAAAATTAATGGAGAAGTATCATCCATTCAGAGGTTCTAAGAGTCAATAATTATATTTCCCAAATCACAGGGCTTCTCTTGGAAGACTATTTCATAGTCTAACCTGAGGTAGGCAACCTATGGCACAGGTGCCAAAGGAGGCACACAAGCTGATTTTTAGTGGCATTCACACTGCCCAGGTCCTAGCCAACAGTCCGGGGGGGCTCTGCATTTTAATTTAATTTTAAATGAAGCTTCTTAAACATTTTAACAGCCTTATTTACTTTACATACAGCAACAGTTTAGTTATATATTGTAGATTTACAGAAAGAGATCTTCTAAAAGCATTAAAATGTATTACTGGCACATGAAACCTTAAATTAGAGTGAATAAATTAAGACTTGGCACACCACTTCTGAAAGGTTGCTCACCCCTGATGTAACAGATCTCATTGTCAGGAAGCTTTTCCTCATTCAGTCTCTTTTTCTTGGTTGGTCATTTAATCTATTACTCATTATACCCACTTGGAAGATCCTAGATAGTTCTTCTTCATTTTTCATGTTTACGTGCTTCACATATTTATAGGATGGTTTGTCCCTCCACCACAATCATTCTTTTCCCAAGCTATACATATTTAGTTCTTTTCATAGACTATCAGGGTTGGAAGGGACCTCAGGAAGTCACCTAGTTCAACCCCCTTCTCAAAGCAGGACCAATCCCCAGAAAGATTTTTGCCCCTGATCCCTAAATGGCCCCCTCAAGGACTGAACTCACAACCCTGGGTTTAGCAGGCCAATGCTCAAACCACTGTGTGATCCCTGCTCCCCCCTCCCCAAACTTTCTTCATAAACCCTCTCTTTCCCAAAAGCTCCAACCACTAACATTTTCCCATATGGAAGAGCTCAGAACCAAACTAAATATTCTGGGTATAATGGCATTTTGGGATATTCTAAAATGCAAGATTTTTGCAGTCTGGATCTCAGAATCATCTTAAGCACTGAGTGGTAGTCCAAATGAAAATAAGATTCTCATATCAGCATAGGAAGCTTTGGGTGGCATCCCTAGATCATATTTTTAGTAGACCCTTCGACAATATTTTCTCCAGACAATGCCCTAACTATTTTAGTTCCATTGTACTTGTCACAAATTCATGTAATTAAATACATAACATTTATAGTGATTCTTAGGTTCAGACTATTTTACAAACATTATCTAACCCCAGCATTAAGACATATTATTCCAATTTTCTGTATAGGGAAACACAAGGCAAATACAAATTACTTGTCCAATGCCCACAAAAGGAGAAACGTTTGAGCTGGGACTAGAGTTCATGAATTCCTGTCAACCAGTCTCATGCTTAAACACTATGACACATTTGTCGCTTTGTGACACAGTAACACTTTGGTTTGCTCCTATCATCATACTAACCCTAGTTAAAGCCAGTGGAAACTGTTTTTAATATTGGAATTGTGCGGTGCATTTCCATGAGTGAAATAAGATCATTCCACAAATTAGAACTTATTACACAATTAAATCTCACCTACAAAATTTACAATTTTATAAGCTCAGAGACTGACAGACTTCAAATATACATAACTAGTTTACAGAGTAGCAGCTGTGTTAGTTTATATCCGCAAAAAGAACAGGCTCAAATAAATGTGTTAGTCTCTAAGGTGCCACAAGTACTCCTGTTCTTATGACTAGGGTAGTTAAACTGCAGATACTGAAAATCTTATTTGGTCCTTCAGAACTTAGCAGTGCCATGCATCTGAAGTTGGGTCCAAATCCAACTGGAAAATATGTTTGCATAGAAAACGCACCATATTTTTTAGTAAGCTCAACCATTTTTCTTCAAGACATGCATCCCTTTTGTGAAATATGTCACTGCAGACAGACTCTGAACATGGCATTTTTGGAAGATGACAGAACTGACACAGATCTAGGTCATCATAAATATACCATATCACTGAGCAAGACAACTCAGAGTCTGGATCTTTGATTTGTAAGAGAAGGGCTAGGAAAGGTCACTGGAATCCCAAAATAAAATAACCATCCCAGGAAAAGAAAACACAACAAACGTTCATGAAAGATATTTCAGTGTAGAATACATGGTGTTCAGAGGTGCAGTCGACACACATAAAAGCAGCAGCAATTTCATGTTTAAAACAAACCAACCAACCTCACATACACCTCCATGAGCTCTAGATATAGGGCTAGCCTGGCAGTTGTGCCACCTGTGTTATAGGTCTGAGCCTGACAGCTACAAAAACATAGTACATTTGGGGTTGGTTAAACACTTACCACCCTTTGGAAAGATGTTTTGTCAGGAGAATTTGGACATCTGGTAAGGGACTTGGTGCACTTGTCACTGTGTGAGCCAGAGTGGGCGGGGTCCCCAAGTTCACCTTTCAAAGTGGAATAGGAATCACAGTCAGCTTTCAGTTTTAGGAGAGGGCATACCCTCTACCTCCTCCACCTCACACCACGTAATATAGGTCCCCATACAGCAGCAGCAGCACACACACGGTATATGTTCTGAATCAGCCTTGACCATCCACTTAGGAATTATATTAAACTTGAATCTTACAGAATTGTTTGTCTTTTTAAAAAAAGATTCTCTCTCTCTCCCTATATATATATATATGCGCTTTGATTTATGTGCCATTTTTTCTGTTTGCTTTCTTTATAGAAGTGAAAAATATGCATTGTCACTTTAAATCACTGATTCTTTTTGGCCCAGACTGTCCTTTTAAGAAAACTGGAAGGATCTTCCATTTTCATACCAGGTACATGAGGCTGCTGCATTTTAACACGCTTATTTTCAAGCAGACCTAAAGAATGCATGTGTCTTAGGGCGTTATGACCAGTAACAAAACTACATGTACCATGTGGGCTACACTGGAAGCATGTTCCTAAAGTCACTGCTTATGTTTATAAAGTCTTTTGAGGTGAGGGTTGCACAGTGGAAAAACATAACAGAAATTTAACAAAGGCCACTCTAAAAAATGTGAAAACAAAACAAAAAAAAGTAATTCTCCCACAGGAACCAAAAGGCATTTCATACATGTCCAGTGAGACATTAAAAATAATTATGTGGAAAAGTAATAGCTCCCTTGGTTGTTTTAATGTATTTTTGTCTACAATCAAGAAAACTGCTGTCTTGGCTTTGCTTGAAAGGTCTCTCAAACAAAAGCCCTTCAAATGACCCTCGGATTATTAAACAGCAGTAACAATGAACATGGATCTCAGTTTAAAAAGTATGTCAAACCAAATAGACTGACAGTCTGGATCTTGGAAATAGCCTTCAGTGAAATGTAAAGGGTTATTTTTCCTCAATTTTCAGAGTCCCTTCTCTGAAAACAAAAATGCATAAGAAAAATCTATATCATTCTCTTGTGTAAAGGGAATTCAGGTAGAGTTACATTTTTATTTTCTCTCTCACACTATATTTTTGTTTCTGGTAGTAACATATTTATTACACATGGGTCCAATTCCAAAGGTTGGATTAGGTTCCTAATTCAAACTTCTCCAATATTCACACACAGAGGACAGTTTGGATCAGGAAGGTTGTTTTCAGCTTTGTTTCCCCATATGATTTCCTCAGAAACTCATTAGAGGTCATTAATATTATGGAAGAGATTTGAGGTGGACAAAAAATTTGAAAAATAAAAATAAAAATAGACAAATAAAACCAAAACCAAACAAACGTAGACTGCCAATAGTGCCAAAACATGAAGCCAAAACCTCAGATACACAGGTGTTGAGATGTTCAGTAACATACACTCATATAAATGCCATAACAGGAGAAGCAAACACTGGATCTGGGGGCGGGGGACAAATAGTTATGCCCAATACTTTTGTTTAAAGTCATTTATCATTGAAATTGTCTTTATAATCAGATACTAACTTCAAAAACTGATTACAAAATAGATCTGATGTTTCCATTTTATGAGATGTTACAGACAAAATGTGACTTCCATTGGCTGCTGGATTGGTGTTAAAAAGAACAAAATGTGTTTGTGATCTGTGGGCAAAGTTTCCTAATAACTGCCTGTGGACACAACCTCTGCTGCCAGTCAAGCATGCTTCTCTAACAAAGGTTGTGTGGTGCCAGCCAATGTGGCCTTGACTACAGTAGGAATAATGGAAACTATAGTTCCACATCACTGGTAGCAATGGTGGAGGCTGCAGTGTAGACAGAACATGGGTGTTTTTAAACTACCTCTGAACAGGGTTAGATGATACAGTAGTAAAATTATGTTCTCATTACTGTGACTGCCACCACGGGCAGCCTGGGTTGAGCTGAGTCAGCGAAGAAAAATGCTTAAATTTTTTCCCAGTGTAGAGGTATTCTGTATGTGCCCACAAAGCTCTCAGACATGTGAGCTGCTTGGAAATTATATATCCAAGACACATTTTCCATGGTCACTTAGCACAGTCTCTCCTTTGTAACATTTCTGAGAATTAAACTAAAATGATGTCTGGTATTTGTAACAGTGAAAATACAGTAACAAAGTTGTATCTTTACTAACAGGCCCCTTCAGTTTTGAAGCCAAAATATCACTGTGCCATGTATAATCAAAGGCAGGGCCTTTGAACGACACTGAGTTAGCATCTTTGCAGGCCAACCCTGTCCATTTGCCCTTAGAACTAACTGTTGCAGTGTGGGTAGCAGTAATGTAAGCTGCCTTGCCACTGTGCCCAACCCCTGGCTTGGAGGCATTGGCTCTAGGGGCCAAAGAGGGTTTCATTCTCTATAACCATGCCAACAAGGCTGACCATTAGTGTCAAGTTTAGGGATTTATGTGACCTGGGATTACACTATCAACTCAGTTTACAATGACTGCATAATAGTAATCAGATGATATTACTACCAGGGTTGGATTTGAATCAGCAATACAGTAATAGTGAAAGACACTATATCCCCATCCCACCAATGTAATCCCTTCCCTGACTCTGCCATATTTCAAGACATTCAAAATTCCCTCAGAATTAATGAACATCTATTTCTGGCCTTTTTAAAACTAGAAAATACAACTATAAGTCCTGATCTTGGAAAGCATATAGTTTACAGCATAACCTGATTTTTTTTCTATCTGAAAGGGATGAAGCAGGCAATAATATAGATAACATTCTGCAAACATTATTGTTGATTATTATTCTTAGTAATGTTGATTTGTTGTCAGGTTGTTGTTTTTTTAAATGTGAATTTTGCTTGTAGAAAATTTTAGTCTGGTTGTTTCTAAAAGCATTTAAAATCTGGCACCAGAGACCATGGAACTATGGAGTTCTATACAAAATCTTTTTAAGGAGTTACTGTTCACTTCATGCTAGATGCATTGATTTCGCAAACTGCATCACTCTTCTTGCTAAAAACCTCGGCAGGTGAGGCTGGTGTTCATCAACCGCAGTACTTATTTTTTACTTCTGTGTTTTCGGTAGTATAATAGTAATGAGCCCACTGGTCACAAAAGGCCTTTTGTTGTGTCTGCAAATACCAACATCATAAAATCTGCTTTAGAAGCTGCAGTACATTTCAATCGTTTTGTTGTAATGGTACGATGGGTCAGAAAAGGAATAAGAACTTCACTGTGAGGCAAAAACTGGACCTTATCAATTAAGCATGTATAGATTTAAAGATCTAACCTTCTCTTGTCATGTATGCAATGCCTATTAATTTCAATGGGCGTTATGTATGCACACAGAGAGAGAATTAGAGACTTATTAAATATTTGTATTGTAAAATCACGCAGAAGCCCCAGTCAGGATCAGAGTCCCATTGTATTAGACGTTCTACAAACAAGTTCATTGACCAAATGGGAACAATACATTTTATATATTAAATGTTGTTTCTTTGTGCTTTGTGTTCTGTTTTAGACATTATCTCCCATTAACAAAAAACAAGCAAACAAACAAACAAAATGATATTTCTTGATATCAGCAACATAAGGGCATATTTTGGCAATTACTTAAAGCTGCTTAAAATCTGAATATCTAGCACTACGCTAAGGTAAGAAGACATATGTCTTGACTACTACCAAGATCTTCTAAAAATACCTTTTATGAAGGCAACAAGAGACTGCATTGAATTTGCCTGGGACAACTGTCATGAAATTGCCATGGGGAAATGAAGTGCCAACAATGTTTTGAGGCAAGATAAAAAATTTTGGGAAGCCCTACCTTGGAAAGGTGTAAAGCAGCTCCAAGGGAGGCTGTTGTTAACATGATTGGCTGACCAAGTGAAAGATGTTCATATATGGTAAGACATATGGCCACACCTAATTAGGTTATAGTAAATGTCTATACATTAGGAGAGAAGCATGAAGAGTTTCTGACCTCAGATATAATAGCTAGAGACTTTCTTACGAAAGAAGCCATAAATCAGGATGATCTCGTTCTACTACTTTCTTTTTTTTTTTAAGTCTTTAGTAGTTTATTGATGAAAAGCTTACTCAGAGAAAGGAATATGCAGGATTAACACTAGAATCCTGCATTGCTGTAATATTTTGATCTTCTTCTGTTTTTTTAGGATTTTTTTTTTGTCTCCACCTCCATTAAACTGCCTTAGCAGGACCGCTGCAGTTCTCCTGCAGAAAAAACTAAATATGGGATGTCTGGAATATGGACTCAGCTCAAGGGAGAGGAAGCCCCATAGGACCAGCACAAAGGTGGGTTGGTGGGATTGGCTACAATATGCTTTGCTTGTTAAATATGCACAAGAAATAAATCCTATTATTTTTTTAAAGTATGCACAGGTGCTTCAAATTGTTGCAAAAGCACTAAGATCTTTGGGTGTATAAGCAGGGGAATACGGAGTAGACATAGGGAAGTGGTATTATTTTTCTATACAGAGTTAGTGAGGGCACTACTGGAATACCATGTCCAGTTCCGGACTCCACACTTCAGAAAGAACATTGACAAAACGAAAAAAGTTAAAAAAATGCTACAAGAATTATTCAAAGTCTGGAAAATCTGCATTACAGCAAAAGATTAAAAAAGTTCAATCTATTCAATTTATCCAAGAAAAGGTTAAGAGATGACTAAATCACAATTTATATGTGAAGATTTCTGATTGTAGAGGGTTTTTTAATTTAGTAGACAAGGCATTCATTACAAGATTCAATGACTAGAAGCTGAAAGTGGACAAATTCAGTCCAGGAATAAAATATACATTTTTAACAGTGAGGGTAGTTAGCAATTGGAATGACTTACTTAGAGATGTGATGAATTCTCCATCACTTGCAGTCTTTAACATCAAGACTGGATGTCTTTCTAACGTAAGCAGTGTCTGAATGAGCTCTCCCATTCCCCAGCTAGCTATCAGGGAATAGCTTATTCACACTCTGCTTACATCCTCCCCACAGCTGAGAATATGTTGTCCCGGCAAATCACACTTCATATTATAGCAACTACATGAGTTCTCCTCAAAGGGTCTGAGAAAACCCACTATATGAGTTCACTAAAATTACAGAAGTTATGGGCTTGATCATGCAGGAGTCACTTGGTGAAAATTTATGACCTGTGTTATGTAGGAGAGCACGTTAGATGATCAACATGGTACCTTTTGGCCTTAAAAATCATCAGTCATGTACAAAACTGCCATATTAACATGAGTTTCCCCCATTTTGACCTACTATAATATGTATAAATTCTTAAGTGAGATGATGGGGAGGCACATGGAAGATCAGGCTGTTTCCACTGCCATCAGCATGTGTATCTAGGAAGGTGAGCAGTGTCATCAGGGATGCTCAGAGTTTGGATACACTTGAACTTTTCAGTCCTTACTAGAGATGATCTAAGAAGTCTGGATTTAGAGTTGGTTTTGCAAATCCTTGTTTGCTGCTGTCTCAGATCTCGCTTCTAAACTCCAGAAGCTTGTACAAGTAAAAGATTTGGATAAAATTTAAGCTTTGATCCATCCTCAGAATCTATCCAAACTAAATCTCTGAAATTGCAAGAAAAAAAGTATGTGTTCCCCACACTAATCCAGGAAGTGAGTGCAATAAATATTACTCTGCAGTAAATTCTTACATCTCCAGAGGTGCACTTGCATCCTTCCAAAGGGTTTTATTTTCTGTTTCTTTTCATCTGCACCATTGTCCCCTATAAACCAATTCTTTATTCTGCCTGGGAATAGTAGAATGTGTGACTAAGAACAGAGTTTACTAAATGCTGAATTAGCTGGGATTGATTTAACCGTGTAGGCATTTACTTGTTCTTAGAAAATCTTGTGTGAACTTTGAAGAAGTTGTTTGATGCCATTTTTTCTGGGCAGGATGTAAAATGATTCTCTCTCATTTCCTATAAAGAGCCCTAATAAAAAGCTGTCCTGTGACACACACATGAAAAGGGCAGAATAAAGGCCCAGTTGACAGAAACCACTCTAGACTGACATATTTGTGAGCTATGTATCGTTTCCCTGCCCTGCCTAAAATTAATTAGATAATAAGGCAATAACTATTGGTTCTTGTACACAGTATAGTCTAGATTACCAATGGCCTGTCATACTTCATAGTACTAGGAGATTAAAAAATTCAGTACCATCACTCACATGGAATTCTTTCCATGTGGCAATACTTGTGAAGTTCCCTCCATTTCACTGCAGCTGTGTACCACTGCAAGCTTTATTTCTGAGAGCTATACATGTTGTGTGTCATTAAAAAGGTACTGGTATCATTAAACAACCTCAGTTATGTTCCCAGAAGAGTAGGGAGCCAATATCGCAACACTTTCCATGGAGGACAAAAGCAGTAGATAAGGACAACATTATTTGGTTTCAGTGTTTAAAGTATCAACATTTGCTGTTTTACTTAGACTTGTTAGTACCTAATCCTAATAACTCCTTTAGGAAATGGTAAAGGCCTTTCTAAAGTCTTTTTCTGTTCCATATATTTTTGTTTAAATTAAGCAGTTCAGTTCCTCCAAACAATATTCTTTACTTGCTGGATTGGCAGAGGTTGAGATTACTGAGGAGACAGCAAGCTCATCATTTTAGGGAAGGATGACTTACAATTTCACTTCAGAGACTGGCCAACTAAAGGAATGGAATTGATGGACTCTGGGTACAGTTTTCCTTGACTGAAAGAACTTCATATCACTACGGTGCCTCTGTGGGAGAGGAGAAGCAGCAGGGTTTGAACATGCAGCCATATTAGTTGAGAGGCTGATTAAGTGCACAGTGCAGTGACATTGGTTGCAGTATTTGGGAGAGGCAGCAAAATACAAGGGTGGGAAAGCAGCAGCTAGAGGAGCTGGGTGAACAGCTGTCAGGAGTAGCTAGCTCACTGGTATGCTTTTAGCAGAGACATCTACACGTGGTGGCCTTGGGAGAAGCTCCAGCTGTGTGCCAGCTGTGTACGTCAGAGGAGTGATACAATGGATAGCAGTAACAGTGACAAGTGAAGAGACAGGGGGAGGAAAGAGAGAGAAAGTGGGGACCTAAAGAGAACTGGCTCTGTGACAAGAAAGGGTTGCAGTATCTGAGATACTCCCATTAGTGCTGCAGCAAGGAAAAAGGGTTAAAAATACAGGACTGGGGGTGTGTAGAAATAAACTATATTTGAGGATCTATGGGTGCTTACTGGGTTGAGGCTCCCTGAATGAGAGAGTTTTGCTCTTCCTCAGCATGTTGGTTCTTCCCCTGAATAGATTAGCCCTTCAGAGCTAGCACCTGCGTTCTTCTAGGGTTTGCATAGCTGAGAAGACCACCACTATTTTCTACTGGCCCAGGCCCATATAGCATCTTTTTCCTCCCTTTGACTTTCTACTCCGTAGCCAAGGGCTCTAAAATTGTTAATCACATTCCACGGTCAGTGAATAATTAGTGTTCATATCATGGTCTTGGAAAAATGCTTTTAACGTCCCACACTTTTAGAACAGAAATGGATCCAACAGTCACAGAATACAAAAACATCTGTGTAATCCAAACTATGTTCTGTCTGGGAAACAAAGGTTATAACTATACAGATGTCCACTTCACTAACAATTATCTTCTAATTCATCAGGATCTAGTATTGCATCCAATTAAAAAGAAAGGAAGGAATGCAGTTAAAGAGTTAGTCCAGGTGAATTTGGAAGCTTACCTTATTAGCTATACCAACGTTTTTCCATTAAAAAGGCCTGTGTTTACTTTAACTGTGAGATCATTTAGGACATACAGAACTTGTGCTGTGTTTTAATTCTGAAGATTCTACAACCAGAAAGTTTCCTTCCTTCCCTAGAGAGGTGTAATCTAAGCACAGCATTTGGAGCCAGAAACTCCCGATATCTAATTCTGGCTCTTACACTGGGACCCAGATCCTCAGAGGTATTTAGGTGCCTAATTCCCTTTGATTTCAGTTTAAGGAGCTGGGCTCAAGTCCCTGTATAGGCTCAGACAAGTCACTTACCCTCTCTGCTTCAGTTTCTCCATCTGTAAAATGGAGACTTGTGAGACTTAAGTGCTTTGAAGATGAAAATTGCTGTATAAGCACTCAGTGTTATGAGGACTCAGTGTAGTCCACAGCAAGACAGATCTAATTTCTACACCCAAGATCATTTGAAATTCTGTGGTAATTTTTTTTCTTTTTTTCTTTTTTTTAGGATTTATGCTTTTTATTGAATTTGAAGGTGAAGAGAAGCTCTCATGGGTTTTCTAGTATTAAAAACTTAATTTTATTCTGCCCTCCAGTTTTCATTGTGCTACAGAATGCATTGAACACACATAAACGCATTGGAGAAGTTGCCAGTGGAGGGAGGACTTGGGTTTTATCAGCTGGACAGAGGACAGTTGAGGCTTTGGACTCCTGAGAAGGTGTGGGAGACAATTGGGGTTTGGAGCACTCATGGGTTGAAACTTTTGGGAATGAGGCAGGAATGCATTTCATCTTTCACTCCTCTTTGTGGACAGGCAGAAATGACTGGATGGGGTTCAGGAACCATAGTCTCAGCTATACCACTGATTAGTAATGTGACCTTGGGCAAGTCACTTCTCCTCTCTGGGCCTCAGTTTTCCTCCACTCCCATCTGTAAATTGGGGATGAGAAGACCTGCTTAAGGTGATCAGATTTTAAAAGTCAAAATCTGGGATACTTTTAGGCAACATTTTTACAGCTGTGAAACAGTCAGACTAAAGAAAAAACATGTTTAAAAGTGTTGCTACTGCCAGCTTCTGACTCCACAGTGGCACATACATGTTTCTCAGAACAGGGTGTTTTTTCCCCCAGTAACTTTGTGTCTAAATGTATTTATCATACAACATTGAACAAGTGCCTTTCACTTTAAGCAAAAGAACAGCTTTTACGTACCAGTTTTTCTCTACACTCTAAACACTGAATGCTCCTTCCACCAGATTGTTCCTAAGCTTTTGAGGGCAGGACCATCTTTCTGTTGAGTGTTTGTATAGATAGTTCAGGGGTCGGCAACTTTTGAGAAGTGCTGTGCCAAGTCTTCATTAATTTAAGGTTTCACGTGCTCGTAAAAGATTTTGCATGTTAGACCAGCAGCCACTCAGCCTGCTGTCAGTCTGGGGTTCTGTCCACTGGCCCCTGCCAGCCAGGGTCCCGGCCGCTGGCCCCGCTCATCCCGCTGCCAGCCGGGTTCCATCCATCCAGGCCAGCAGCAGGCTGAGCAGGGCGGGTGGCCGGGACCCCGCCTGGCAAGGGGCTGGTGGCCGGGACCCCAGACCAGCAGCAGGCTGAGAGGCTCATCCTGCTGCCAGTCTGAGGTCCCGGCTGCCAGCCCCGCTCAGCCAGCTGCTGGTCTGGGGTTCCGTAGTCCAGGCCAGCAGCGGGCTGAGTGGGGCCAGCAGCTGGGACCCTGGATGGCAGCAGCATGCCACAAAAATTGGCCCACGTGCCACAGGTTGCCGACCCCTGGTATAATGCCTAGCACAATGGGGTATTGGGCTATGACTTGGGATCCCAAGAACTATTGCAATACAAATAATAAATAAATAAATAATCATTAGAGCATATCTTGCTCACTATAGCAACAGATCTTGAATATTTTTTGTAATCAATAAAAATGTTTTGATAGAAGGAATTAAATTACAGGACATATCATGTGTCTTGAAAGAAGTTCCTGGGACAATAGAAAACCATATGAAAAAACAAGACTGTCCCAATAAACCTGGGACATATGGCCACTTTACACCTTCCTTTGTAAAGTTCTTGCAAATCTATTAATGTAAAACACTGTATAAGAGCTAACTATTGTTGTTGTTTCAGGCTACTTATACTAGTTTACACTTGCTTCACGTTTCAAAAATTTTCTTCACAGTTATCTGCCATAGAGACATACTTTTTAAACAATGAGAGCTTAGACTCTGAAGCACAATTCTGCAGCAAAGAACAGGTGGGGAGGATGGAATTTTGCAGCAAACTCCATGCTGTGGCATCATCACGGAGGACATGAGCCCCTGAGTATTATCACTGACTCTACACATTAGTTTCACTCCATATAATTATTTTATTCCCTCTTTATGAACTGTGACTCGCTCCTTACCATAAGTCATGTTATTTATAGAGTTCCACAAATCCACCCACCAGCACCACCACTGAGGAGTCCAAGTTGCTGTACAGTTAACATTATAATAAACAATAGTGTAATCATCATAAAACATTGTATAAGCCAAATGAAATCTTAAGAAACAAAATAAAGCATTATTAAGAAGAGGGGATGGGCACATTTAAATGGACACATTTGAAACAGAAAACACCCTAGAAAAGTATTTTCTGTAAGTTTAGGAACTGGACAGAGATGGTCTGAGCTGAATATCCAGGGGAGGGAGTTCCTTACTTAACAAACCAGCACAGCAAACACTCTTGTCACTCACTGACCTAAGGGATGCTGGGAATACCTTATCTTTCAAAAAAGCAGGTTCAGATTAGTAAATGCATTTTATTTAAGAGTTTCCCTCCCTTTCAGGTTCAACAACATTTGAAAGCTTATTAAACCCACTTCCAAAAAGCCTACTTACCTGTAAAGTGCAGGTGTAGATGAACTGATATCAGTCTGGGTGCAAATTGATCACAACAGCTCTAAACAAAATAAAAGCAAAGCAATGTTTGGGCTGCCACTGATACTAGGAAATACCTTCTTCCCCTGCTCCAAAGACCTGGCCTCCCCGCTCTTCTTGATGTGGTTATGTAATAGCAGAGTAAAAGTAAATATGCAGCTTTTCAGCAGAACATCAACCACTGAGTGGAACCAAAATAGGCTTATCAAAGAAAATGGGACTAATTATCCCTAGAGCCAAACCAAAGAGTTTCTGATAGCGGCAGCAGGTCTCCAAGAGGAAAACAAACCTAAAATACTTTTAAATAGATAGGAAAAGGAATAATGGATTTTGCTGGTGGTCATTAGCAAGTTAATAATTAGTTACAAATGTTTAGAGACCTTGACTTGGCCTGAGTCCTTAATTCCTCAAAATGGTCATCATTATCTGCCAAGTAATGGCTTTGGTCAAAAGCCATAAATTATTGCTCATTTAAAGATCCAGCCCTGCAAGTTCCCTAAAGTGTGTCAATGATCATGAATGAGAAAGTGAAGTGAGGATGCAGACTATGGTAGACTCAGGATCATCCAGTCTGCATGAAAGACAAAAAGTATCTCATGTGAGAGTACCAATCTGTGTGTTAACAGACAGTTGAACAGAGTACAAAGCTGATTAATAACATTCCTGATAACGTGTGTGCTCTGTACATTCAGCTGGATAGAATTGGAGAATCTGCTTCCAAGTAGAATGCTTCCAGTCAAATCTTTAGACCAACATTTTCAGAAGTGACTAGTGATTATGGGTGCCCAGCCTGACGCACTTTAAAAGGGCCTGACTTTCAGAGAGTGCTGATCACCCACTCTGTGAAAATCAGGTACTTTTCAGGTATTGAAAACCAGGCAGCCCAAAAACAAGGCATACAAAGCCACAAACTTTCATTTGTATGGAATATGTTTAATTTGGAGGACAAACAACCCCCGCCCCCAAAATGCCAGTAAAACCCAATTCTAACATGACAATATGTGGCTGAGACTGAATGAAAACTAACTGAAAGCCCTACTCCTAGGTTTAAAAATTAATGGAGGAAAATAAAACAATTTTGAAAATATCTAGTTAAAAGGAAAAACTATCAGCTAACCCATCTTGTAGTGACCAGAACAATTCCACACCCCTACAGTGTGGTTATATTTGGATGCCAGCTCTCCTCCTGCAGTGGCACTCCAACAACTGGGAAACCACTATGGCTGGTTGAAAATTCTGTCAGAATTGTTTTTCTACAGAAAATTGGGTTTTTGACTAAACGAAATTTTTTATAAAAAGTATCTTTTTCCCATGAAAAATGTTTGATTTTTCATCAAAAAACTGAATGGGGCTAAGCTTCCCAGCCAGGCTTCATCTCCCATGAAGCATCACCTCTCTGCACCAAAAAAGGAGGCTGTGGTGCATCTTGGGGGATGCAGTCCTTCCTTACAGCCCAAATTATAGAGGGGATTGGGACCATGAGGAGCTGTAGTGTCATTTCAGAATTGAAACATTGCAGGCTTTGGTCAAAATATTTTTATTTTCAATTATCTGTGCCAAACACTTGAAATTTTCCATTGGGGAAAAAAGATTCTGACATTCTCTAGAAACCACTGCTTTCTCTCCTAGCCCAGTCACATCCTTCAACAGGTGATTGGGCAAATTTATAGCTAAAATTTAGGTTAGATATATGAACTGGGAATTGGCATAAGCCTCCCAATTCCATTTTTTTAAACCATAAAGTTTAAAAGAAGAAAGAGGAGGAAAAACATCAGAAAGGAAACAGGTAAAGTGGGCAGAATGGGAAAAAAGCTGCAATTGTAAACAGGCCTCTCTTTTTATTGTGCAAAAGGTTGGATGCCCTTTCAGCAGCAGTTTGTGATTGAGCAAATACTTTTAACACATTTTCTTCTGAAAAAGCTAAACTGGACTTCTATTATTCCCAGATAAAAATATATTAAGAGGGAGTTAAGGATGAGGATACATATCAGCAAATTAGCTAAAACACATTACAGGAATGTTGCAATTCTCCTAAAAACAAACACTACTAACCTAGGAAATTCAGAATTAAGGTTAAACTTAAAAACAATCCAAGTGTTAAGGTGCGGAAATGCACAGTTAATGCATCCTTAAAAACTTTAATTCTATCTTGGAGTGCCATTAAATAATCATTTGAGTATGGTTAGTGCATAATTGCCCTTATAGTTCCAGATAAGACAAAAATTATTTTTTCATTTTTTTACTCATCATATAATTACAAGGAAGATGGTAGTCCTCAACAGCACAAGGAGCCACTATTTTCCCAGGGGCAATTTCCCTTAATACCACTAGAAACAACAGGAAGCAGTGGCCATTTTGAAAGAGGGACCCACCATCTTTCCTGGGGGCAGCCCCTGGCCTCTGTCTCATTGAGAACAATTGGAAATTACCAGTGCAGAAGCATTCCCTCCAGCATATTTTCTGGAGTTTTGTGGGGTCTTACTGTACTCTTGCTAAGGACTTGAATTCCAGATGTTGTCAGTACCAAAGAGTTACAACTGACATTAAGCCCCTTTGTTTCTTGTTCTCCTGGCAGTCACTGTACTTGTGGTGCAATGCGGAAAAACATTCCTGTGAATATTGGCACTTGAAAAAGACATCTCTGGTACAAAGGGCAGACTTTTGTCCAACATCTCTGATGCTAGTGGTGGATCTGGCTTTTGGCCAGTTGTCCTGGTACATGGAGTGTCAGCAAAGTAGTTACATTTTGGTGCAAGTCTTTCTTTTTTCCAACAGTCATGTGAATTAAAGGTAGAGTTTTCACCTTTGAATTTCCTGGCTTTTCTTTTAATGCTGCTTTTCTTCTAAAGGTCTCAATGTTAAGTGTAAGAACATGCAATGGCTTAAGTCA
Source organism: Chelonoidis abingdonii (assembly GCF_003597395.2). Classification (NCBI taxonomy): domain Eukaryota; kingdom Metazoa; phylum Chordata; order Testudines; family Testudinidae; genus Chelonoidis; species Chelonoidis abingdonii. The sequence goes on along the minus strand of NC_133772.1, from coordinate 58,855,331 downwards.
ATTAAAGCAATTATGCCAGTTTTCATTTCTTTTTGTTTGGCTTATAAGGAGTGCTGAGGAACAAATCCTTAGCCAGACCCCTAGGGTGAAGTAGCCTGGAACAGGCATGGGTGAGAGAAGTCTTCCCTCCAGATCATAGAATAGCAGAACTACTTCTATAATTTGTTATCTAAATAAAATAGATTCATTCTAAACAGATTAACAATTGTTCACAAACTTTTCCTAGGCTGTTATGAGTTGAAGGTAAAGCCTGAGGGTGAAATCTTACTTCCATTGAAGTCAATGGAAATTTGCCATTGGCCTCAATGGGGGCAGGATTTTATTGTGGGGCAGCTGAAGGCCCTGCAACTGAGGGTAATGACCTGTGGATATATCTAGCCATGGATTCACAAGCTCCACACCCTTTCAGCCCTGTTTTAACCTCTTCTGCATGATAGTGCGTGAGATACCCTGAGTTCTGCTGCAATGTCGGAGGGGAACCATTTGTATGACATCTCCAAATCCTGTCCTCCATGCCTGTGCAGTGAACCCATACTGGCTCAGCTGTACCTTGGACTCCCAGTGGCTAGTATAGAAAAAACAGGATTTGGCAAAGTGCATAATATGAAAGATGATTAGAAATATACAACTGCCAATATAATATGGTGTCTCTTTTCTGAAGAAATGATAAAAATAGCTAAGAAACAACACTTCTGTTCTTTCTATGACAGACTGGCATTCTTCCAGCAGACTTAAGTAGTTTTTGTCCTGGCAGGCTGTGGGGGGGATGGGATGATGGGATGTGGTCCAAGATTAGTCATACAAACCTGAGAAATATGGAATAAGAGGTTGGACTGAAGCAGCCAAAGTGGTACCACCAGCTGCAGGCCCATTAATTAATGTTCTGCGGTATGTAGCAGGAAGAATGACCCTGATACTTGCTGAATACAAGGAGATAACTTTTACAGAGCAGCTATGCTTTTCTTACAGAGGTATATTTATCCAAGAAGAACCTTGCACATTTTCCCCCATCTCACAAGGCAGTAAATTAGTTCTAATTGCAGAGATATGTAATGAAAGCTGCGCCCAAACTTCTGCAGCATTTAAAGGTTTATTTTATGGTTTTCTTTGAGTGTCTAACTCAAAGAAAGGAAGAAAAAAAGAACATGAGAGAAAATGTAGGTTTTATGGATCTATAAAATCACCCTGCTTTAGATAAACGTATGTTCCAGTGCAACTTACACAGTATAACTTAACACTGAAGTTCCGTGGCTGGCAGTGCGACGCACTGTATACACTATATTACATATCTTTCTCCATTTGCAGTTCTCCTCTTAACTTAGACATAATTAACAGTGTTATCTCCTCGAAAGGGAAAATGTGTATTTACCCAGAGCTGAAGAGAATGTACTCTACTCCTAGATTTATGAATCAATGTGAAAAAATAACAATAACCAATAGTAGATACAGGGCCAAATTCTGTATACAAATTCCATTGAGTTCAATGTGTATTTTTCTGGATTAAAGACAATAAAAGTTAGATCAGAATGTACTCTTCATCTGCTCACACAACTCCCAGTGAAGATCTCTATCTTACATTCTGGGTGCTTACAGAAGATCCATCCCTGTCAATAGCCCAGATACATTTTTGCCCAACCTTTCCTCTGCCAAGGTTTTCATGCTCAACAGCTGTGAATTGGGTTTCTTGAATATATGTTATCTAAAAAGTTCTTTTAATAGGATTAATATTTGCCACCACTAAATTATTCAGCTACTACTGTATTTACATACTGCAGTGAAGAGTGCTACAGAAGAAAACAAAAGATAGACTAAATTCTAAGGCAATGCAGTTTGTCTGTTGTCCTGTCCTTCTGAGCTACGTAAACAAAAACAAAACAAAGGGGGCCAAAAATAGGAAAAGGACATCCCATCCAGACCCCAGTCCAGCAAAGCACTTAAGCATGTGTTTAACTTTAATAATGTGAGTAGTTCTATCGACTGCAATGAGACTAATCACATGTTTAAAGTTAAGCACATGATCAAGTGCTTTGCTGGATCAGGACCCAATTTGACCGAGATATACATAACTATACAAATACTCTTTGGTGTAGAATGAGCATTAGGCAAAATAAGTAAACCAAAAGGGGAGAGCATGCTCATACTGGTTGCCCCAAATAACAACTCTCTCATACTAGGACAGCGATCGGCAACCTTTGGCAAGTGGCCCGCCAGGGTAAGCCCCCTGGCAGGCTGGGCCGGTTTGTTTACCTACCCTTAGTTTGGCAAATCTCCCATTGACTTCAGTAATTAAGTGTAGAAAGGTTTGTTTACCTGCCGCTTCCACAGGTTCGGCCAATCACAGCTCCCACAGGCCGCGGTTTGCTGCTCCAGGCCAATGAGGGCTGTGGTAAGCAGTGTGAGACGAGGGATGTGCTGGCCACAGTTCACTGTTCCCACCCAATGGGAGCTGTGGGAAGTGGTGGCCAGGATGTCTCTCAGCCCACGTTGCTTCCCACAGCTCCAATTGGCTGGAAACGGCAAACCGCAGTTCATGGGAGCTGAGGGACTCTGTACTTGTGGATGCTCTAGGTAAACGAAATGTCCCAGCCCGCCATCAGCTTACCCTGACAGGCCGGGAGCTAAAGTTTGCCGACCCCTGCTATATTTTAAAAGTTGGGGTCACAAGAAACACTCAAAAATTTTGCTAGAATTATTTTAATGTAATCTAATGAAAAACCCGTTGTTATAATAATAACTGAACAAATATATATTCATCTTCAAAATTACAGTCAATGTTTTAAATATCCATTTATCAATCTTATAGTCTCATTTTGTTCTAAGGAACTTATTTGAAAAGTCTTAAAATCCTTCAAAGTCCGAATCAGTCTGTGATTCACCAAACAGTTCATTAAACTTGGCTTCAGTCACACCTGCACCTGCATTGTCATCATAGATGTCAGCAGTGTCATCTTCAGACTCAGGCCTGGTCTACACTACGCGTTTAAACTAAATTTAGTAGCGTTAAACCGATTTAACCTTGCACCCATCCACACAACGAGGCCCTTAATATCAATATAAAGGGCTCTTTAAACCAGTTTCTGTATCCTACCCCAAGACAAGCAGGAGAGCGCTGAATCAGTATTACCTATGTCGGATTAGGGTTAGTGTGCCGCAAATCAACGCATGCCCGGCGCGGTATCCCACAGTGCCACATTGTGACCGCTCTGGAAAGCAATCTGAACTCACGATGCACTGGCCAGGTAGACAGGAAAAGACCCAAAACTTTTGAATTCATTTCCTGTTTGCCCAGCGTGGAGCTCTGATCAGCACGGGTGTGATGCAGTCCCAAATCAAAAAGAGCTCCTGCATGGACTGTACGGGAGATACTGATTGATCGCTGTAGGGAGACAATCTGTTCTATCTGAGCTCGTTACAGATGAAATGACAAAGCATTTGAAAAAAATCTCCAGGCTATGATACAGAGTCCACAGCAACGTGCTGTGTACAAGTGTAACAGAAGCCAAGAATCAAATGGATGCTCATGGAGAGAGGGAGGGGGTACTGAGACTCCAGCTATCCCCAGTCCCGCAGTCTCTGAAAGTATTGCATTCTGGCTGAGCTCCAATGCCTGTAGGGTCAAACACATTGCCGGGTGGTTCAGGGAATATCATCATTTACCCCCTCCCCAGTGAAAGAAAGGGAAAAAAATAGTTCTGACTTTTTTCAATGTCACCCTATGTCTACTGCTGCTGCTGGTAGGTGCGTGCTGCGACACTGAACAGCAGCATCCTCCCTCTCTCCCTTGGTGGCAGACGATACAGTACAAAAGGACTGATAGCCGTCTCGTCATCATCCCATGAGTGCCCTGGCTGCCCGGTAAGGCGGCAGGGACGCCTGGGATAAAATAGGAGACTCCTGGTCATTCCGCAGATGGTACAGAACGGCTGGTAACCATCCTCATCATAGCAACTAGGGCTTAGCTCCATCAGCCCCCCCTTCACGACTTAAGAAAGATTCTGTACTGCCTGGACTATCATAGCAGGGGATCTGGGCTCCTCTCCCCCGCACCATTTAATGTCCTACTGGACTATCATAGCAGCTGGAGGCTGCCTCCCCTCATTTTATCTCACTAAAAGTCAATGTTTCTTATTCCTGCATTTTTTATACTTATACAAATGGGGACACTGCCATGGTAGCCCAGAGGGTTGGGGAGAAGGGAAGCAATGGGTGGTTGTTGCAGGGGCACCCCTAGAGGCATAGCAGCTCATCATTTCGTGGACTGAAATGGAGCGTTGTGCTTCTGGTTCTCTGATACAGCGGTCTCTAGTACACTTGCCCCTATTCTAGGCAGACTGACTCTATTTTTATATAAAACATAAAGGAGGGAATGACCGGGAGTCATTCCCATTTTTATCCATGCGCCCCGGCCGACCTCAGCGAAGATCAGCCAGGGGCACCCATGACAGCAGCAGAACAGTACAGAATGACTGATAACCGATCATCATCGCAATTTACAAGGGCACAGCAGACGGTACAGAACGTTGTAACCATCTCTGCTACCTTGCAAAGGCAAATGATGCTGCTGTGTAGCATGCATCCCGCTCTGTCAGCGGCACCCAGTACATACGGTGACACGTGACAAAGGAAATGGTTCATGGTTGGCGTGCTAATGGTGTCTGCCATGGCAATCCAAGAAAGGGCTGAAATATTCTCTGCATTGCTTTCCCGAGGAAGGATTGAGTGACGACATTTACCCAGAACCACCCGTGACACTGTTTTTGCACATCATGCATTGGATCTCAACCCAGAATTCCAATGGGCGGGGGACTTGTGGAACTATGGATAGTACGGATAGCTACCCACAGTGCAATGCTCCAGAAAATCGACGCTAGCTTGGTACATGGATGCACACCGCCGAATTATTGTGTTTCGTGTGGCCACGTGCACTCGACTTTATACAATCTGTTTTACAAAACCGATCTATGTAAAATCGGAATAATCCTGTAGTGTAGACCAGGGCCGGTTCTAGCCATTTCGCCACCCAAGCATGGCGGCACGCCGTGGGGGGCGCTCTACTGCTCGCCTGTCCCACGGCTCCGGTGGAGCTCCCGCCAGCGTTCCTGCGGAGGGTCCTCTGGTCCCGTGGAATAATCCTGTAGCGTAGACGTACCCTCAGATTCCTTCTAATCATCAGCCCCTGTTGTGTCATCATCAAATATGGCATTGTTTCCTGATCCGTCAAGCACATTGCTGATACAGCATTTCCTAAATGATTTTTCTGTCTTTTCCGAGGGAATGGACTCCCACGCATCCTTGACCCACTGGGCGACTAGATTGATTTCGGGCTTCATAAGATTCCTGCCTTTGTCAATTTCTCTGTGCCTGAGCACATCCATTCAGACCACATTTTGCATATCCTCTCTTTAAACGGTTTGTTCAGGCAGACATCAAGTGGTTGTAGAACAGAAGTTAAGCCTCCAGGTATTACAGCCAAAGTAGTTTTCATTTTTTTTGGCCACATTTTTCACCTCATCCGTCTTGTGTGCCCTGAACATGTCCCAAACAAGCATAGCAGGTTTCTTGAAAAGTGATCCTGGTCTCTTATTCCACACTTTTTCCAGCCATTCAATAGTCCCACTTTCATCTGTCCGTCCCTTTTCGTGTGCACATATGATGACACCAGCAGGAAATTTAATGTTTTTAGGCAAGGTTTTTCTTTTAAAAATAACTAGAGGGATTTGATCATGATTGGCCAAACATGATAAAACCACCATAAAACGGATTTCTTTTCCATGGCCAGTGGTTTTAATTAAAACTGTTTTTTCACCAACACTGGTTACTGTTCTGTTGCTATGGAGATCAAATGTCATTGGTGTTTTGTCCATATTTCCTATTTGTGACAGCTCAAAGGCATATTCCTCTTGATGTTTTATAATAAACCTTTGGAAAGATTCGATTTTTACTTCCAGATCTCTCGGCAGCTTTTGCGCTATCTTTGTTTGCTGACAGAGACCAAGACCATGACAGTTCATGAAGCAAGTACACCAACCCGCTGATGTGACAAACATTTACGGCTTTACTGACTTGTATTTGTCGTCTTTTGACATTGCAGAGCACGTAGACGAATTCAAGTTCTAGTGACAACGTCCCCATTTTGTCTACATTCAACAACCCAATCATTGAGAACTTTCTCCAGCTCAGGAAATGAAGTGCACATCATTGGACATTTTTTCTTGCTTCTTGGCATTTCTTTTAGTGTTTTATTTCTTCTCCATTCTCTTACCTGATTTTTATTGAGAAAATTGAACTTTAGGGAAGCACAAGTGCTTTGTTTACATGGACATGAACTGAGAAAAATTATATAATTGATATCTATATGTTTTATTTATACTAATACTTCTTTTCTCTCAATTATAACATAACAAATATACAATTTAAGTAAAAATAAAATTTTACCAAATTTTTAAAGAATTGAATCCAGAATTGCCATTCCATCATCAATGATCTACAACAGGGGTCGGCAAACTTTGGCTCACGGCCCTTCAGGGTAAGCCGCTGGTGGGCCAGGATGTTTTGTTAGGTAAACCTCCCAGCTCACCAGCGGCTTACTCTGATGGGCCGGGAGCCAAAGATTGCCAACCCCTGAGATATAGGGTAGGCTTATGAAAGGGTCATACAGTTTTTGCCATTTTTACCTATCATTCTTGGGGGGCTGGCTTATAAATGAACGGGCTAATGAACGAGTATATATGGTATTCAAGTCTTGCTTTGCATTATACTGATTCACTAAACCAGCTTCCTTTTCTTCCACTGCTTCTATATTGCCATTGGTCATTACTATGGAGATCTCAGCTTCTTGAATCCTTATATTATTTTATGTCTTTTCTAGAATTCAAGGAGCTGTTATGGTTGGGATTTCCAAAAATATTTATGGCTGAACTCTGCTTCCACTGAAATCAATGGGAGTAGAGTTAAACCAGTACAGCGCTTTGAAAAATTCACCCTCAGTTTCTTTCCAATTTTAACTAATATGGACCTAATTATCATTAGCAGGTCCCGTGGTGCAGAAGATTCTTTGCTTTCCTGCTTATTGCCAGAGAGCATGTTGCTAAACCCTGTCTTGACATTTCCCAAATCTATTGCAGCCAAGATAGATCCTTCCAATAATTTTTAGACTTGCAGTAAAAGAAAGAAAGAAAGAAAGCCCTACTAATAAACAGCTTACAACAACAGATATATGACAAAGCTCACTGGGACGAGGGATCCACATGCCAGCAATTGCTGTCCATCAGATGCACTATGTGTAAGGCTACATTTATGTCATGGAGATCATGGAAAGTCATGGAACCCGTGATATCCAGAGAACTTCGTGACATTCTCTGCTTCAGTCCCAGGGGCTGCAGGACTCTAGAGCTGACAGCCAACCTTGGCAGGGTTCCAGCAACAGGTGACATCAGTGACAAGTAAGAGGGGTCCCCCTGCAAAGTTCCAGTTCCACCTGCTCAGGTGACACACTCCTGAGGAGGCCCTTTTCAGGGTTCCAGTAACAGGTGACAGCCTTGCCCAAGGGGAGGAGGATGCCTCTGGCAAGTGGCTGGGGTGTCCTGTTTTCTCTTTGGGAAATATGGTTAACCTGCAGCTCTCAGCCACCATGGGTGGAGGGGGAAATCCACAGTTCCCAGCCACCATGGTGGTGGGGGAAACCATGGAGCCGCAGCAGCGAAAGTCACAAACAGGTCATGGCTTCCGTGAATTTTTGTTTATTACCCGTGACCTATCCGTGACTTTTACTAAAAATAACCATGACAAAATCTTAGCTTTAATTATGTGATCTCTCATTCAATTTTGACATATTTCTTTTAAGAAAATGGTTATTATGAAAATCCCAAACCCATTAGGTTGTCCACTGGTACTCCCATCCTCCCTGCATGTATGATCAGCTTCAGGAAGTAGCCAAATTTTCTAGCACCATTTAGATGTATAAGCAGATGGGTCCAATGACATATGTGGCATCCCTTGCTATAAGCTCCATTTACAAACATTTGGACCAATTGCCTCTTTGCTGCAAAAGTGGATGGTGGCTCCTTGCTCCCTTTAAACAGGAGTGTTTAATTTAAAGCAGAGCCCTAAAACTGACTGAACTTTTTGGAGAAAAGAGGGTCTTTCATCATTCTTAAAGCCTGCAAAGTTCTAGGGGTTAGATCCAACTCCCAGTGAAATCAGTGGAAGTGTTCCTGTTCACTTCAAGGGGAGTTGGACCAGGCCTTTGGAGAGTTTCAAAAATAACAAGCAACGTGAAAGAGAATAGTATATAAAAATAAAATTTATTGCCTCCCAAACTGCCCTATTCTTTTTTTTAACATCTCAGTAGTAGTTACTTGTGTCTTCTGCATGTTTTAGCATCAGAAAAACATATAAACCATTTTTATTGCATAGAACAGGAATTTATCTGTGCATTTCAGCTTAGATCTGCAAGAATCCACTTATATTTTAGAACTGAGGTGAGAAAACAAAGTTAAATTCAGTTTTATCCTGTGCACAGCAATTACTCTAGCTGTCAGCACAAGTCATTTTTACTGCCAGAGTTAAAGTGTGAAGAGTCAGATGGAGTTCCACAAGAAATAGTGTAAGTTCATATAAACTAGACCACACCTTCTACAAGGTCTGTTGCCTCTCATTTGACAATGCAAATACTTTAGGCCTAATAAGTACCATTGGTTGCGATCAACAGCAAACTACAAAGCAGAACTAAGAGGGACACAAATACCATTTATTCAGGCAATAAAAACTAATTATCTCCTTTGCAAATTATTATCCAGATTCAATAACACTGATAGGTTTTCCTAAATTCTCCCAATCTTTGCAGATACAGAGTAAAATCCTGTACCTATTAAAGTCAAAGGGAGCTTAGTCACTGATTCCAATGGGGCAGGATTTCATCTTTAGTATCTAACTTTAATTGCCATTCCCAGTGAAATCAATGGGGCCAGGGTTTGGTTCTGAGTGATTTGTTTTCAATAATAAACAGAATTCAGATGTGTATTTTATATGGTTGGTTTCACATACAGCACTGGAACCTGGTCCTGTGAGGGGCTTAATATCTGCTGCAAGACACCAAGTTTCCTTTGCTGCCATCAGCAATGCTAAATACTAGTGAATACTTGTCAAGTTCAAATCTTTTTCTGGTTATAAATATAAGCATATTTCAGAGAATGCTGCACTTTAGATAACCAATTGTGACATATTTGTTTAATCCTGACAGATCTATGTGTCTGATTTTCTTTAAAACAAAATGCAAAGATAAGATCTGAAACAAACTCTAAAGTATAACCGTTAAAGATTTTACTAAATACTGTGTGCCAAATGCTGCTCTAAGTTATACTGGTGTAAATCCTGAGTAACTCTAGTGAGTTCAGTGGGGTTTCTCTGAATTTACACTAAGAAGAAAATTAGGCCTATATTTACTATATGAAACTAGTATCGTTTGTTAACAGTGCTAGCTGCAAAAAAAGTGTATGTATGCATACATATGAGAGATAGTTAATTTAATAAAATATTATGTTATATGATGAAAAATCAAATGTCTAACATGTGTGAGCCACAAAACCAGCATTAATAGTTAAAGCTCTTCAATTATAGAAGCCATTTTACGTGGAAAAGGATAATATATAAACAAAGTGCTTTATCTGGGGTATGACTAGAAGCTCTGAGATTGTAATGTGCTTTAAGATAACATTCCAAACCTATCCTTTTAAGTTTTCAGCCAAGAATTTGTTTTTATAATTTCTTTACTGTTGTCAAAAATGAAACTTTAGTCCAGCCTGTGAAGCTCTCGCTCACTGTTGCTACCACTCCCACATTTTTTTTTTACCAAAAATGATACAAATGTTTTGAAAGCCAAAACCCGCAAGGAATTGGCTTTGTCACCATTGCTTTCTTTGTGTCCCCTTTATTATATTGAGCATGAGATGTTAGGAGACGGCCCATTAAAAGTAAGAATAACAACATTGTTTAATCTAAAAATATACCTGGAACCTGCAAATTCACTCACACACATCCCAGAGAATGCTGGCCTTGGGATGACAAACTGATCTAAAGAGCAGTGACACTCATTTAAATAGTCTTGTGTACTTCAATGAGGCTACTCACATAACTAATGCCTCCTCCTGCAAGGGTTTGCAGGCTTAGGCATCACAAGACTAAGAGTTTATTTACATTTGGAAGTTAATTTGGATACAGGTAGGGTGTGAATTTAAACACAATAGCTATTCTTGAATAACACTGTGCATGGACATTCTTGCTCCAGAATAACTCCATGTGCAGACAAACCCTAACGGTGAGATTTTCCAAAGTGCTCAGTGTTGGCCTAACTCTGCTCCTGTTGAAGTTGGTAGTGAAACTCCCAGGGTGACATTCTGAGGTTTGACTGTTGGAAGGGAAACTAGGGTGGTTTTAACCCACCTTTATACTACTGGAGTCTGGTCTGCTTTGGGTCCAGTGCGGTCTCTGGAATAATCTAGACAGCCCTACAGCTGTCCTTCCACTCCCAGCATGCGCCCTATACTGCAGCTTGCACATGGTCATCCATAGAATCATCCAGGGTAGTTTTACACAGTGCCTGCTGTCCCCCTACCAGATACAGGGATTTCTTGTCACTTAACACAGCTATAGCAGAACACTGGAGCTCAGTTGAGGCTTCAGGGACAGAGTTCCCTACTCCAGTGACTTCAATGGGATCAAAGTTAAGCCAATGTTGAGCACTTATAAAAATCCCATAATAAAATAACCACAAATTATATCATGCCTATTTATGAATTGTAAAAGGGAAAAAAGCTGCCCTTGATTCATTCTCCCTTATCTTCGCTGATAGCTGCACTGCACCAAATCCAATAGTCCTTACTTTGGCTAATTTCCCACCAATTTCAGTAAATAACTGTAGAAAGGACTGCACAATGTGGCCCAATCTTAGGCCTAGGCAACATTTTAGGGGAGAAGTCTTCTGTTCTTGATATTTGCCTGGTTTTGAGCATGGATAAGATTCACAAAATTGAAACTATTTTACAAAAGCTCTAAACTCTGCATGGAATTTTCATGTTTGACACGGTTCCGCATGGGGAACTGTTAGTTAAATTGGAAAAGATGGGGATGAATATGAAAGTTGTAAGGTGGATAAGGAACTGGTTAAAGGGGAGACTCCAGCGGGTCGTACTGAAGGGTGAA
>NC_133772.1:58840123-58842338 GCF_003597395.2 Chelonoidis abingdonii | reverse complement strand
GGAAGATCCTGTGGTGAGAATAAAGAAGGTGTTTGGAGGAGGCCATGGGGAAGTAGCCCAGGGAGTTGTAGCTGTCATGCAGCTGTTACAAGAGGCACTATAGACAGCTGCAATCCACAGGGCCATGGGCTGGAACCCGGAGTAGAGGGCGGGCCTGGGTTCCCCCCCAAACCTCCAAACTCCTGATCAGACACAGGAGGAGTTGACCCAGACTGTGGGGAACATCACTGAGGTGAGCAAATCTGCCAAGAAGCGCAGGACCCACCGAGGTAGAGGAGGAACTTTGTCACAGTGACTAAGATTGGTTGTGCAACACACATGGTATTTGTTCTGCTCTAGTGCCCTGATTTATGGATCCTACTTCATGTGCTGTTGACAATTAGCAGACACTGTTTTAATTCATTTTCTCAGAAGGAATCAGTGTATTTTGTGTGCCATCTTTGGGCCAGTCAAAGAAATAAAACAAAGTATCTGTGCAGCTGGTGCAGTTCTTTGTTAATCATCACCCCAGAAGACCATCCAGGATTTGAGGTGGGAAGAGGAGCCTTGAATAACTATGCCCTGAAGACAGTGAAAGGGAGAACAGTTCATAGTCCAAAATTGCCTTAGAAGGGTACCCACAATTTCTTCTCCACAAGAAGACAACACCAGGTATAGGGGCTGTAAGGCAGAGCCTGCTACAAGGGCTACTAAGTGGAGTCGATTTGTTCGGGACAGAAAGCTGCATGGCTTGATGGAGTCCTCTGTAGGTCCAGTTAATTCAGATAAGCATTCAAAATCTGAACCTTTGGAGATTCTCCCATTGCACGTTTTATAGCTATGAAGAAGCTGGTGCTGAGCATGTGTTTATATACAGTTTGGCTATGTGAGTGCTGGGGCATGCATGTTTTATATTTTATTTCCTTTCTGTCATACTGTTTAATGCAGTGCAACTAAGATCAGAAGCTGACCAACAGTGGACAGATAACAGGAACTGGGTTATTAGATTATTATTTTTATTTTGTATACACTTCTGTGGTGTGCATGGTGCTTGACAGGTAAATATGATGACAGGTCCCTAAAGGATCTTACAATCTCAATTAGAATTTGCACAGCGAAGGAAGTGACAATAACAAAGGGGTTTGGTAAGGTAGTATAGGAGGAAGACCATTGCAACAGTAACCACTCATGAGATGTGGTTAATATTATGTAACATCTTGTTAGGTCCTCTTAGATTAAACAAAAAAGAAAAATCCAAAAGTTTAACATATTAGGGTTTATGGAAGTTGTTCAACATGAAAGCTGAGGTGTGTATGTGGGGGGGGGGTCAACAATGTAAAAAGGAGTCTGGAGGAGGGATCTGAAGGACAATAATGTGGTGCTGTGGTACACATGATCATGGGAGTATTTCAAGCACAGGGGGAGTCATGGAACAGGGCACACAGCTGCTTACAGGAGAAGGAAGTGAGCATAATGTCGAGGAAAGATGTGCTGATACTGTAGGTCAGAAGAGAAAAGTATTAGAAAAGACTCAAGACAAAGGCAGGGGGGGATCTGAATAGAGTCTTGAAAATGTGGATGAAGTGTTTGAATATGATATGGAAGTAAATCAGGAGCTAGGCCCCTATCCAGCAAAGCACTAAGCAGATGCTTGAAGTTAAGTGTGTGGCCAGTCTCACTAGCTTCAATGGGATGACTTACATGCTTAAAGATAAGCACATGATTAAGTGCATTCGGCACATGATCCTAATGCAGGGACTCAAGCAAGGGGTTGCCATAGTTAGAGTGGTAGGTACACAGCAGTGCTCTGAGCATCTGTAGGATCCTGATAGGAAGCAGAGATGACTTATAAGGTGAATGCAAAATTTGCACACACACATTTGCATGACCCTGAACACGTGTACCACATTCTCTGCTCCAGGGCATGTTTTGATTTCCCCAGACATTTTCATTTTAGAAAATTAATTTACTTTTTCTTTTCTCTTTTGTTCAATATGTATGTGTGTGTGTGTGTATGATTTGCATGATGTCCTCACTGAGAGGATAAATGAATTTCTTTGCTTTAGACAGACGGTTTGTTTAAAGTCTTTACACATTTAAATTTAACTCTTTTAACTCAAGTATCAGAGGGGTAGCCGTGTTAGTCTGGATCTGTGAAAGCAGCAGAGAATCCTGTGGCACCTTATAGACTAACAGAGGTTTTGGAGCGTGAGCTTTCGTGGGTGAATACCCACTT
>NC_133772.1:58829186-58839645 GCF_003597395.2 Chelonoidis abingdonii | reverse complement strand
AGTACTCAAAAATTAGACTTTGTTCAAAAGAGTTAACAATTTGAGTATTATGTAAAAATCTGGGTGCCATATTCCAGGAAAGATGTGAACAAATTGGAGAAAGTCCAGAGAAGAGCAACAAAAATGATTAAAGGTCTAGAAAAAAATGACCTGTGAGGGAAGACTGAAAAAATTGAGTTTGTTTAGTCTGAAGAAGAGAAGTCTGAGTGAGAACACGATAACAGTTATCAAGTACAAAAATTGTTCTCCCTAACCTCTGATGATAGGACAAGAAGCAATGGGCTTAAATTGCAGCAAGGGCAGTTTAGGTTGGATGTTAGGAAAAACTTCCTGTCAGGGTGGTTAAGCACTGGAATAATTGCCTAGGGAGGTTGTGAAATCTCCATCACTGGAGATTTTTAAGAGCAGGTTAAACTAACACCTGTGAGGGATGGTCTAGATAATACTTAGTCCTGCCATGAGTGCAGGGGACTGGACTAGATGATCTCTCGAGGTCTCTTCCAGTCCTACGATTCTATGTTTATATGAAAAGGGAATTCATTAGCCCTAATGACTATAATCTCCAAGGTGACGGATGAGAGTCTGAGAATGAAGTATTTTGCTTCTGGAACTAATAGTTGGCAAAATCAAGGTCAGACAAACAAAGTGCTGGGGAAATATATAGCTTTTCACACTGAATTTTTTTACTGTTTTTTGACCAGCACCTACTGAAAACTTATTGTGCTGGTACTCAGAACAGAAGTGTTTGGTCTAGAGATCAGAACTTGAGAGGCATAGACACAGCATTGTGTAATACCAATACAAATATTCCTAGGGTTTGAATTCTTCATATTTTTACAATTATTTAGAAAAGGATTTTAAAAGCAAATTAGCACACTTCTCTATTCAGAAAGCTAAATTAATGGCATTGTTCTGGAATCTCTATTACTTATTTATCACCCATAAAAGGCATCCTTTAATAGTATTGGCCAGTGAACACAGCAACAAAAAATATTGTCAAATTAATCAAAGGAAATTTCTACTGCTCTTCAGTTTTTAGACACATGAAAACTTAATTTAACCCCATCAACACCTCCATCTTCCCAACTTTCTACATTGTTGTTGCTGCTGCTGCTGCTGCTTCTGGTGGTGGTGGTGGTGGTGGTAAAAGGACAATGTGTGTTTATTATTATTTTACCATGCTTGATGAACCTGGTCCAGGGATGGAGCAGCAGAATAAAGATGCTGATTTTTTTTTTGTACCTGCTAGTGGCCTGATTTTCAAAGAACTAGAAGTCACACTTTCATAGTTTTCATTTAAAAATCTGATGTTTCAAGCCTGTTGGTTATGAAGATAACCTTGAAAATGTATACATGGATACACTGTTGTCTTATTGAGTCTACAGTCAGAAAGACTGAAACAATAACATCAAACCAGGTATGATCTGTGTCTTACTCAGGTGAGAACTATAAAGACAAATTAACAATAGTTACCATAATAAATTGTAATAAAAACAATGTCCTATCATTGTGCCTTTCACTGTAAGATTTCAAAGCACCCTGTAATTACTAATTAATTGAGCTGCACATGTGAAGTAGTGGTGTATTGGTATCCCCACACTCCTGCATACTACAGTGGACTCTTGAGCCTCTCTGCCCTAGAGTATGTTGAAGGGCCAGATGCAGCTCAGCTGGATCCAGAGGAATGCATAGGGTCACAGAGAAGAAGAAAAGAGTGGGCAGAGAGAAAGAATTTGGAGGGGGTGTGTGCGGTAGGCCTCCCATAAATAGAGGGAGGGAGAGAATGGGGTGGAAGAGAATATCACCATTCCTCTGCACCCTCCACCATATGACAATTTGAGCCCAAGACTGTTGGGGTGTCTTATAGGGATGGGTGAGAGTTGTTGGGTCTGTGTGAGGAAGGAAGGGTCATATGGTTTGAGAGGTGCAGTTAAGCGTTCAAACTTTTCCATATGTGAACTTTTAGGTACCTAGGCTAACCAAGCCCATGCCTAAAACCTCCAGAGGTTCATCCCTTCCCCTTCTTGACTTCTGAAAGGGGAGACCTATTTTGAAACAAACAGGATAACTCTTTTGATTGCTTTGTAATTTAATAAGTCACTCTTGGGAGTGAGGTCTAATCTATTTGTTTTACGGTTTTTGTATTAGCACCAAGCATAAGGGTATCTGAGTGCGAGTCCCCACCTCCACTCCACACAGCACACAAACCCCGAGGTAGTGCACAAAATCACCTTTCTTTATTGGTAACTTAGAAACAATGACACAATATAAATCTCAATCTAAACTACCTCCTTCAGATTGGCTGTTCCTGGAGTTCACCTCCTAGCTCTTCAGTTCTCTCATCTTAGAGGCCCACACTTACCTTCTTATATATAGTATGAAGTTAATGACCCACAGTCAGTTTCGGCTAGCAGCAGCAGTTTGGGTGTGTGGGAGGGGGCTCAGGGCTAGGGGCAGTGGATTGGAGGGTGAGTGTGTGGCACTTACCTCGGGGTGGGGAGCCCTCAGGCTCCCACTGACATGGCCCTGCAGCTCCTAAGTTAGCAGAGGGGCCAGGGGGCTCTGTGAATTTTTGTTTACTGCTGGTGACCTGTCCATGCCTTTTACTAAAAATACCCATGACTAAAAGGTAGCCTTAATTATTATTAGTAGAAGTAATAGTGTTAGAACAGCACCTTTTGGTTAAACCAGAGGCATGGTGCTACAGCAAATCAGATTTTTACAAACTAAAATGGATTGGGCTAGGTCAGCACTTGGACAGGAAGCCTGTAAGAAAAATATAAAGTGCTACATAAAACTGTATTGGTGATTGGAGGATGGCTAATGTGACGCCAGTTTTTAAAAAGGGCTACAGAAGTGACCCTGGCAATTACTGGCTGATAAGCCTGACTTCAGTACCAGGCAAACTGGTTGAAACTATATTAAAGAACAAAATTGTCAGATACATAGATGAACATAATTGGTTGGGGAATAGTCAACATGGTTTTTGTAAAGGGAAATGATGCCTCACCAATCTATTAGAATTCATTGAGGGGGTCAACAAGCATGTGGACAAGGGAGATCCAGTGGATATAGTGTATTTAGATTTTCAGAAAGCCTTTGACAAGGTCTCTCACCAAAGGCTCTTAAGCAAAGTAAGCTGTCATGGGATAAGAGGGAAGCTTTTCTCATGGATTGATAACTGGTTAAAAGATAGGAAACAAAGGGTAGGAATAAATGGTCAGTTTTCAGAATGGAGAGAGGTAAATAGTGGTGCCCCTCTGGGGTCTGTACTGGGACCAGTCCTATTTAACATAATCATAATTGATCTGGAAAAGAGGTAAACCGTGAGGTGGCAAAATTTGCATATGATACAAAACTAGTCAAGATAGTTAAGTCCCAGGCAGACTGTGAAGAGCTACAAAAGGATCTCTCAAAACTGAGTGACTGGGCAACAAGTTGGCACATGAAATTCAGTGTTGATAAATGCAAAGTAAAGCACATTGTAAAACATAATCCCAACTATACATATAACATGATGGGGTCTCAATTAACTGTTACCACTGAAGAAAGAGATCTTGGAGTCATTGTTGATAGTTCTCTGAAAACATCCACTCAATGTGCAGCGGCTGTCAAAAAAGTGAACAGAAAGAAAGAGACAGATAATAAGACAGAAAATATCATGTTGCCTCTATATAAATACATGGTTTGTCCACATCTTGAATACTGCGTGTCCCATCTCAAAAAAGATATATTGGAATTGGAAAAGGTTCAGAAAAGGACAACAAAAATTATTAGGGGTATGAAATGGCTGCCATATGAGGAGAGATTAATAAGACTGGGTTTTTCAGCTTGGAACAGAGATGACTACGGGGTGATATGATAATGGTCTATAAAATCATGACTGGTGTGAAGAAAGTAAATAAGGAAGTGTTATTTACCCCTTCTCATAGCACAAGAACTACAGAACACCAAATGAAATTAATAGGCAGCAGGTTTAAAACAAACAAAAGGAAGTATTTTTTCACACAACGCACTGTCAAGCTGTAGAACTCCTTGCCAGAGGATGTTGTGAAGGTCAAGACTATAACAGGGTTCAAAAAAGAACTATATAAATTCATGGAGGATAGGTCTGTCAATGGCTATCACCCATTGCCAGAAGCTGGGAATGGGCAACAGGGGATGGATCACTTGATGATGACCTGTTCTGTTCTTTCCCTCTGGGGCACCTGGCATTAGCCACTGTCAGAAGTCAGGATAGTGGGCTAGATGGATCTTGGTCTGACCCAGTATAGCCATTCTTATGTTTTTAATTAGTAACTTACACTCTTCCGGTTGAATTGTGGCTGAATCAGTGTTCTAGCCTGACACCAGAGCGCATTGTGGTGCTAACTGTGCCATGTTTTGGATGAGATATAAAACAGTTGACCTGTGATCATTTAAGATCTCATGATGTTTAAAATATAGTGACTTCAATGGAAGTATGCTGATTTACACCAGCTGAGGCTTTGGTCCATAATGACTTAATACATGAACATACACCGATAAGAGAACACTCCAAAGAGGGTCAATAAGGCATCATAGGAAAACCAATATTTCAACATCTGGGACTACTTCATTCTGTAATCTCAGTTTCTCTAAACCAGTTCCAACATGATCAATATGTTTAATATATGGCCAGTTGATGTTAAAGGGGTTAGCATGTACCTATTTTTCAGAAAAAGTATCATCATTGGCTAAACATTTGAAATAGCTTTTTAAAAATTAAATTAAACTTGTTACAAAGACACTTTCTGGGTGCTATAACTGTTTCTTATTGACTTTAGCTATATCTTCTACAATCTATCATTCAACAAACATTTGTTAAGGCAGCTCTGCTTCCAGCTCCTCTCAACTTCTATAGAAGAAAACTAAATGTTTTAAGCCAAGGGCGTAAGGAGAGGTTACAGGGTCAACTTAATCTTACAAATAATCTTTGCAATGTATAAGGAGATTGTTGAGCATCCTTATCTCTTGAGCTTAGAACAGTTATTTTAGTTAAAAGGCAGGATTACAGTTATCAGACCAGTATTTTTAGTTTTAGGAGATGGACTATTGATCATTACAGGCAGAAAGCTGACCTGAGTAAGCAACACATAAAAGAAGATTTCCAGCCCAACCCATAATAAATTAAAGTGTCTGCTATTTTAGTTACGAGGTTTTCTTGAATTCAAATTCACATTATCAGTTAGAAAGGAATAATATAAAAGTTATATGAAACCTACCAAAATGTCGATGGTTTAATTGGGATATATATCATTTACTCTACTTGTCCTATGAATGACAAGCATGGTTTGCATGCTACGATATTAGAAAACATGTTATTTGAACTAAATTATTTTAATCTGGGAAAGGGAAGTTTAAAAAAATAACATAGAAAATCAATATTACAGTAGTAAAGAGCTAATAATGTTTGCACATAAAAGCAATCTGAAATAATGTTATAGGGATAAATCCCACAGATTCATTAATGAAATATGTATAATTCTGTTTTGTATAGAAATCAGTGTTCACTCTGAAGTTACATAGGGTTTTATTGTTGTTTTGTTTGTTTTATAGTTATCTGTCTGGGAATTTTGGAGGGGTTTTGTCGATTCAAGTTACCAAATGATTTTACCTTTAGCTATTTCCTAGCATGTTATTACATTTTATGTGTAATTAGAAATTATATACTAAAATATTCAGATCTTCATTTGGTTCCCAATTCAGTGGCAGTTTTCCCTAAGGGGTCAAACTTGTAATAGATTTTTTGACTTTCAAAATCAAGAAAAGGGGCCTGACTCACCACTGCATCACTGGAGTTTCACTGGCATAAAACTGCAGTAACACAGTGGTGAATCAGGTCCAAGAATTATTCGGAAGCAAACTGCATTCTTCACCCAAACGACATATATTTTGTTTTCAACTAACCGCCTCTCACCTATCCAGTCTCTATAATAAAGATCACCTTTCATAGCTCCATTCTCTTATCATTGTGCTTGGTGAAGAGAAACAAAGGTGTTGGATGATTTCACAAAGAAGAATTACAGATTCATAAAAGGAATAGAAAACACAGTAATAATCTTATTGATCTTATTGATTTTGACTCCATCAGTAGTTCTGCTCTTTTGCAATTTGAGGGCAAAAATGGACTAACATTAGCAGGTCTGACCTGAAAGTCTAAAAGATATCATTGACCAGGTCTGCTACTGAATCCTCCAAGTGAGGATACCTTTTACGTAACTCCAATAGCATCTTTTTGCAGCTGTTCTGTACTGGGTAACACTACCATTAGTACTGGATTGAATTAAGCAAATCTAATACCTTCATACAACGAATAATTTGTATTATTTGGCTATGAAACTGTTATTCCTTTGTTTCCTGTGTACTTTACCTTTAAATTGCTAAAAACTCTGCTGTCTCATGTAGCGTTTATGTATTCAATTCAGTGCAGACTGCCACAGAATCGAGATACACACACTGTGCTCCTTCATTGAAACCTTACTTGCTTTGTTCTTGCTTTGTTGTTCTAATCTAAAATAAAGGTCATTCTGACTGAAAATATCTGTTTGCTCATAATAGGCATAACAATAGTGGAAACAAACAATTAGAGAAAGTGCAAATTAAGAGAAAATGTAATAAGATAAAAAGTGAAATACTGAATTTTTTAACCCAACCTGTTTAACTCATTTCACGGCTCATATGAATACAGTAGTTCTTGGTTGGTTGGTTTTATCACCAGAGCATTGCGTAGATGGGATTTCATGTGAAAAACAGAATGATTTGACTGCATTTGCTTATTTACACCTATTTCAAAATCTCTCAATTGACTAGACAGTGTAGCATTTTTTTTAAGTGCTCTTTTTACTTATCAGCCAATGGTACTGGTCCAACATTTCTTAGATACTTTTTAAACTTTTTGTTGTCCTTTTTCTTTCATCAGGAATTTTCTTTTAAGGAACTTCTTTCATTCCTGGTCATACTGTAATATCTGCAGAAGGCAATATGCTTATAATAAATATCCCAGGATTTGTTGGGGTGGTTGAAAGGAGCTGTTATCTGCTATGCACTCTGTGTTCTCTACTGGAAATACTGTACATAGCTCACATATCTTTTTGTCTTAGCTTGTATTATTTAATGAATGTTAAGATGAGTAACTCTGTTTCACAGATAATTTATTGTTCCCTTCTATTTTATTCATGCTTATTTGCAAATAGCTTTTTGATATATTGCAGGAGGGGCTATCTAAGCCATTTACGATTTGAAACTGTGTCAGAGCTAAGGAATAAAGAGCTCACAGGGTGTCTATAGAGAAATTAAGTTCTTATTCCTAAATAGGTATGCTGGGGACATGTGGAATATGAGTTTTTCTATACTGCATTCCCAAATACCTAATTTAGGGCCCAATCATGCAATTCTTATTCATATGAATGACTCTTATGTGAACAGTGCCTTTGGAGACAACACAAATAGTCAGTGGAAGATAAGGATTACTTGCATGAGAATATAGGTTGCAGTACAAGACCCACTGAGTTCTTCTGTATCAATGAAGTGCTAGTTTTTAATGAGGTGTTACCTACTCAGAATGAATGATAATTTTATCACAGCATATGATATTCTAATGAAAGGCCTGAACCTGAAAACCTTTCCCACAATGTCATGACTGTTACCCTGACTCTTCTGACAAAATCACAATCATTTCATTAAGAACAGAGTTGTGGCTCCCCAGGGGAAAAAAATTATACAGAGAAACCTTTTTCTGTATTGAGTGACTTCATGATCCAGGGAATTAAAATATTTTCCTTTAAACATACATGGACTTATGTGAAATGTCATTGTCTTGAGCATAATTTACAAAGTTAAGGCCCAAACCTTCATCTCCTTCTCATTTAACTTATCCTTACTCCTGTGTGTAATCCCATTGTCTTCAAGACAGCTACTCACATGAGAAAGGGCTGTAGGCGCAGGTCCTTAGCTGATAAACTAGTACATTCAGTTGGCTCTTCCCTTACCCCCATCATCCTAACTTGTTGGCCCATTATAAAGTATTTTCACCAACAGACAGTAGTAGCAACTTGTAAACCAGCCAGTATAGCAAATCAAAAGCCAACTACTACAAATTAAAATAATCTTTTGGCAAGAATTTATTAAAACTCTGGCTTATTTCAGCTGACCATCTTTCCTTTATATACAGAGCATGCTCCTGTTTCCTCTAATCAGTTTTGTGGAGAGGGCTTTAAAATTCACTCATTCTACTATTCTTCCTGTCTACTGTAAAGTAAACACAGATGCCTTCTAAAAGATGAGACTGCTGATGAGAAATTGTAGTTTTGATATTTGGAGAATCTGAATATAAGTAGAAGCATCCTTTTCCTAAAGTGCTCACAGATTTACAGCTTTAAAATAACGTATTTCAACTTGGGTTTCCCCCCTTCTACCCCACACCCTGACAAATCAACCCTCTGTTCCTTGACTGATAATCTCAGTTGACTGCAATGACACCTACTGGATGTCAGAACTGATGAACTGCAGACCCTGTTGCTGCTGAATTTAGCCAGCATCACTGCCAATTTCAGGCTCAATACTACAGTCAGGCAAAACTCCAGTTGACTATAACCTTTTTCTGGTTATTTAGATTTCAGTTACCCCATGAAGCAATTTTCTGTCTCTTTCAAACTCATTTCTCAACTCCTAGGTAACAAATTTTAAACATGATTACAGGCATGCTAGGATTAGTCCAGGCTCTCAGAAGCACTCTCATAATCCAAGCTGCTCAGCTGCCAGCTGTTATTTTACAGCTGTTATTTATAAACTGTAGTCAAAATTCTTAGATATTTACCAAGCTACTATGCAAAATAGTGAGATACACAGTGAACATCATGATTATGTTTTCACTGGGACATTTCTGTTTGCTCATTCCTAACTGTGAGAAACTTGCACCTGTAGCTTGGATTTAATTTAGAAAGAATCTGAAACTTTGACGTTCAAATCGCAAAGTCATATTCAATCAAAAAGTGAAGTCCACATATTTTATATTTTCCTGAAATGGAGACTGACCAAGGGAATTAATGCTCATAGTGCTGCTTTCTGCAGTCTAAGGGACATCTTCTGCCCTAAATCTACATGCACGTCTCCCATTTATGTCCCTAGCATAGCCTCAGAGCAGAATATCAACTCAAAATCTAAGCCCACACAACCAAGCAGACTGAACTTTTCCTGCCATTGGTTAAAACAAGTCTGAATAACTTTGGACATTTTGCAAAGTCGATGGGGTCCGATTCTCTGCTTCTTTGCACCTCAAGTAGCCATTTACAAAAGAACAAAGTAGGCACAAAATGCTACCAAATCAGCCTGGCGGTCTTTTCCACTCACTTTGCATTGTATAAATAACTATAGTATGCAAGGATTGTTTTTTGGGGTGGGGGAGGTTCAATGAGATGGTGAGTCACTCAGAGGTGGCTCTACGTTTTTTGCTGCCTCAAGCCGGCAGTCAGGGAGCTGTTGGTGGTGTTTCTGCGGGAGGTCTGCCGGTTACGCGGATTCAGCAGCGGTTCTGCAGGTGATCTACCGGTCCCATGCCTTTGGTATACCTGCTAAATTGCTGCCGAAGCAGCGGGACCAGTGCACCTCCTGTTAGAAACACCGTCCCTCCCTCCCTCCTCTGGCTTGCTGCCCCAGGCACGCGCTTGCTGCGCTGGTGCCTGGAGCCACCTCTGGAGCTACTTTTCCACACCCATTTTGGATCCAGTGCTGAGAACAAGTAGGAAATAAGCAGTTTGCAGAATATCACAAGCAGAGGAACAGACACTGTGGGTGGACATGTGCAGCAAACTAATAAAAGCCCCTCCACCTATGTTGGCTTCATTTGTTTTCCGGGGGTGAAGCCAGACACTAAATACCAGATCCCTCTCCGGCTTCTTCTGCATAGCTGCAAGGGGGAATGTAACTCTTGACAGAGCCATGTTGCTGGGGAGAGGGGAATCCAGCTTGATACCACAGAAGGCCAGCCCCTCTCTGAAGAGACTCCAGGGTCCAAAGCTGAATTTACTTTGTGGCTTCCTATGCCCCCTAGGTTTGGAAGGCCTCTTGCCCAATCTATGACTCTCCAAACCACTCTTACTGAGGAAAGCACTAGAAGGAAACTGCAAGGTATACCCTATGCAGTTTCCTAGACTCTCTGTGTCCCTCTGATTATTTTTTCCATTGGAAGATAAAATATGTCTCAGAGTCAAGATGCAAATGAGAAGAAAATCCCTTGAATTTACTGGAAACTTAACTGACCTGCCTGATGTGGAGTAAATGACATACCAATGAAATACCAAGTCAGAAACACATATAATTTTTTGGTGTATTTGCACACAGACTGGCTAACCTAGTGAGGAGGGCTTTAAACTAGGTTCGGCGGGGACAGGTGAGCAAAGCCCACAGGTAAGTGGGGAACATGAAGACCTGGGAGATGGGT
>NC_133772.1:58823079-58826431 GCF_003597395.2 Chelonoidis abingdonii | reverse complement strand
TCTGGAGATATTTAAGAGTAGGTTAGATAAACGTCTATCAGGGATGGTCTAGACAGTATTTGGTCCTGCCATGAGGGCAGGGGACTGGACTCGATGACCTCTTGAGGTCCCTTCCAGTCCTAGAGTCTATAATCTGAAATACACTAAAAGGATGATATAGTTCCCAATCAGATCTTCCCTATTAACTGTTTCATGGGTGTCACACATTAGCCATAAAGGCTAATCTTAAAAAGCCCAGTCTCCATACCTTGCCAATTATGCAGGCTTGTCATCCAGATTGCAGAACCTGAGCCATACTACCAAACCAGTCAAAGAACCAGCATTCGTTTTTACAAATAGGACCAGCTTCCAGTAGATAGAATCTGAATCTTTGTTATAAAAGGCAGAAGAGACCACTGTGATAATCTACTCTGACCTCCTGTAATACACAGAGCATAGAACGTCCCCAAAATAATTCCTAAAGCAGATCTTTTAGAAAACATCCAACCTTGATTTAAAAATTGTCAGTAATGGAGAATCAACTACTCCAATGGTTAATTATCCTCACTGTCAAAAATGTACACCTTATTTCCAATGCCTCTGCATGCACTCTTTCCTGCCATTTAGTACAAAATTTATGGCAGCATGTGAACATTTTAATATTTCTTACAGATGTTTAGATCAACCTCTCTCCCTATCTTTTGGCTACACTCTTGACACTAGTTGGTGAAAAGATTTGGAAAGATGTATTGATATTTCAAAGATAAGAAAGAGAACATACATATTTATGGATATCCTGCCATACTTTCTATGGAAGGAAAACTATTAATGCAGTATAATAATCAACCCCCTAGTGAAACAAAGGCATAAATAAAGGGATGTATCTGTATTTGTCAGGATAATGCCAGAGGAAAGCAATGTATCTTAGATGGGAAAAGGATGCTCTGACAATGAATATAAACTTGTGAATCCTGCCTAGCACCAATAAGGACAACAAAAATATTCATATCTGGAAGATGGAGAATTGAATAGTCGAAAACAGTTTATTTATTAGAGCTCAGCTCTGCAAAGTACTCATTGGGAGCCAAAGAAAATAGCAAGGTTTTGTACCAGTTATGTTAAAAAAAAATGAAAGCACATCCATTTGTAATCTCTGAAGGAAACTTATAGAGATTGCTGCCAATAGATAATGAAGTTACAAAGTAAATTTTATATATATATACCCAGTCTCAGTATTAAGAAAAGATCAAGTCTAGAATACAGGTTTCTCACAGAATATCTAAATATTCCAAGGTGTTAAAATGGAGTTAAGGTTCACAGTATCAGTAATTTAGGGTAAAAGACATTGCAGAGATGTTGCAATTATCCCCAAACCCAGTGTTATCAACCCAGAAAATTCAGAAATAAGGTTAAACTTAAAAGAAATCCAAACACATTCAGGTTATGGAAATACAGTTAGAGCACTCAAACAACCTTAGCTCTGCCCAAAATGATTAAAATGAAGGTATTTTAATGTTTGTGGTCTTACAATAAATTGATTTTTTTAGGCTACATTATTTTTCTTCTTTTAATTCCCCTCCTCATTATGTCATTAACAGATAACTTGCTTTGCAGTACTGAAAAGCGCAGATCACCTGGAATGTATACCTCAGTTTCCTCCCACTATGTCCTCCAAATTCTGCATTTTGCACATCCCTATATTACCAAGAACACCACTGCAACCTCCACTTCCTTCTGTCCTCCACATGCCTCTGCAAACACCTCTGAAGTTTTCTGCTCCATCCTGCACCCCGCATTCCCCAGCACACATATACATATTTTCCCCTTCTCTCTTGTCCATTCCCATCCCTATTCTCAGTTTCCTCTTCTTATCCTCTCTGTTGAGTAGTTCTGAAGCAATGAATTGCTTTTGAAAATAAATGTTTCGGAGTAATGGTAATATTTTGAAATTTTTCAAAACTGGAAGTTTATTCGACAGCAGAGGCTAGCGTATAAAAATCTTCCTCTTTAGAGAAACTCCTGAAGAATTGCATCTTTCAAAATAGCTTCCTTTTCCCATTATTCTCATTGAATCTGAAGTCACAGAGGTGCTCAGTTAAGGTGCCTCATTTCAAAATGGTCACCATCTTCCACTGTTTCCAGTGAGAGTGAAATCAACATCGATAAGAACAGCTTATGGCTTCACTCTAATTGAGAACAATGGGAGACAGATGTCCTTCTCAAAGTGGCTACCTAGCCATGGGCAAGTTCTGACCTCAGTCCCATTAAGAACAAATGGAGATGACAGCCATTTTGGAAGGGAACAGTTCAATGTGGAATTCTTTGAGGTAGAATATTATTTGTCGGTTCACGGAGAAACTTTCTGTTATGAAGAATGGTGGCAAAAAATGTCCATTAATCCTAAAACTTGTCTTCAAATGTAGCATATGCACAAGATTTTAGTAAGTTTTAAGTATCGGAGAACTATACTCCAGGAGGAAGTGTGATTATTTTGGGAAAGATAAACTGTATTCTTTCCCAAAAGAATGTAATAGTGGCTGAATCTGCTTTAACTGCAGAATGCAATACAACCTTGACTATGGAACTGTGAGCAGCACTTCTATAATACGGTAAATATAAAATAATAAATTTAAACACATCCCAGTGACCGGAAAATGAGAGCAAACTAAGCATAGTGCAGTCATTTGCAATTACAACATGATCTTTAATTTCCTAAAGAGATGCAATGTACAAAAGTACAAGATAATGGGGCTAAGCATAACATATTTTAGTGAAAACTTGTGTTGTGTAAGGTCTTGTGTATTTACAGCTGCTTTCACAAAGCATGTGTACCACTTATGTTTCAGTTAAGCCCTTAAAATAGGGGACTTCAGTAGTGCACATATCTTGCACTGGTTCTCTGCACAGAAGTGAATTTCTCCCCCTCTGGACATTTTACCACTTCTAACTTCCAGAGATCTTATAAGTATTGTGTTGTTGTAGTCATGTCAGACCATCTATTGGTAGGAAGTAGCCCAGGGAGAGGAACTTGAACTTACCATAGGGAATCAGTGTTGCTTCCTACTGGGAGTAGGGTTGCCACCTCTAGGATATTAGAGAGATATGGTAGGTGAGGTGATATCTTTTATTTACCAATTTTAATTGGTGAGATAGAGAAGCTTTTGAGCTATACAAAGCTCTTCTTCAGGTTAAATAGGCATCTGCTTGCAGCATGAAGTATATACTTTGCTTGTAAAGAACATATCCAAAACTCAAAACCATTCTCTTTGGGTACGTCTACACTACGGGATTATTCTGATTTTACATAAACCAGTTTTATAAAACAGATTGTATAAAGTCGAGTGCATGCGGCCACACTAAGCACATTAATTTG
>NC_133772.1:58722916-58822591 GCF_003597395.2 Chelonoidis abingdonii | reverse complement strand
GTTATCTGTCCTTCTGTACTGTCTGCTGCTATCATGGGTGCCCCTGGCTGAGATTGGCTGGGGGTGCAAAAGCAAAACTGGGAATGACTCCCCAAGTCAATCCCTCTTTTATGGTTTCTAAAAATAGAGTCAGTCCTGCCTAGAATATGGGGCAAGTGTACTAGAGAACCAGTGTATCAGAGAGCACAGGTGCTAGTTAATGACTCTGTCCTGTCTGGTGATTTACAGTCACAAAGACTTACAATACAATTGCTCAAATATTACCTTACAGTATGGGATACAGGTACTATAAGTGAGATTAATGTATGCAACAACTCAAAAGCATTCAATAATGTCTAAATAGAAAACACATTCTTATAATTCAAATACCTATTTTAACAATACTTACACACATGTGAGCCAGACTGATTCCAGGTATGCATTTGTCAGGGTTTCCTGAGGCAGGGGGACCTTGGCAGGAGCTGACACAAAGTCCTCCAGTGTCACAAATGTGATAAGAAAAACAGAAAATTATGTACCATCCAAGTACGATGTTTATTTTCCTGTACACCATTCCATCTTCAGAATAAACTAGGAAAGCCTGCTCAGGAAAACATTGAGACCACGGTGGTGTGCCCAGCCAAACTGAGGGTTATGTACAATAAATCAGTGATCCTGATTCAGCCATAGTGGAGAGTAGTGGCTACAGGGAGACAGTTGCAGTTCCTTGATTCCAAGTTGACCAACCCTAGCACAAGTTGGGACTGGCTTTTTCCTTTACTAAATCATAGATCCATTGGTTTCAAGTTTAGAAGGGGCCATTGTGGCCATCTAGTCTGACCCCCTGCATAACATAACCCACAGAATTTCATCAAGTGATTCCTGCAGCAAGCCCAGAACTTCCAGAAATCAAGCCCATAAAAAGTGACATTGATCTTTACAATCTCTTTAATATTATCACCACTGTTAATATTAAATCATCATCCATAATGGCATCTCATTTTTGGTGAACTATAAAGACACTTAGTGATACTTTGTGTACTGCCTTTTAATCAGGGAGCTCCAGCTAATTTACAAACAGTAAGCCTCACGAGACCCCTGTCATTTTCAAAATGTGGAAGCTGACAAACACAGGGAGAAGGTCATGTCTAGTGAAACTCACCTCTATACTGAAGTCCAGCAAAAGGCCTATGCACTACTTAAGTCCTCAACGTAGGGTTTGAGTGGGATTCAAGTGATGCATATGCCCACTGCACAGGGATGAATTTCACCCAAGTCACAGCAGAGCCAGGAATAGAACCTAGAATTTCTGAGTCCCAGGACCCATGTTTTCCTTACACAGGAAAACTATTACTTATTTTTATTATTATGAATGGCTACATTAATTTGATTTTTACTCCTACAAAATAATACTATCATGAGTGGAGAGAATCCAACATTTTCCTTCACTGAAAAGTTAACATAATGTTAGGGTCTGAAAAATGTATGTTTCCAGAGAAAGCATTATATGCCTGTCTAACTCAGCGATATTTTTGAGGTTAAATGATGCAAAGAGAAAAAGCTGACCTTGTAAAACAAAGGTGAATAGCAACTAAAGAACTCTCATTCATATTCACAAGTTATAATCATCAGCTTTGAGACCAACACATTTCACAGCTTATGAACTTGTAACAGTAATAAATTAACAGGTTAAGCGAGGACTAAGCATATCCCAAGGCACCCATAACCTTTGAAAACATTTGCTTTATTTATGTCACAGCTAGGAAAAACCTTAACTGTTTTCTGAAGTTTTTAAAGGATATGAATCCATCAGAATCCATCCTCAAATCAATAATTTTATATTGCCTATGCCATGAATTATTCTTGTTTGTAATGCATTTTATGACATGAAGAATTATTATTTGTATTCCTTCCAGTCAAGATCCTAGCCACCTGGTGCTAGGTGCTGTGCAAACTCTAAAGCAAACATAGTCTCTGCTCCAGGGAACTGAACATTGAGCAATCTGTCTTTTCTGTGAGTTTACTTAACCCGTTGTTGGCAACCTCAGCAGAAAGAATAAGAATTTAATAGGTAAAAGGACTCCCTTCTAAGGGAGGCAGTCCCTTTAGGTTAGGTTTAAGGAATACTGGTAGCGAAGTTTGTGCTGCTGCTGTACCTGTTCTGTGGATATGTAAAACTCTTCAGTTTCCAGGGCTGTCAGTCCAGCATCTTTCACCAGCCCTAGCTTCACTTCAAAAAAGTTTTTTAAAAAGAAAATAAAAACAAGTTTTATTTAGGAATGTTAAATTGCATTGGAAATATTTGTGACATCTGTTGGATTCATTCTAGTAAACTCGTTAAGGTCAGTACAACTACAGTAAATACAAAATTAATACCAAGGTTTTTTTAAGGTTACATTAAAATATCATTTGAGATCTGTCTTAATCTGGCAAAAGGCAGAAAACTAGGAGCTAAGATCACAAATTGTCCTTAATTAATTTGTGGCTGGAGTTTGTAGGCAATGATAGGACAGGTGCTGGACAGCCCATAACTTTGTACATAGTACCGTGTATATTAGAGGAGAGGAAGCATGGTTTCAGAGTTAAGCAAGGGATTAGAAATCAGGAGGCTGGGTTTTATTCCTGGCTTGGATCCAGATGTTCTGCATGACTTTTGGCAAGTTACTAACCGTCTCTGTCATCTGTTTCCCCATTTGTAAAATGAGGACAATGTTACCTACCTCACAGAGATGTCAGGAGGCTTAATTCATGGATGTCAGTAAAATGCTTTGAGATTTTGGATGGAAGGTTCAATAGAAGGGCAAAAAAATGTTATCGTTATTGTGTAATCCAGGGGTAGACAACCTATGGCACACGTCCAGGGGGGCTCTGCATTTTAATTTAATTTTAAATGAAGCTTCTTAAACATTTAAAAAACCTTATTTACCTTATGTACAACAATAGTTTAGATACATATTAAAGACACAGAAAGAAACCTTGTAAAAACATTAAAATGTATTACTGGCATGCAAAACCTTAAATTAGAGCGAATAAATGAAGATTTGGCACACCACTTCTGAAAGGTTGCCGACCCCTGGTGTAAACTAAACTACCTCTGCCTAATCATAGAAATACAGCAGAGACTACTTGTGGCTGCTGATACTGGGGGGACACAATGTAAACGGGAGACATGTGACCAACCCACATGTCGCCTCTGAGAGGAACTTCCTGCCTACCCCACCCCAGCATGCTGTGCACTAAATATCCAACAAGACAAGCCCCTCTGAATTTCCTGTTTCCCTCCATTCTCCCTTCTTTACAATTTTAAGCCAGGCTCTTAATATTATTGTAGTTCTTTTCCTAGGAAGGTCTCTCCAACAGATCCTGAATACCTGTCTTTCCCATGTTTCCATTCATGATATCTCACTCAGAAGTCTCATATGACAGATCTCAATCTTTTGGTTCAGTGGAATGGACAAGATACCATATGGAGCCAGTCAGAGCTGATCTATAACCAGCCAGAAGAATTGCTGTTGGATGACACTTTTCAAAAGCTTTTGCTCTTGACTGACTTGCATTTTGTTTTTTCAAAATACCATAATATCATTACATCAAAATCATCACAAAGTCATTACACCACCGTCTTAGCCAAACTATATTGCTTTAATTTGTTTTGAATTTTACAAGATCAACTAATTAATTTACAAATTTCCCAAATGAATTATTTTTAATTTGGAATGTACATCCAAGTACTGCATATAGCTTAATACACTGAAGCCAAAACACTATTGATTCACTGGAACAGAACTGATCCACCACTGACTTCAGTGGATCAGAACTGAGTCCTACATCTCCTAGCCAGATTTAAAGCAGCTAGACAGGTGAATTGCTTTCTTCGAAATTCAGGTTTGAATCTTTTACTGATGAATACAAAATATGCTGTTATCACAGTGCTAAATCCTGATGACAAAAAAGATTAATCAAGTTTGAGAATTTATTCAGTATTGCTAATTGAACTCATTCCTGGAGGCCTGGGAAGCACTAAACCACTGGAGTGTAACAGTGAAAATTAGTGATTTGAATAGAAGAATCATGAACTTTGGAAAAGAAAACATTACCCATCGGCGGCACTCACAGAATGACTCCTTACAGAAACTAAATAAGATTAATGAAGGTGAAGTCAAGACAAACAACAGCTTTTAAAGGCCTCTCTGTGTCTTATTTTCTAGAGTGTAGAAAGAAAAAAAATGGACAAGAAAAGAGTACCCACAGAAAAATAAATCCATCATTATCTATGAATTAAATAAATAATACAATCTATCCAAAAAACTCAGAGACTCCTCAAGTGCTTAAAAAGCACTGAAAATTTTGCACCTGCAATCCATTATAGGGACAACTGTCAGAAGGCATGAATATATACATAAATACATAATAATTAATAAATATATGACTGCACTCATAAATTAAGTAATTAAATATGCAAGTGCAGTCATTTTGGACTCAAAATTTTGTGTCTGCAATCAATTGTGTCTGCAAAATTACAGATGCAAAATCAGAGGCCAAGCTGAGGCCATTTTAAAAATATGGGCCACACACAATGTAATTGTAAAATGGAGTTTGGTGTAAGGGATTTATAGAAGGAACCAAGGGTGGATCACAGCAGAGTTCTACTCATAACTACCTTGGTCACCGATGAGAAACGTTATAAGGAATATCCTTTCCTTAACAGGTAATTATGCAACAGCTTCACTTTATAGAGCCCAATGTTCTAATAAGCAATCACGACGACCAGAGAGGCACAACACTACCCCAATAAATTGATGCAATGACTCAATAGGAAATAAAAAAAAACAGTCACTTCAGCAAGGTTTCTTCCTCAGTGGCAAATGTTTATAATAACAAGTATAGAGAGAAAGTCCTATATTTCCAGTTTGTGGCAACACAGATCAGTCACACTGTACCATCATCTAAATTATTCCTTCTAAGCTCTCCAGAGCAGCCACTGTATTTATTTTTGCATTTTGTCAGCACTGAGTACATTGCTAGTGCAGAATATTATCATCTTAGGTACTTCTATGACTTCGCATTACCATAGTATCTGAGTGCCTCACAATCTTTAATCATTTATCCTCACAATACACCTGTGCTGTAAGGAAGAGCTATCATGCCATTTTACAAATGAGGAACTGAGGCCCAGAGGGTATATCTACACTGTAGCTGGGAGTGAGCGTACCAGCCTGGGCAGACAGTGTGGGCTTGCAGGGCTCAAGCAAGCACACTAAAAATAGCAGAGTGGATGTTGCAGCTCAGGCAGGAGCTGTGTTCTCAAGCTTAGGGGGTCAGGTGCACTTGAGAATCCGGCTCCATCTGAAGTGCCACGTCCGCACTACTATTTTTAGCATGCTAGCTCGCGCCCCATTGGCATGAGTCTGTCCATCTGGGCTAGGAGACTTGCACCAAACTATAGTGAAGACATACCCATAGAGACTGAATAACTTGCCCAAAGTCCTACCAGTCATGTGGCAGAGCAGGAAACTGAATCCAGGCCTCCCAAGTCCCAGATTAGCACCCCAACTACTAGACCATCCTTTGACTCATTTGCTACTTATCAAATACTCCTATGCTTGATGAAAAATGGCATGAATCTATCAACCATATTTCAGAATTACCCTCCAGCCGGAATACACATCTCAACAGCAGCCAATTTCAGACATGTCCTGAATAATGGCCTTTCCACCACTACGCTAAATCACAGGACCAACCAGAATGAATCCCAATATGCCTAATACAGATTGGTGAGCACATCATTCTCTCAGCCAAATCCCTCATCTCTGTTACCTTATTACATGGCTGAACCAGGGCTTGATGTAGCTGATGACATTTTTTAAAGGACTGTTCTCAGACTTGAGAGTCTTCAGTGGCTGAGAAATAATGAGACGGCACTTCCAACTTCTGGAGCCAGACTCAAGTAGCATCACCTGCACATGCTGAAACAATTATTCTGCACTTTGGTAGAATAAATTAATATACAAATCTACAAATTCAGTTTTTGGATACATCTCATCTCTAAGGTCAAAACTACTATTCTAAACTTCCAGGCTTATAAACCAGTGGGGTTCTCATTAACTGCAATGGATATCTCCTGCAACAAAGTTTCTTTTTTAGAAGGGGAACCACTTTATTTATCAATAGGACTTGGCTTTTAGGCTTAAGAAATGCACAGATTTATCAACCCACAATATAAAACCCATCATCTCCCTGACACGAATATTGTGGCAATAAAAGTATGTCAGCTTTTGAAATCCTGTACTACTCCGTTATCTGCTCCAGTGAGGTACTGCAGAGATCCATTACCTCTGGAGGCCAAGGTCTGAATTCAGCAGCAAAACACAGAAATGTGATCTCTGTCAGCCTTCACCTGACACTTACAAAACTAATACACATTGCTGCATAATTGACTGCTTTTGTTCAAAACCCATCAGATGACTGAACAAGCACAGCCATTTAATTACTCTTTAATCAGATGGCTTTTTCTGTGATTTGGAAATGTGGGAGAACTGAACATAAAAATATCAGCTATACCATTGGGGCCGCCAATGCAATATACAGCTAAAAGCCCAGAAGACTGAAGACAATAAAAAATGGCTACTTCCATTAAAACTCTCTTTAAAGTCTGAGATATTTTAATTAGTGAGTCTCCCTCTCTAGCTCTGTAAATTTAGTCATTTTGTTTTTCTATTCAAAGCGGCTTTTTAACCTATATTACTTCCTCCCATCCCTTGATTTCCAATCAGAAATGTTTACTTTCCAGAATACTAGCTGAATAATGTGAGCATTGGATTCAAAAGGAGACCATGCAGTTGGAAGGAAGGATTTGAACTGACACAGAGGATGCTCTAATATTAATCCAAAATGATGGTGAGGATTCTTCCTGCCAGAGGTAAGGCACATTGGCACACTAATGCAGAGATTATAATTTGTATTACAGAAGCACCTAGAGGCTCCCGCTGAGATTGGGCCCTATTGAACAAACACAAAGTGAGAGAGTCCCCTGCCTTAAAAGCATATAATCTAAATTGACAAAATATACAAAGGTGGTGGGGAATCAAATTAATAAAGGGTTGAAGTAACTTTCTCAAAAACAGTGACAGAAAAGAGAAGAGAACCCAGGTATTCTAACCTCCGTCTAGTGCTCTAAACACTGGACAGTGATGTTTGCACAGAACAGTTCTTAGTACTACTCTGTGCCTAGCCTATGACTACTGGATTTGAGTAAGATATTGAGTCTTTTTTTCCACTGGCTTCATTGGAAAGATGACCAAAATCTGAAAATATCCAGTGATTTGCCCCAAGTACCTAGTCTTACTACAATTAACTGTAAATGAATTAAAAGAGAAGGGTACACATATCTTTGCTAAAGAGATTAGTATCTAAAACTGCATACAGTTATTTCAGTCACTTAGTAAGGTGGGAGTTGTGGTTTTTTTGTTAGTGTGATGGTACACATATATCCAGGCACATCCTTATAAATCAAAAATATAAAGGATGTTCATACACCATACCTGGACATTTAGATACCCATTTCAGCACTTAGCTATTCATTACAGATGCCAAAATGTTAATGTAAGCGCCAATTTCTGCGTTCAGATTTCAAATGTCAGATTTGACATCATACTAAGATGTCCACATTTAAAAACTAGGGCCCTATAAGCAAAAGATTTAATGGATCTTTTCCAGTAATTCTGTACTGGTTCCAGTCCTATTAGCGTTGACTATGTTTCAGCTATATAATGCCTTTATCACATGTAGTTAAAACCTGGGTGCAGCGATGTCTTTCTGGACTCAAAAGAAAATAAAACTCACTAATAATGTGAGAAGTGATTTTAGGGAAGTTTGCTGTGGTTGTATTAGAATCACACTATCCAGCAACAATAACTGTAATTATTAGGACTCTACTTCTTTCACTAAAGCACTTGATATGTCATATATCACAGAATGCCAGCTATCCATCATCCCAGAAAAGTTACCCCCCTCCCACATGCTACCTACTCCTGTTAATTTGATTAAGTAGGTGATGCCTGCATTAAGTGTTTTGGCACAGAACATTTTGTTTTGTAGCAGTCTAGTTTACAGTTGATTTCACTAAGATTTTGTTGTAAAATTTGACCATGATGGTTTTAGAAAGGTTTATTAAATTGGTGGTTACTGTAAATAGGGTCTCTGAGGATATATTTTGTTTTTGTGCATGTGCTCTTTAGGAAGATGTTAGTAAGCAGGTTTTTTTTATTTACTTTGAAAAGGATGGGAACCTCTCACTAGCTATCTTGGGATTCTTAATTTGGGACTTAAAGACTTAAAATACTATGTAATATTAGTATGAAGTAATATAAGGCAATAAAGTACTATATTACTATAAAGCTTAAATAGTATAAATACTGTCCAGATTCAACTTGTTACACTGCTGTAAATCTGCAGTATCTACACTGATATTAATGAAATTACTCTTATGCACAGCTACTGAAAGCAAGATTTGGTCTATTACATGTAATGATTTACTGGATAGAAGGTAGACGGGCATAGGACAGGTAACAAAGATGATTGCCACTATGTGTGGAGAGGGCATATTTAAAGGAGTTTATGTAATGTTATTTACTAAAGGATGGTGGAGGGAGTAAGAAGCTATTTGTTTTATTAAAATGTGATGATGAATTGGCTGCTTTAATGAATCATAATGTGAGATTTTTTGGGTGAAGAATTATGTGTAATCTTTGCTCTTCTTGTAGAGTTTAGATATTGCTAGAGATACCATGACAGTAGACAGAAACCTGGATTCAGTAGTAAGCTTTAATATACAAAGTTTCCTGCTTGTTTCTATTCTGATGAAAAATAGCAGATAACTCTAAATTGGATCTCTGTGTTTTGATTATTTGTATGGTAACAAAGTTCCCTTTTTAACCTTCCCTGGTTTTTCACTGACCTTTCACTGCTTTTGAAAAACAGAAAATACATAAGTATGTTTCTTTTTGGTCTTTTTGTTTTTGTTACAAAGCTAAGAGTATTTTAGCATGGGCATGAATTTAGCAGATGTATACTGAAAGATTCCTTGCAGCATGTTAGCTCTTCAAATGAAATGTATGTTACAGCTTTTCTGAATTGTTACATGTATGTGGCTTCACGAAGACATATGTTAAGCAATATCACTAGGAGCCAGGATGTTCAATAATAAGATAAGAAGAAATAACAGCAATGGCAAACACCTGAGCTTTTGGATTATGGAAGAAAGACACTGCTTAAAAAGAACTGGGATTGGCCACAAGAGGTTACTCCAGAGTAACAGAAGAAAAAAGATCTTAATCGTTAAAATATACAAATTAATAATACACTTGGACAGTTAAGGAGTTTCTTAACCATTCTCTGAACAGCTCTACCATACTCCAGCTAAGAGAAGTTCTCAAGCTGAAGATATACTGGAATTTTTTGTCAATGTTTGAGTACTTTTAAAGAAAATATTTCTTGACCAGAAGAACATTTATATGTCCTTGAGAACAGTAGCAAGACAAATGTAATGTATCAATGTGCTCTTGGAATTAAACAGTGTAGGATAATAATGATGATAATATAATGCCTAGCAAGATAGATTCTTCTGAAATGGAATAGTTTTACTAAACCTGAAAAGACCAACGGGATAGCTGCATCATTTTATAGAAGTCTGCACTGTCTTGTGAGCCTGCTACACAAAACAAAAACTAAAGTACTACTGTATATACTCGATCATAAGCCGGTTCGTTTATAAGCTGACCCCTCCAAGATGGATAAGTAAAAATGGAAAATTTTTATAACCTGTTCATAAGCTGACCCTATAATTCAGGGGTCAGCAAACTTTGGCTCCTGCACCATCAGAATAAGCCGCTGGTGGGACGAGATGGTTTGTTTACCTTGAGCGTCTGCAGGCATGGAGGTAAACCTAAGCAAACAAAAGTGTCCCGGCACGCCAGCTGCTTACGCTGACGGGCCAGGACAGCAACTAGTGGAGAAATTTTTTGGGAAGGAGAAGTTGGGAATCAGAGGAGTAACCCCTGTGACTACCCCCCACATGACCCCACTCCTACCCCGGTACCCCCACACTCTCCCCATCCCATCCCTTCCATTTTATCTGGGGAGGGCAAGAGGAGGATGTCTCTGGCCTGGCTGGAGCTGTTCCAGCAGGCTGGGCAGCAAGGCCATAGCCTGCTCTGGCAGGCCAGACCAGGTGGCACGGCCGCATCATGTTCCAGCGGGCTGGGCCGGGCGGCACAGCCGCAGCATACTCTGGGGGGGTGGGGCCGAGTGGCACGGCTGCAGCCTGTCAGCCCCGGAGCTCCAGCTGCTTCGGAGGCTGTGGGGAGAGCATCGTGGCCAGAAGCGAAGAGACTCTGGCCCTGCCTCTTCCCTTCTGGCTCTGCTGGCTGTGCTGTCTCTCCTTGCTTCCTCTGTTGGGGGGAGGGGCGGTGTCCCACCTCTCACTCTCTGTATCGGTTCATAAGCCGACTCCCTTCTCTGGTGCTTCCCTTGTTTACTAAAAAGATTTGGCTTATGAATGAATATATACAGTAATAATAAAATAATAATACTTTGCACTTCCATATTATCTTTTAGGCAAGAATCTTAAAAGACTTTACAAATATGAAATTAAGCTCACAATAGCTCTGTGACCACAGGAAATATTATTTTAAGATTTTACATTTTACAGATAGGGTGACTGAGGCAGAGAAAAATTGGCTTTCCCAATTTTACAAGGAAGTCTTTGTATGCAGAGCCCATATTAGAACTTCTGATTCCTAGTTCTCTGCTTTAGCTACAAAACCATTTTTTTCTGTAAAAGATCATATTCTTCAAAACTATTCACTAAACTTTTTATCCAGAAGGAGTTCAGAGACTTGATGATTAGAGGTATGGTTAGACTTCTATATGAGAACAGATTGAAAAGATCAGGACTATTTAATTTAGAAAGAAGATGAATAAGAGGGGGCTTAACAGAAGTATATAAAATAATGAGCAATACAGAGAAATCAAGCACTCCACTTTTCTCTCTGTCATAATACAAGAATAATAGGACTTCCAGTAAAAATGAAACACAAATTTAAAAGTGATTTTTTCCCCAAAACACAAAAACAACTTTTAGAATTCACTGTCTTAGTAGGATTCAAAAGAGGATTAGTCAATTACACAGACAATCAGAACA
Source organism: Chelonoidis abingdonii (assembly GCF_003597395.2). Lineage (NCBI taxonomy): Eukaryota > Metazoa > Chordata > Testudines > Testudinidae > Chelonoidis > Chelonoidis abingdonii. The sequence goes on along the minus strand of NC_133772.1, from coordinate 58,811,412 downwards.
CTCATGGTTTCATTAGATAGGATACTATTTTTAAAAAGAAAGATAAACTCTCATGCTTCAGGGCATAAACCAAACAGTGATTGGTATGGGATTAGAAGGAAACTTCCCCCATGGGCCAATTATTCCATGGCAGTTTATTAGGAAGTTCCTTGCATCTTCCTCCTAATCATCTGGTAAAGGCCACTGCTGGAGACATCACACCAGACTAGGTGAGTCTCTGGTCTGATCTGGTATAGCAACTCTTATATTTCTATGGTATCACACTGAGAGCTCTTCCAAATCAGTATCCACCTGTAGAACACTATTAATAATCTTCTGTAATAGTTTTATTTTCAAATGTAGTAATTGTTTATTAAACAGTTTTTAACTGGGAAGGCCATAACTGTGGAACAGTCTGACTCGTGAAAAACATCACTGTAGATCCAGCATTTAACAAAGTTTTGGTAGGCTTTACAATGACCTACAGGGAGGGAAAATGCTTCTAAAATATGTGCAGCCGTTTAGAATGGAAACTGGCCTTTGGCACTTCAAGCTTTGAAACTCTCTTCATATGGAAAATACATTAAATGATGAACAATTTATCAATAAAACAATGCTGTGGGATCAATACACTTTACCAACAAGAGGCCTCACATTCTTTTGGCTAATTTGGATTTATTTGATTTGAAGATTAGCCATTTATTTGACCCATCAACAAGAACTGTCATACAGTACAGTGCTGACAGCTAAAGGTAAAAAATGCTGAAATCCCATTAAAGGTTTTTGTAGGATTATTTGGAAGATCTGGTGGTGTACCTAAAGAATTACCTGAATGTTTTGCAGAGTGCTTTTAGGGGCACATGAAGCAAACTTCTTCAAATTGCAGATGTTTGCAATACTTCTCAAATGCACTGGAAAAACTAAAATGCACAACTTGTTAGTTCCCTGCTCCATCCATCAGTAATATTTTCTTTAAGGTCATCACCAACACAATAGTTAATTTATTTCTCCTTTCGGTCTACTCAGACAAGACAGATTTTGTTTTAGGGAGATGTTTAGTTTGTAATGTATAGTGCCCATTGAAAGTTGTTTATATCTCCTCTCCTATGTAAGGTTTTCCAGAGGCTTTGGTGGTGTCATGAGATATATTTCATAGCATGCTCATGTAAGAGTGAGCTGCTTAAATTACTGTGCAGGTCCTTGTAACTACATAAAAACTGCACATTACAATGCAGCAAGGCTTGCATTCTTATAGTGCTAGCTCCATATTAAACACTGCTGTTCCATGCGTGACTTGGCTCTCCTTCCCCAAAAGTCACAACTTCTTTCTTTTTAAACCCTTTTTTCCTTGGGAGAGAAAATGGAGAACTGAGACGTATAAAGAAACATTTAGATAGCATATGCTTTGACTGTAAGTCAGCCTAACTTTTCAGTTCCTAAGGAAGTATGATATGTATTTTTATGTGCAGTATCATAAAATAAATTAAAGACTTTACCAAAAACTGGTTTCTAAGGGAATTAAAAAAACATATCAATTTCCTGAAAAACATTTACTAACTTTCAAACAATTTGAGAATTATAAGTATTTTATGTTTTATTCTGATGTATGATTATATCAAATGTAACATAAGTCTTGTTAGATGCAAAGGTTGCTTTAGTAATTATTATTTTTATTAAGCTCTGTAATAAATACTAAAGTAAAATCCTCCTCAGGGACCAGATAAGAAATTCAAGGGAGTACCACATAAACTGGTGGCATAATGCAGCAGGAATAAAGCACAGGTAGAGTCAGATTACTCAAAAATCAAATAAACAAATAAAAAAAATCACAGAAAACTCTCCCAACCAAAGGTTCATTCCACTCCAGTGACCCAGATGGTTGGGACTGTATTGAGTTTGCCAGAGATGGTGGCTTAAGGTCCAAGCATCAGGTCACTCTTTGAAAACAAAAGTTCAGTTCTCAACACACTCTCAACTTTTCCTTCTTTAGAGGTAGATACACTAAAAATTATATGAATTGTGACAACCTTCAGACAAGACCTTGAAAAAAACCCAAAACTGTCTTTGCTCTGCAGTGACATTAGAAAACCTATGACATTTTTCAAAACAGTAGTAGTTTACTCCCATGTCTTTGGCTAAAATTTCCTTCCCTCTTTATTATACAGTGTTTTGTGTGCCAGTTGTTCAGACGGCTGCCACTGCCCACCCTAGAAATGAATATATATTACTAGTGCTCTGAAAATGCTAGACTCTGGCATTACAATTCTTGCAACATGGGTATAATTATAGCAATAAAATTGTTTTACATAGAAATTGTCCTGCTGGTGTAAGAGGTGCAAGGCTAGTAGAGATAGAGAGAGAATGCAAGACAAAGCCAGAAGTAGGCTAAAACAAAAGAATTAAGAAGAAATGTTGCAGAATAGCTGCAAATTACAAAAAATTAATTCTAAAAAACTATTAACAAATGCAGATGCAATTATCTTCCTAGATTAGATACATATTTTAATTTACATAGAAACTTCTCTATATTTGTTATATTTTAATATATACAATTAAAATTCTTGATAAATTACAAAAGTAAGTGGATTACTACTTACTAAACACTAGCATGGTTATTAGCACAGCAGTTAAAAAAAAAGATTGAATTAATCCTGATCTGCCCCCAAAAAAGGTACATAATTCTGACAGATCCCTAAGTACAGGCAGTGGGAGTAAAACATATCCATAGGATAATCACATCCTTACAGAAATTGAAAACGTATGTGAAAGTCATGGTGGTCCTGCAAAAATATAAACTCATAAACGATTTCTTGATTCAGTGTCATCATTCATTTCTTTCATTTGAGAAATCAGAGTTTTAGCAGGATATACAAAGATTGATGGCTTTTTCATAAAAGGATATTTTATGAAACAGTGAAATGTAGCATATTTCTACCTGATAAATGTGGAGACCTGTAAACTTTGAACCCATATTGGCCTTTGTTGCTTGTGACCCTGTTTAAGTGATTTATTTTCTTTTAACAACTGCAGTCTGCAGGAGGTTGAATATACTTTGTAGATGTTCAATTCTGTTGAAAGTGAAACAGTTTAAACTCAGAATGGCTAACATCAGAAGCTCTAGTACTTAGAAATCATATTATTTTCATTTCAGTATCCTCTTTAGGAGTAATATTTATGGTTTGAGAAAATATGTAATTTATTAAAAACAATCTGGCAGGCTGCCCCAAAGCTGTAGACCCTGGAAGTCCAGGCTCCTGAGGAGCTGGACAGGCAAGCTGGCAGGAAACCAGGAAATCTGACAGAAACCTATCTGGTTTCCAGAGGAACTTTGTTGAGATTGAACCATCTCTGCAAAATGTTTGCATTTCAATCAACTGGCAAATTCTGACAAAAATATGTTTTGTTGGAATTTTTCCAAACAGCTCTATCCACACGGCCATCTTTACACTCAAGCTCCTTACACTACCTTAACTCCCTTGTGCTCACTTGGCCTCCCTTTTACTTAAACTCTACCAGCGTGCAATGGAATCTAAAGTGGTAATTTATACATCGAGGAGAAGGAAGAACATGTAAACTGGTGTAAATTTGAGCAGTTCAACACCTTTTGACTTATATATTGTTCTGCCTCACAGATGCAGAGCTCAGAGCAAATCCAAGTATTTTCTCCACATAGAAATTAGAAATCTTCACAATGGAAGGGATTTGAATCAGCCACTGAGAAGAGACAACCAGACTAAGCAACTGTTTACCATCAGAAGCAGTCTTTTGAGATTTTGCAGAGGCAATGATGGAAACCAAGAACTTTGCCTTTTACAGTCACAACTGAATTTTTTTAAAAAAATCCTTATAATGCAATTAGTTTCAGCATGAGACTTCCCACACTAGTACTCGAGCCATCCTCCCTCTCACTTCATCTGTCCCAGGTCATCTGTAAGCCATGGCCACATGTAAGGCCAAGAGAAGAGGCAGCTTAGGGTATTCCATTTCTTTCAGATCTGATTCTCACTAGTGTGACTCTTGTCTTTGATGCATCAAGTTTAGACTACTGAAAGGTGTTCTTTATAGGGCTATCCTTTAAAGCTATCTGGAAGCTTAAACTAGTGCACAATGCAGCTACCTGCTTATTAAGGGGAATTTTCCCAAGTAACATATTATGCCACCGCTTTACTATATCTGCACTGGCTGCCTGTTAGTTTTCACATGGAGTTTAACCTATAAAGCCCTAACTGGAATGAGACTTTCTTACTCAAGAGTTTCTCTCTCTCCTCTTGCGATACTGCTGCAGTTGCAATCAATGATGGTATTCAAACTGGAGACCCTTCAGTTTAAAAGGGAAGGGGTCTGGTGGCAGGGTGTTTAATGTGAAGGGCCCCTGACTTTGGAATTCTCTTTCCCACTATTAGTCCAAAAGACCTTCAGCTTGCTGACCTTCAGAATGCTCTGGAAGGTCCATCTGTTCTCCTGGACATATGAGAAGGGTTGAGGCGTTTAGTGGGTGTGTTCTTAGGGGTCTGTTCTTTTTGTATCTAATTGCTTGGTAGATATTTTGTTATGTGAGTAGGGAGTTGGATTAGGATGGATGCTATTTTAATTATATTGTATGTTTAATTTTTAGCCTAGAGCTCTAGGATATTAAGTAAAATGGATACATACAATAAAATAAAGAGTACATCTCTTTTGTAATCATTAAATTGTTCATATTTCTCATAGACTCTAAGCTTCTTAGAGCAGGGACATTGTCTATGTGTGTGTTTTGTAAAGCATCATCTGAGTGTATGGCATTATATAGATAATACATAAAATAAATGTTTAAAATTCCCCACATTTTTATTCATGTATCTTTATGGATTGTCATTAGAAAATAAATGTTATGAAGCAGAGGAGTACTATTATTGTAGAATTAGTTTGATCTTATTAAACCCTCCTATTTTGAAGCAAGAGAGACAGCACTCACCATTGTTCTCAGTTTATGAGAAACTGTCTTTGATCAGCGTGGCCAATAACTGGCAAACTGATTTAGTAATTTTGATTTATTGAATATTATGGAAATAGACATTTTAAATAAGAGAACTTGTAAGTATTTATTAACATTGAGTTCATGAAAGTAGGGCTAGATTGTGATACCCTTTCTCTTGTTGAGTAGCATCTCATTCCACAAAAGGTCCCATTGACATCTACGGGATAACTTATAGAGTAATATAGTACTCAATGTGAGTAAGGATATTAGAATCTGGCCCTCAGAAATTTGGCAAAGCCCACAAATGGTGACAATGGGGCTACTCCTCTGAGTAAAGTTACTTGTATATGTGATTCTCTGCTCCAGATTAATGGAATTTTTGGTTTCAGTAAATACTGCGGTATCAGGATCATGTTACCAAAGACATATAGTATTCTTTCCAGAACTCCAGAAAAAATCATTTCCAAAGATGAATTTCCCATATTTAGACCCTAAGCTAAAGATATTTAGTATATTAATAATAATACTTAGTTCTTATCTTTGTGCAATAATTTGAAACATTCAGTGCACAACACATGTTGTTGTACAAGAGAGCTACAGATCTTCGTTCTGATTGATACGAAAATCACTCTTGAGGAAAAAGTTATAGGGCTCCATAAGGGCCTGTACAAATGGATCTGATTACAGGATCACGGCCTTGTATTGTATTTGTCCAAATTACATTGAAAACTCCTCAGGGAATGGGAGGAGTTTTTTGCCCTGCACATCACTGTTGCTACATACATATAAAATAAGATTCCAGTCAACTCTTTTATTAGCCACACAGTAAAGAAACTGCCTAATTAAGAATAGTGTTGGCACTTAAAAATAAATAATAATAAAAGCAAACTAATATCTGTGCCAATAACCCAAAATATCTCTTGCACTCTTTTTTTTAGGATCTATAATATTTCTTCTCAATATACTAATAAATTATTCACCAATTTCTGTTTACAACAAATAATTTATATAGTTAATTTGACCTTTTTTTCTCCATATTGTCCAGGAGCAAATTGTGATTTTCTTTTTCTTTCATAAAACATTACTTGCCATATAATTTATGTAAATACTTTTAGGCTGTAGATTGTGCACAAAATACAGGTGTGTATTAAGTTTTGACTATCTATGTAGGTCACATGGTATACTTCTGTTCCGTGACTGGGTAAGTATAATGCTTAGAATTATGTCCTCAGTTTAAAAGATTGGGTTTACTAAATCAATATTTGCTTTATGCAAACATATTCCATTATACCCTATAGATTTGCTGCTTCTTCAAAAATTCCCAACAGAAAACTCCTATTTCATAGATAAATGAAAACACAGTCAAAGCAAATCTGTAAAAGCCTTTGAAAAAAATTGCAATATTTGCCCAGCTCTATTTGTAAATATATTAGTAAACAGACTGTTTCTTATCATTTAAAAATTTGGTTGGTTTTAAAATTTGGCTTGGTTGGTTTAAAAATTGCCAGTGCTAAAGGTTTCTGTTATATTGTTCCTGAAGGTCAGAGTTGAACATTTTAACTTGAGGTTCTATTGAGATATAGTCACTGTGCTTTAGTAAGTCATTCCATTATCCATGGTTATAATCTTCAGTGACTTCAGAAGTAATTGCTTTACTAAACTAAAAGGAAGTCTGATTCTAATTTGCTATCTAGATCTACATTCTTATATTCTTTTTATAGATTTTTGAACAAGTTATCACTAGAATCTTCCTTCACTCAAACGTAAGTGAAAGTTTTATCTTTCTTCGGATATCACAGAAATAATTTATTACTAAGGAAACAAAACCTTTTGTCTCATAGTATATTTCTTCGCGACAGCTGTGGTATTTCAACGAAAGCACAAAAGCTGTGATGGTCTGGACTGCAATCAACCATTTTTAATAGGAAATTTTTACAGACTTTTAATAAGATCTTCTAACATAATTTATGAGGAAAGGTTTTGAAGTGAAGAGGCATTGTTTGGCAAAGTGTTCTTCTCTAATCTCAGGAAATTTAAATAATAGACTGCTCATTTCCTCTAAACTTGGGATTTCTCCTAAAAATGGTTAAGAAAAACACCTGCTACACCAGGTCCAAAATAAGTGTGTCCATAGTCCAAATAAAATATATTTGTAAGACAAAAAGTTCCACATCAGAGCCAACTATTATTAATGATGTAATACTGAATTTTACTTACAGTGCATATTTTATTTTTTACCTTTTTAATGTGGGTGACAGGTTAGTCTGAGAAATGGTTGGTAGAAAAAAAATCTATGTGGTTAGGTTAGATTTGAAAGAAGCAGGGAGATGTTGACTATTTATGAACAGTTTAAAATAAAACCAGATAAGCATGTAAAAATTCCCATATTTGCTGAAATGAATAAGACTTCTTAAGATTAGAAAACCTGTAAGTATCACAAGATGGGCTTCTTAGTGAGATATTTAATATGTCTTGCAAGAACAGGCTCTCAAAAGGTATTTTAGCACTTGCCCTTCCTGTCCCAGCCAAAACCAGGAAATACAGATGCACAGGAAAGTTAAAAATATTTTTTTATAACAAAGTCAAACTTTATAATAAAGTCCATACTTTTCTGGACAACAAATACATTTTGATTTGGGATTCGTTTGAGTTTTGGGCCAAGCTTGGGTCAGTTCTTACTTTATCTGGACAAGTTACCATCCATAGTTCACATTTAAAGTAAAGGCTTTCCTACCTATGCTGTCCTAACTATGGCCAGATCTTCTCCTGCTGAGGGAAAAGAAGTGAGAGGAGCCTTAGAATGAAGAAATCTCTGCCAGGATTCCCCCCTGCTTCATATCAGCATGGCTCCAAGCCACATGGCTCCAAGCCAGCATGGCTTCTGGTCACCAGTGTGTCAAGGATCTCAAGCTAGCATTCAGCAGAAAAGACACAATAGTTGCAGAGCCGGAGGGGGTGCCAGTTTTTCTGACCAGTTTCCACAAGGCTGCGTCTATTTGCAGTAATCCCTCCCAACCAAACCATCCCCAGCCAACTCAATTTTCATCTCTTCATCCAGATATCAGATTGCCTAGAAAGTCCTCCCAAAGTGGAGAAGGAAAACATGTCACCACAACAGCTGTGCACATGCTCCTCTTTTGTATGGAAAGGTGGGTTCTGTGTGTGAAGGATCCCCTTCAAGAGGAGGATCTGGGCCTCAGTAGTCCAACCCTAAAACTCATTGACTTAAAAAGACTACTTGGTTCCATAAAGCCTTCTCATGTGAGTAGGAGTTTGCAGGATATGGCCCCTAAAAGCTTAAGGAATTGTTTTTTTCATCATAGTGCCCAGAAAATGCAGGATAGGACACGCATTGTGCTCTACACGCCATCTCTTTTTTTCTGACCCTGTCTACTGCAGCAAAATAATCTCTGGTTTACAACAGGTGTCAATCACTCACCCCCTCTTCTTTCTGCCCTTCATACCATCCCCAAGTTTCCTGAATTCCTGGGGCCTACGCAGCTGTGTACTTTGCGTATGGGTAAAGATGGCCCTGCTGATATAGATATATCTATATGCTAGCTCCTTCTGAAATCATACTGGATTTTCTGTGCTCTTTCTCTTTCTTGCAGCGGGCGGGGCCTGCAAACATTCCACCACTATGAAGATCTTCCTAATCCACTCACTCTTGTTAGTATTAGTAGACTGCAGACAGCCAGTTTGTCAGGTGGCTGCATTCCACTGCGATCCTCGCTGTTTTTGCAGGATGTCTGGCTGCTTGAAACCATGTTTTAACCCCATTCCATGCCAGAGCCTGTGTGGGGTTCATGCGCTAAATATTTAAATATTATAAGCTGCAGACAGTGATCAACATCCGCCCCAATACATGTTTCAAGATCCATGGGTCCTACGCATGGCTATCACAATATGAGGTGTACCTCTTCCAGTGCACTCAATGCCCAATATCAATTATGTGGCTCAAACCAGACAATCCCTATGCTTTTGAATGAACTCACATAGGAAAATGATAAAAATGAGAAAAACATCTGTGGGAAAAATAAAGTAAGCACCACGCAATATACTGTGTATGAGTATTTCAGAGAAGACTTAAAACTGCATGGTCAATAGTTATTTTATTGTTTTATTTATTTAATAACGTACAGTGATCCTGCACCTGGGTTCATCACCACAGCAAAGAGCAGAAATTAAAGATCCCATGACAAATCAGGTTTGCATTAGTATTTTTAGCCAATATGTCTCTTTTCTCACCCACACCTGGGCAGTATGCAGTGCACTGGTTGTCCAGTGCTGTCGCTCCAGTGGTGGCTGCTTTTTTCAGTGGTGCTGGATAAAAGACATTTGTGAAGTGCTTTGGAATGAAAACAGTAGCGCCAAGATTTTCAAAGCGCTAACCATCCATCCTCTAAAAAATTTTAAAATCCTTTTAGTTTCTGAAGTTGGGCACTCAAAAGATGGAGACTTCCAAAATCATTAGCCACTTGAAATATTTAATCTATTTAAATACAAAATATGATTTTTAAAATGACTTAACATAAACCAGATAATATTAAAAAAGGAAAGTAGTTTTTAGTAAAGACATCTCAGTATACATTTAAATTGGGGTTGACCATTTCAAAAAGCACTGCTAAAATCAGTAATATAATAAAATGGGATTACGGGGACAGTGAGCTATAGGTAGAAGCACAGTTCATAGTACCATAAACTTGCAAATCTCCAAAGCAATCCAGAGGCATTAATTATTATTATTTATCATTTACATAAAGCTAGTGCACAAAGGGCCTGATCAGTGTCAGGGCTTCATTGGGCTCAGGAAGGTATAAGCAGACACAATCCTTGTCCCAAAGAGCTCACAAGATGAGAGTCTGGTCAGTGTGTGGTTGAGAGATCTCTAGGAAGAAAAGACTAGATAACAATCTTCATGATTTATTAAAAACTGTTTATGTTCTTTAAAACATTTCTAAAATAGTTTATCTGTAAAATATGTGGAATATACAACAATAAATGATAGTGTGGCAAGACACAGTATAAAGATTTTAACGGTATGAGCTTGAAAATGATGTTTTCTTGTATGTGCACACATTTTACAAAGTACTTCAGAAATATTTCACGGTTTCTAAAAATTGTTATAGGTTGGGACATAGTGATCTGTTGAGAACATGTTCAGGGCAAGTCCATGGTATCTGTGGTTACTGTGATCCAATTATCCAAAATTCCTGATAGGGGCATGATGGCGTTTCAGCCAGTATTCCAGCACACAGACTATAGCAATGGTTGCAGACCTCTGCCCTGCAAGCCCACAGTATTCCCACAGACTGGAGTTGTAGATTGCATTCCCCTCAGCTCGCACAGAATTCCCCATGCAAAGATAAATTAATCAGGTTTCCTGCAGGGGAGGTGGAGCGCTGGTTTATAAATGGAAGTTGAAGACAAGAAGTTGTGTTTTAATGTGAATTGCGAAATTTTCATAAAAAGGAATTTCCAGAATTACAAAAATAACATCTGCCCTTGTTAAAGCACAGTACTTGCAGTGGCTTCATTTAGTCAATATATCTCAATCATTCATTGTAGACTACTATGTTCTCCTAACTACTATATAACATATCAACACAAGGATTAAGATTTTTTTTCTCCTAAACTCAAAAACATTCAATTAATATTCAAGGAGTCATTGTTTCTAAAAGCTTTTTAAAATTAATTGTTAAAATTAATTCATCATGCATAGGAATCCATTAACCTTTAATGCTATTTTAATTAGTGCTCCTCTCCACTTTAAGGATGAAGTTTTGTTTGTAACTTCCGAGGGTAGATATTCATGAACACCATATGCTCTTTTTGCTCAGCAAACAGCATTATCACTTCAGGAAGGCACTCCTGGTGCTATGATGAGTAAAACAATATATATTTTTTTCATACAGAAGATTGTTTAAACTTTTGAAGCATGAAACAAATCCAGTCATTATGGACTGCACTGCACTTAAAAACCATAAATTATTGACATCAGAATTAAGAATTTACCAAGCATTAAATCAGCAAGATGATTCACACTTTCAAGTGTAAACAATACAATCCATAGGGTTGCCGTACCAACCTCAAAATGCCCATTAAAAAGTATCGTAATCACTTCAGCTCCCTTTTCCTGGTACTGAACAATTTCATTACTGTTTTTTTTTCTCACAGAAATGTCTGTTTTGAATTAGTCTATGACTTACAGAGTATGAAAAAGTTCTTCATTATTTCCTAAAGCTACTATTCCCATGCAATAATAAGCCAGGACATCCTTCCTACAAAAGGTATTTGCTATTAAACAGAAGACACTGGAAACATTTTAACCTAGTTATCACACTTGAGGCCTTATAGTTGCCTATGGAGGCTACTTAACATAGCACCAGAAGTACTTTCATACTGGTACTTTGTTCCCTTCTGTCCCCTTGGCAGCATAGCTCCTGTTCAGGTCTCTCCTATGGATGCTTCCCTCAGATCCTTTCCTCTTATGTTTTGGAGGGTTTCACAGCATGTGGTGGGGAAAATGAGGAGGAGAGCAGTTGTCCCACAGCCCTGCCTTCTCACACCTTTCAGGGCTTCGGGGTGGGGGGTTGGTCAATGGAGGGGAAATAATGCCCCAGAAGCAGCATCTCTTCCTTTCATGGCCAATCCTGCCTAACTCTGCTGGATTCTTGCCCACTATGTAGAGCATACTGGAATTTTAGGCATACTATAACTTTTCTAATGTTGGTTATAATTCCCAGTGCAGTGAAGGTAAGGAAGTGGCTTACAGTACAGTGCTACTAATCTAGTGGAGGATTTTCAAAAGAGACTAAGTAATTTAGGAGTGCAAGACTTTCAGTGGGACTTTAGTCTTAAATCATGTAGGCATTTTTGACACTCTGACCCCTATTGAACATGAATTATGAAAATAATTATTAAAAGTAATAGGAGAAGGAAAGGAAAACTAGGTTTGGTTGTTTCGTTTCCCCCTCCCCTATTTTTTGGCTTTTTTTTTTAACCTTGCAAATATAAGAACTATCAAGCCTGGTCTCCCTGGTATACTGGAGGTCTCCCTTGAATGATGGAAACATATGGATTGGGAATTTTCTCAGCCCTTTGCTACAGGGACATATGTTGAATACTTAACAAGAGAGCTTTACCTGCACTTAATAGGAATTTGAGTGATAAGAAACTAAACAAAACAAAAACAAACTAAAACTAAAACTTTAATATTTCAATTAAAAATCCCATCCCCTCTCAGTTAATCAAGTTATTTCCAAAGCACCTGTAATGTCATAAATCTACTAGTTCTCTAGCTGTTCATAGAGTTTTCTAAGAAAAACAGAAGAGGTACACCTTTAATTTGTAAAGTAAAACATAGACAAAAAAAACTTTTCTGGGAAAAAATGTAAAAAGAAAAATCTTTCAGACTTTTTTATACATAAAAATGGGAACAATATTAATAGTTATAAAATGCATATATGCATATCTGTATATAGATATATATCATTTTAAGATCTCAAAGTACTTTACAGAGTTAGCTAAATAATATCTTCATTTTACAGATGGGAAACTGAGGCACAAACAGATTACAAACTTACGAAAGGTCACACAGGAAAGTCAGTAGCAAGGCTAGGATTAGAACTCAAAACACCTGACTTTCTGTACTGAGTTCTAATCGCATTGCCTCACTATTTATTCTTCTGGGGTATTCCTATCATTTTCTTACCATATAATGAGAATCATCTGACAGGGAAAAAATAAAGCAACTAATTTCTGGCAAGAAAAAGTTAATTTTTGAACTAGCTTTTAATATAATGAATAAATAGAATCAAAGCCTTTATACTGAATATTCCAATATTTAAAAAGTGTCCAAAGTCTGAGATCAGATCTGGATCAGAATCTGAATTTTGCTAATCTTCCCCATCTTTATAATGGGATGAACCAAACTCTGAGTGTTTTCAGTCCATTTCTGGATCTGACTTTTGCACCTTCAGCTCAGCTATAGGTTAAATGAATGATTAAAATATACACATTCTTCTGAGCGTTAGCAAGTATTTTATGTAAGATATTCTAAATAGGTTCTCAGAAGTGCAATTAGCAACATGACTAATGTGAAAGTAGAATTAATTATATTGTAAAATTATACAGATAAAAAGAACAGAGTAAATAAGAATGGATTAAAGAAGAAAGCAACAGAACACCAGGGGTTAGAAAGCAACAGAAATTCTACTCTCACAATCCCTCCTTTGCAGACAACATTAATGTTGTCTGCACCTTTAAGCAAAATTGTTGCAATCCAGGTGTCAGGTACACAGACATTAGCATAGAACAATTGCACCGTTTAAGGGCAATTGGAAAAGTATTAGCCTTAGATCAATACCAATCAGTAAGGACGTGGAATATGCATGCTGTGTCACAGGTGATTTTTCCTGTCTGTTGCTTTCTTTGTCCCTTTGTCTAAACTCCTGCCCTTTCATCTGTATAAATAAGATAGTTTGTGTCTTGTATGGTGCTCACATTATCTGGGTGTATTAGCAGAGCGCTGTGCTAATAAAACAGAGTGGTCTGACAAACTGTGAGTCCTGAGTCTAACTTTGACAATTTTTAACATTGGTCAGATATAGGGTGACCAGACAGCAAATGTGAAAAATCAGGACAGGGTGTGGGGGGTAATAGGAGCCTATACAAGAAAAAGACCCCAAAATCAGGATTGTTCCTATAAAATCGGGACATCTGGTCACCCTAGTCAGATACCATTTGTTTTCTCATCCTTTCCCAAGTAGGAGAATTGTATGTGCAGTGAAGTGTTTTGTTTTGGTAGAGTTTTTTGTTGTTGCTTTTGTTTTGAATATAATGTTGCCTAGTCATGTAGCTATTCAGTAGTGCCTACCAACAACCAACCAAATTAAGAAAACTAAATTGATAGCAATAACAAAGAAGAGAAGCACAAGAGGCTTATCAAGAGCTATGTTGAAATCCTGGCCCCACTGAAGACAATGGGAGTTTTGTCATTGACTTTCTAGCCAGGATTTTACTCCCAGGAAGGATTAAATTTCAGCAACTTACTGTACAGTTGGATTTCTTGTTTGTCATGACAAGTATCATGAGATCGTCCTTCAGTTCTATAGATAGTATCCCTCCTGAATCAGTTTTGCACCTATAAGCAGAAGAGTATTGTTTTATTAGTTACAAAACATTAAAATGAATTCTAAAATTAAAAGAGTCAAAAGATACATATACTTGAATATGATCAGTACAAAAATGGCAGCTATAATGGTGGCAAAAAGACAAGCAAGAAAAGAACAAAGGTTCAAAAGAGCAGAGGACCAAGAACAGAAGATTATGGCTTCTATAGAATAGCAGTCTTGTAAAAGATAGATAAAGAGCACTTAGGTAGGATTAGAATGATAGCGGGAGGAAATCAGAGACACTGGAATAGGTATACACTTTAGCACAGATCCTCAAAGGTATTTAGGTGTGTAACTCCTACTGATTTCCTACGTAAGTCTGAGGATCTGGGTCTCTAATCCTGTTTAACCAAGATTGGTTAATAGGAATAGTGTACACAGACAGGAGTGAGCTCTTTAACCTTCCCACCTAGAAATGGCCAGAGGGAAAAAGTTGGGAAAAAAGAAGAAAAATTGCAAATGTCTGTATGACTACAATTGGAAGCATATAGGGCATGGATATTGTGAAATGTTCATACAGCAAACACACAAAGCCCATTTACTGAGAGAGCTGTGATAGTTGTCAGCGTAACAGGAACAGCAAATGTGGATTTTGTAAAGCACTAAAGTCCATCTCAGCAGTCTGTAATTTTATAGTGACTGGCTATGACCCTCTCAGAAATCTGTACCACGTTATCAGGCATCTTGAATCCTTAAATTATGTTGCAGATGATCCTGAAACTGTGTCATGCTACTGATTGTGAATTATTTAAATACATTTTAATTTAAATAAACCAACTTGAAAACTGAATACCCCCTAAATTTGAGGTCTGTAATTTGGCAAGACTGAAGGAGTGCTTTCCCACTTCATACTTTACTAAAAGACCACCTTTGGGGGCCTATGTGAAGTCTCAGAAGGGTGGGCATAAATCCACCAAAATGAAAGGCCCACCACCTCATAAGAGAGAGGAGTCACTGAGCTGTCATTGGCTCTCAGCTAGGCAGACCCACATTTCGGTAACACCAGAAATCAACTAATTACTTGGGATTACAAATCTGAGAATAGGGACATGACTCATAAATACAAAATGAGGGAACTGGATGGTGTCTGTAAAGGTACAATGCCCACTGTTCTGCAAAGGAGTCAGTGGATGCCCTGCAGAGGAACCAGGCCCAGATTCATGAATGAGCCAACGAATAGAGGAAGGCACCACAATCTCCTCACTGAACATCCTTCTGCTCCACTGATTATTGCCTGCTTGGCCATTGTCAGGAGGAAGCAGTCTGGTGCCTTTGTGGGGCTACAGATGGGAAGCACATAGAGTAGAGGAACAAAGTGTGCTTAGAAGTAGAGTGAGAACCACCACAGGCGTTAGCTTTTAAGGCGGGTTGTACTTTCTTGCAGGTGGATAAGGGAATGTCTTTGGCTTCGGGGAAGGTTAGTTTGAAGGGAGGCTTTGAGTGAGATGCACACATGTTGTGCTGTCACCTCCCCGTGTCCAAACAGCATCAGGCCCCAAAGGCTGTGCGACGCACACAATGCCTCTTGGCTGTTTACATTCTCCTCTGGCCTTTGGAACCGCTAAGGTTCAAGTCTCCCCTGTCCCGCGGGCTAGAAGGGCAAGGGACGCGGAGACCCTCACGGGACTCCAGGAGCCGGGGCTTTACAAAGAACCGCAGAGCCGGCCGCTACCGCACCACACGCTGCCGGGGCTGGAATTCGGCCGCTGACTGGCTGCTGTCCGTCAAGACCCACAGAGGGCGGGGCAGAGCGGCCAGTAGCCCGGAAGCGGACTGTGCGCTGTCCCGGAAGTGACGCATCACCATCTTTCCGGTGCGGGCGGCGTGCTCTCTCCGGGCCCGCGAGTGGAGCCGTCGCGGCCATGAGCGTCCCGGCCTTTATCGATATCACCGAGGAGGATCAGGTTAGGGGCCCGGGGAAGCCGCGCTGGGTGTCTGCGATTTGGGCGATGCAGCCGCCCCCTCTCGGTGCCGGCTCCGGCCCGCACCGCGTGTCCGGCTGCTTCCCAACGTCCCGGGGCGCCGCAGGCGGCAGCGCCGGTCGGGCTCGTGCGGCGGGACCGGCCTCCCGGATCCAAACCCAGCAGTGTCAAGCCGAGGGGCCCGGGCAGCCGCGGCGGTTGTCGGGTGGGGGCAGCGAGCTCGAGGCGCGCCCGGGCTGTTAACGGCCTGGGGGGACTCTCAGGAAGCTGCTAGAAACCCCCGCCCGCCCCTGTCGCTTGTGCTGCGGACACCCCCGGTCCGGTGCGTGCGTTGGGGGCTGGGCTGCCGTCGGGCCTGTCCCGGAATGGGGGTGGGGTTGGAAAGTGTTAACTGATCTTCATGCTGGTGTCCCCTTGGTCGGCTGGTCCGTTCCAGAGCGAGAGAAGGCGAGTGAGGTAACATCTCTTATTGAACTAGCTTCTTTTGGTCGGAAAGACAAGGCCTGAAGAAGAGCTCGGCGTGGCTCGAGAGCTTGTCTTTCTCCAACTGCAGTTGGACCAATAAAAGATATTGCTTCACCCACCTTGTCTCTAATATCCTGGGACCAACAGGGGTACAACAAAGCTGCAGATGTGGTCAGTTTCAGTCCATCTCAGAATGGCCCTAACCCTAATAGCTAGAAGTTGTAACTGGACCTCAGTGCACTGAGCTTGAGGTATGGTGGATTTTTCATACAAAGCCTTTCTAAAGTCAGAATTAATAATATACTAGCAGTATATAACTCTTTATCCCAGATGATCCTAGAGCACTTTATTGTCTGTATGATTTCACCTGTTACTGAAATCGGTTTTAAGCTCAAGCAGGGCAATTTTTTCACAGTGCTCAGCAACATGAAACTCTTGATGACACTAAGTGTGTGTGTGTGTGTGTGTATGTGTGTGTGTATATATATATATTGAATTGAACGTTCATTTTTATATCATTTCATT
Source organism: Chelonoidis abingdonii (assembly GCF_003597395.2). Taxonomy (NCBI): domain Eukaryota; kingdom Metazoa; phylum Chordata; order Testudines; family Testudinidae; genus Chelonoidis; species Chelonoidis abingdonii. Next base: position 58,794,388 of record NC_133772.1, on the reverse strand, counting down.
GATATTTAATTTACAAATATTATAGGGTGTTACATTCTTTGGTAAACACTAAACAAGACAGAAAAAAATTTCCTGAGACTAGAAAACAAATAAGTGACGCACTGATGAACAATGGATTCAGAGTAGCAGCTGTGTTAGTCTGTATCTGCGAAAAGAACAGGAGTACTTGTGGCACCTTAGAGACTAACAATTTTATTTCAGCATAAGCTTTCATGGGCTACAGCTCACTTCTTCGGATGCATAGAATGTGTTCCACGAAAGCTCATGCTGAAATAAATTTGTTAGTCTCTAAGGTGCCACAAGTACTCTTGTTCTTTTAATGGATTCATGGGCCATTACACAAAGTAAAGCTATTTCCCCATGCTTATTCTTTCTCCCCCACCCCAGTTCCTTACATCTCCTTGTCAATTGCTGGAAATGGGTCATTTTCATTACCACTACAAACAGTTTTTTTTCTCTTCTGCTGATAATAGCTCACCTTAACTGATCACTCTACTTGTAGTGACAGGTTTCAGAGTAGCAGCCGTGTAGCCCACCAAAACTTACGCTCAAATAAATTTGTTAGTCTCCAAGGTACCACAAGTACTCCTGTTTTTTTGCGGATACAGACTAACACGGTTGCTGCTCTGAAAACTGATGAACATGTTACATACCATTTTCTTTAAATGAACACTGGAATATATTACCCTTGTGCCTGTTGGAGCTCTGTAGACTGTGGGAATAGGAAATTGCAAAAGTTCCATTAAAATGCTTGGGAACTGCATGAGACCATTTAAAATAAACTTTGCTCAAAGTTAGAATAAGGTAGAACACTAAATTTAATGAATTGCTTGTGTCTTTGATTAGTTCAAATATTATTTTATCCAATATTGTCTCTTAATCCCCTCCTCCCAAATCCCATGCCTTTAACATCTTTTATTTCTCCCACCTTCCTTCATTCTTCCCCTAGAGTCCTACTTTGAGGAGAAAAAAAAATAAAGCTGACTCACATATCTGATATTACGTACATCTTTTATTCTTTCAACCTTCTTTGTATTAAAATTGCCATCATGGTATGGATTAGCTCATATCTTTGAGCTGTTGCTTCAGTCTGTCTGTGGATGCCAGCACCTGCTCACTTTCTGAAGGCTTTTTAAAACCTTTTTAAGTTCTGCAAAATAAATAAACATTGAAAATACTCCCAGACCCCAGAGACTAGAAATTTGTGGCGTGAATGTCTACGTGCACTACTGTCTAGTAACAGCTCTTCAGATATTCAATCCAAAACCTCTTTAATATACTGTGAGGTTCTGAAATGTACTTTCCAGTTATTTCTTAAGAAATACCATGTTGATTTAATTTTGATCCTTGACATAAAGATTTTTTTAAAAGCATTTATCTTTGTATTGGACTAGCACCTAAAGGTCTCGATCAGATCAGGGCCCCATGGTGCTAGTTGCTTCAAAGAGCTTATACTCAGTCATTTAGAAAAGTGTTGGATTATAAAGTTAAGGTATAGGCCTCGTCACCAGGGAAGAGGTATGTTCTCAGCTTGTTAGCTAATTTGAGGTAAAATCCTAGAGAAGACAAGGTATTTGTAGTTTTCACACAAGACTATGAGGGAACCACCTAACTCATGTGAAAAGTACAAACTGTCTTGCTTTTTACTAGGATTTTACCTCGTTAGCTAATTTGAGTTAAAAGCACACCTTTTCATTCAAGTGAAGATAGCCAATAAGCTGTTGGTAGTAGTATGTACATTTGTATTAGTTTCTTTATTTCTTTAAAAGGCTGCAGAACTTCGAGCTTATCTGAAATCTAAAGGAGCCGAGATCTCTGAAGAGAACTCTGAAGGTGGACTTCACATTGACTTGGCTCAGATTATTGAAGTCTGTGATGTATGTCTAAAGGAGGATGATAAAGGTTTGTGTTTTTGAAAGTCTTGGTATGAATATTCTTGATTAGCATATTCAGGAACTTTATGATGACTAAGCTTGTGAGTCACCTTGAGTTACGCAGAGCACTTGTATGGCAGAAAGACCAAGAGTGAGAGTACTACTCATAGGAAGCTCATTATGCATTAAAGAGGATTTTCAAAAGTGTTCAGCCTTGCTCCCATTTGAAGTCAGTGGTAAAATGCCTGTTGAATTAAATAGGAGCTAGGTCAGTGCTGGGGGTTCTTGAAAATCCCACCCTAAATTTTTAATTGGACCAGCCTATACAAGAGCATTAATTTTTGTCAGTAATAGAAGAATCCCAGCTGGGAACTTCAAAACTGCTGTGTACTGAGGTTATTCACCTACTCTGTCCTTGGCTGGTGTAAATTCACAAATAGATGTAGAGGCCATGTAAGGCAGTGTTTAGTCTTGGCGGCATATGGTGTAGTGGTCTGTGGGAGTTAAGCCCTTCGTTCCCTCCTCTCTTTGAATCTGCATAATGCAGACCCAAAAGAAGACAAAATAAATCATTTGCACAGACACCCTCTCAGATAACTGTTGGCAAGGTTTGGAGACCTGTTCCACGGCCTTCACTACATAAAGACTCATATATGAACAGACTGTATTCAGTAGAAGTGTCAACATTATTATAGTACAACAGGCTCTTGTTAACCCACAATAGGGCATAATTTCCCACAGTGGTGAAGAAATATGTTTCCTTCAGTGTAGTAGTTTAAACAAGGCAAAATGTGCCTGTATTCAGTCCTATCTCTTGATGACATGCAGCTCCTTTTGTAGAAGTGAGAAATACAGTTTGGACTGTGGGTGATTAATCATGTACAACACCAATTTCCATTAAAAAAAATTAGTGGTGAAATAAGACTTGTTGCTGGTTAAAAGCAAGGAGCCTCATTCAAGTAAGCTGTAGCATAACTTCAAGAAGAAAGAAGAACTAAATCAGTTAACTGGCTTAGAAATTTAACATTGTCTTCTGAAACCTATTGACAGGATGCACTACTAATCGCAGTAAATATTAATTGTACGATGGCAGCCTTAAATGAGTTTCTGTGCATCCTATATTCTAAATGATTCTTTGTATATGGCTATATCTTTTAGGTGTGACAAAATAGATAGCTGCTGTGACTGTCTTATTTGAAAGGTTGAGGATTCATTTAGGGATGAATATTTATGAATATTAATCATTTAGCATCTTGCAGCAGACAAATGCATGTAAAATATATGGACAGGCCCCATAATTCTATAGCCAGAATGACCATACTTTTTTAAAATGAAGTAGCCTTATTTGGAGAAGATTATATTCATAATAGTCTGCCATGCTTATCATGGGGAAGCTAATCATTTTTTACATTGCTTTTTGGGGTGTACAGTTAATCCCAGAAGTTATACATTGGGAACGCTAATCTCCATTTTGGCATTCTAGTGAGTCTGGTGAAGTGGAATATTATAGTGATCTTTTTATTGAACATCAATGTATTTGAGATTAAAACTAATTTGTGCAAGGACTGGGGGAACCAGGGGATTTGCTATTCCAGTGTAGATAGTGTTGGAAATTTGTTACAAACTCTTGGCTGCTCAGTGACCAAGGTGCTCTTGGGTCTGTGTTGTCATGAGGTGTCCATAGCACAAACTGCAACTAAAGCTGGCATTAACTGGCAACCTTGTTGGCAGTCTCAATGAGAATTATATTCTTTGTAGGTTCTTGGACAGCTCTTATCACTGTATTATTTGAGTGCCTTCCAGTTGTGCATTAAGTTGGTGAAATGTAATTAATTTTCTCCCCAGGAGGGGAGTGTGTGTGTGTGTGTGTGGGCGAGGGATTGTTTGCAGTTCAGTGTTTTGGTACTTTTTTTAAATATGTATAGACATGTCTGCTCTAACAAACATACAGTGACAAGTCAAAGTGCACCTTGCACTTGCAGAGGAAATGAGCTTTATTGATGGTCCTTCGTTTCTGTGGGAGTTTGTTCTACGGTCTGGGACTGACTCCTGAAAAAGCTTTGTCTCTGGCAGATCAGCTTTACCCTCGTGATAAAGTGCCATTGTTCCTGAGGTACAGGGTTGTTGATCACAGTCCTCATTCTGAAATTTTAGGCAATCTTTTAGATGTGCTGAACCCAAGCCATTGAGTGTTTGAAGATAGGGATGGAGACTTTGAAATTTACACTGGCTTCCCATAAAATATTGAGATTGATGTCATAGAGAACAAATTCTCTTTTCACTTAAGAAGTGGAAAATAAATAGGGTTGAGAGATGCTGGCAGGGAATTGCAGGTTAAACTGAGCTGCAGTCACACGCATTCTATTGTCCAGTTTAATAACTGGATTTTTTAAAAAGCCTTTGAGACTGGAATTGCCCTTTTCCAGTATGTCTTGCTGAGACAAAATAAGCATTTGTGGCAGGAGTATTTCTAGCACTGATGAACTAATTGTTGCCTGCATTGTTAAGTTGATGCATGTTTTGTTTATGTGTAGATGTTGAAAGTGTAATGAACAGTGTAGTATCTCTGCTTCTTATCTTGGAACCTGACAAACAAGAAGCTTTGATTGAAAGCCTGTGTGAGAAGTTGGTAAAATTTCGGGAAGGTGAGCGTCCATCTCTGAGGCTGCAGCTGTAAGTATCCCTTAGGGATCAGGGGGACTAAAATATTTTATAAAATATCCTTCCTTTCAGGAGGAGGGAAAACCATGTGTATATGTTTTGGTTTGTTTTTGAGTACAGGCCTGGGAATTGAAAACTGGCTTCTACTGAAACTTTGTGCATGTGTGACCTTTGCATTTTTGTGACCTTTTTGCCTCTTTTCCCCTTCTGTACAAATGGGGATACCTACCTACCTACCTTACTGGGTTATTCTGAGTCTGAATTTATGAATGTTTTTAGAGAGCTTTGAGATCCTCTGATGCAAGGTGCTATAAAACAGTAAGCCATTATCATCTCTGTCCTAGTACTGAGATGATGGTGATTAGAGCCCTGTGCAAATACAAAATTTACATCCATGACTATCCGCGGAGCTGCAGGGCTATAGATACAACGAGCGAGAGCAGCAGGCTCACTGGCAGTTATCCTTGGTCTCACCAGTATGCGCAAGCAACTCGCACATTCCTGGACCGCTGCGTGGAAGGGACTCCTGTCTGAGAGCATGCAAGCTGCTTGCACACGCTATTGCAACCAGGGACAGCTGCTTGTGAGCCTTGTCCCTGGCTCAGTAGATGGAGGTGAGGACAGCCCAGTCATGCTGGAGGAGCTGCCCAAGCTTGGTGCTGGCTCCTACAAGTGGTGGCCCAACATACTGCTGCTTTTGCTGCTGCAGTTCCTGACCCAGTCACTGGCCATAGCCCCGCTGGTCTCACCCATTGTTTCAAGAGCGCTGCATCTCCGCAGATATCTGCTTTATATCCACGGATATACATTTTGTATCCACACAGGGCTCTAATGGTGGTTAGACAGATTTTATATGCTAGTACACGTCAGTGGACACATTGATGTCTGTGCACATTCACCTCAATTGCCAGACCTGCTAGGGTTAATTGATTTGTTGTTTGTGGTTTAGGCTGAGCAATCTCTTCCATGGTATGGATAAGAATACTCCTGTGAGATATACAGTCTACTGCAGCCTTATTAAAGTGGCCTCAGCATGTGGTGCCATTCAGTACATTCCAACTGAACTAGATCAGGTAATTGATGTGGTGTCACTGTGCATGGTCTGTTGTTAAAGGGTAGTTGGAGGTAATACATAGTGGCTATCACTATTAAAAATTGTTAAAGTCAATTGGAATAAAAAGCAGATTTTTAATTGTGAGGTTTTTGACCTTTTAAAAGTTTTTGACCCTACAATCAAAGTCAAACTGCTCTTCACAACAAACTAGAAAGTAAACCTCTCTCCTTAATGTTAAACACATCAGATCTGTCTGAGCTTTGTTTGAATATGCAGGGTGTGGAAAAAGTGCTGTAACCAGTTTTGGGACACTAGTTTGATGTCCCTCACTATGGAGGCCGAGATCTGTACACCCACTCTCCTCCTTTAGGAAGATGGTGCGAGGTACTGATTTGGGGCCCTCCAGTGATGCACTTTCCTGATTTTTGGACTGTGGAGTGAATACCCAGAAGAGCCAGACAGGGATCTCTGGAAAAGATCCTTTCCATCATTCTTTTTCCTCTTCAGGAGAGCTTGGTTCATGTTTAAGTGGGCAGTGTTTGTAGTTCTAATGTTAACAGTCAGATTACTCTTCAGAAACGTTAGCAGCACTTCTTTTTGAATTGTTTTGTATGTAGGTTCGAAAGTGGATTTCTGACTGGAATCTCAGCACAGAGAAAAAACACACTCTTCTGAGACTGCTATATGATGCACTGGTGGACTGCAAGAAGAGGTATGTTGAGTTAAATAAGAAACTAGAGAATTTCAATAGTTTTAAATTAGTACATAGTGTGAGATTTGGGGGGAAATAGTTTTTCATTACACTATTCTTTACTGTAAATCTTTTAAATCTCCTCAACTACATCTGGACATACTTTTGTTACTACTTAGACTAATATTTAAGAGCTCTTTTAATTTCAAGTTAAACCGTTTTCTCTTAGAACAGAGGGGGGCAAACTACGGCCCGCGGGCCACATGCGGCCCGCAGGACCGTTCCCTCTGGCCCCCAAGCTCCTTCCAGGGAGCAGGGTCAGGACAGGCTTGCAGAGGAGCCAGCCCAACTCCCCAGTAGCAGGGTGAATGGGGCAGAGGCTAGCCCCTGGCCCCTCCCCTTCTGTTCCCCTCCCTCCTTGCCTCCCTTGCAGTCACAGTTTCCCCCAGCACCTGGGCAGCGTGGCTGCAGCTCCAGCCGGGTGGCACGGCTATAGCGCCACTAGACCTGGTGCTCCAGGGTGGCATGGCAGGGAGCAGCGGGAGTTCTGGGGGGGAGGGAGGCAAGGAGCAGGGAGGGTTGGATAGGGGATTGGTCAGGGGTGGGGAGCAGGGGAGGTTGGATAGGGTGGAGGTTCTGGAGGTGGTCGGGGGTGGGGAGCAAGGGAGGTTGGATAGGATGCGGGAATCCTGGGGGTGGTCAGAGAGCAGGGGTGTTTGGATAGGATGCGGGAGTCCCGGGGGGTGGGGAGCAAGGGGGATTGGATGGCGGCGGAGGTTCTAGGGGGCTGGATGGCGGCCTCACTGTTTAGGGAGGCATAGCCTCCCCCAGCCTTCCCTGTCTGTCCCTCAATGCAGTTTCTGTACCCGATATGGCTCTAGGGCCAAAAAGTTTGTCCACCCCATCTGAGAAGATACTGAAGTTAGTAGTGGGTTAACTGAAAGCTATAGACTTAGAAAAGTAAAACTTTTGCTTTCCGTCTAGAAGTGATAGCATATGCCAAGTTTATTATTTAATTGAGCTTTGATGTTTTAAATCTGTATAGTGCCATCTCTGTTGTTCAGTTGGAGTGTGTGGGGGGTGTCTATTAATCAAAATTATCACAATCAGTGTGCTGTTATAAACATTACCTTTGAGACAAAGCTTTGCACTAGACATGGAAATTAATGTTAATATAATACCTGCTGAATTGTTTTAAAATCTCATGGGGGACCACAATAGGAGTCTTTGATCTAATGAACTAGGCTGACCAAAGTAATTTGACATCTTATGTAATTCTGTACAGTCTACCTGCAAATTAATTTTAGTGTTAATAAATTGACAGCAGCTCGTTTGCACACGTCAGCATAACTCTTTACATTTACTGATAAGAAAGGATAAACAAGAGGCACAAACCTTGCCTTCACAAAAGTAAACTTTTTTCATTCAGATTTAAATAAGGAATTGTTTCACAAGTTTCAGGATTTTTGGTATGGTTTTAACACTCCTCACTTCCTTTATGTATATGGATAGCCCTCTTTATCTTTGTGGACAAGCAGGCATCTTATTTTAATATGCTTATTATCACAGCCCCTCAGAATATTATAAAAACGACGAGTCCAGTGGCACCTTAAAGACAACAAATTTATTTGGGCATAAGCTTTCGTGGGTAATAAACCTCACTACTTCAGATCACCGGACTCCTTGTTGTTTTTGTGGATACAGACTAACATGGTTACCCTCTGATATTTGACACCATGTCAGAATATTATGCACACACTTTTGGTTTCTCTTTCCTTCACTTAATTAAAAAGGATTTGAGGTTATTAAAATAGTTGAAATTAAAGGTTTGAGGTTTTGGTCAGGTTTTTGGAAGGGCAGCATGGTTGTTGTGGTGGTTTTTGCTACTTGCTTGCTGCAAGAAGAGGGCAAAAAAACCTGTATTTAAATGAATCGTTGAGAGGAATGGTTTTCAGTTTGTATAAACTGCTAGATTTCACACATGGCAAACAGGGATCAACTACTCATGGGTTCCACTGGTCATGGATGTTGGGAAATGGCTGTGTTGGCTTTCACTCAGGGAATCCTGCCCTAAATTGGGGTAAGGCTCCCAAGATGGCTAAGCTGGTATCAGGGATGATTTACAATGATACTGTGGTGTAAAATTGGCTTCACTATAGCCAAGGATCTGAGCTGTAACCTTCATTCAACTTCTTACTCATTCAGCCATTTTCACTAGAATACTTTTGCACAGATGAGACTATATAGCAGCTCTCAGGCCAAAATAATAATTACACATTCTTTGATAGGTTTACCAAAAACCTTGTATTTAATGAAGTGTATATGCTTTGTTTGAAAAGTACTAAGTTAATATATATTTCTACTATGTAAAAACTTCCTATTCCACCAATTGAATTATAGAGCCTTATGTTTTTCTAAAGCAAAATAATAATTAGCTTATTGCAAACATTACAAAAGTTGTTGTTAAAAATAAGCCAAAATAAAAAGGATCATCCATTTAAGTCATCTAATTAAAAGAAAAGCTATTTGCAGTTGAACTAGCTTGTTTTTCCATTATCGTTTTCAAATTCCACTTGGAGATCTTTGAAGAGGAAGTTAACAAATTGGCTTCAATTGTATCTTTTAAACAGTTAACCGTTTTCTAACTTGGCTAGTTATCAAATCTGTATATGAATGAATTTTTCTTTAAATTGTCTTGTTTTTGGTAATGTATTCTGCTTTACTACCAAAATTGTAAAAAATATTTGCACTAGAGAGTTAAGTATTAAAAATATCTTTCACAAATTCCTATGTGCATGGTACTGCCATCTGGGTCAGTGCAGATTTTGTAATTAATAGGATGATTTTTCAGAGCACCTTACTCTTCTTAGGGGAAGGAAAATAAGGAGTGACCTTTGACCTAGATCATTCTCCTGGATCAATGGGCAGGCACGATCTGCAATACGCTGGGAAACTCAAAGCAGCATTCCAGCCTTAGCATTCAGGAATGTTGGTAGACCTAGCAGTATGAAAAGATAAATGGGAATGGAAAAATTAAGTGATAAAGACATACTTCAATTACTTTGTCTGCTTATAAACAAAGGACATGGAGAAATAATTATTTAAGAGAACTGACGTTTTTTACTTTCTGATTTCTCACCAGCTGTTGTAAGATGGATTGATATGTATAGCTAATGGATCTTCCGTAGTGCATGACCATAGAATGTACAGTTCCAGTAACTTCTGAAGGCTACTTTAAATACAGATGATAAACATGCACACTTCTATCCCCCAGTAATAAGAGAGAATTTGCTTTATGGAGACCTCTCCTGCTACTTTCTTGTGGAAGTCTCTTATTCTAATGTTCAAGAATCATCGGGAGTCCTTGAGTAAGAAAACAATATTAATTTTTCCACAATGAATTGAGGAAAATTGGAAGATGGCAGGAGTTGCCTTATTTCTGAGATCTTTATTGGTAGCTGAATTTGGTTGGGGAGATGTTTTTTCCCTCCTTGCTCTTTGTGCCTCTTCTTGCAGAGATTGTCCAGTAGATCTTTGTGCCTTAGCTGCTGCTGCACATAGCACTTTCCCAGCTGTAGCAGAGTGAAACTGCTATGCCTAGCAGACGCTCTTCTCTTCCAGTCTGCTGGTGCTCCCAAGGAAGTACTCAGCACTGATCTTGCAAGATCATTAGTTATATCCTCCCACTGAGATTCTAAAATGTAGAGGGACTCATGATTTCCAAATCTTGTTTAAACCCCGTATACTCTGTTCCCCTTCTCACCTCTCTATTATACCTGGTTTCAGCTACCTCCTTCCCATTGACTTTGTGTCTAATCATACATCTAGACTGGCTAGTGCAACTGAAAGTATTTGCCCGGGTTGCCTTGCTAGAAGAATATTAAAAATACAAGTATGCATAACACAGGAGATATACAGCATAGTAGAGAGCTGCCACGTTCAGCACCCAAATGTTGTATGTAGCTTAGCCATGTTCAGCACCCAAAATTGAACTGAATTAAATAGGGCAGAATTGTCTGCTATACTTGTTCTAAGGAAATGTAAAAGACTGGCGGGGAGGGTAGTTTAATTTCTTGACATTCTTAATTTGACATTTTCTGGAAGTACAAGTGAAAACTCCTTTGTTTTCTAAAAAGTGAGCAGCAGATATTTTCTCTAAAATTAGCTAAATGCCCTATAGCAAGGGTAAGGGCAAGGCTCTATTGCTACACAGCAGGCTTGTCCTAAATTCTGCAGCAGATCAGATCAATTCAAAATAGTTTAATGTTAAATATGAAAATATTACAACCAGGACAGTATTTTTTGTGAGTTTCCATTTTAGTTTAGTTTCTAATTTTTTCACTTTCGAAGTGCTGCAGAATTGAAATTAAATTCAGCGGAGAAACTGGAAATCTTGGCAGATGGGTGGAAAATGTCATTGCTTTTGGCAGCTGGGAAGTTGTAGGAGGCAGTTTGAGATAAACACACTAGCTGGATGTGTCTACTAAAATGATCAGCAATAGTTAACATTGTTGACATTTGAGTCCTTGTCTTTGCTGCTAAAATAGATGCATGTATAGGGCAGACCTCAGCAAGTTTGTCCAATGTTAAAACTAAAGTATCTAGTCTTCAGTGTGTAACTCAGGATCTCTCACGTGGTTTAGTAAAAACGTACGGTTTTTAGCAGTGAAGGCAAGGCCTAAATTTTAATAACTAGGTTTTGGATGTAGCACCTTTCTGAGATTTCTGTCAGCCATTATTTTGAGGTAACTGTCTGCGCACAATAAACCTCATCTTAAATTGCTTCATTGTGTGTGTCTTCACTAGAGGTTTATGCTGTGCACTGTGTTGGTGTACCTTTGCCAGTGCAAAAATCTCTAATGTAGACACTGCCTTAGGGCTAGGCTACATACAAACAGGTACTATATTGTCTGTAATGACTTAAACTACTTGTCTTCCAAAATAATTGTTCACATGCAGACGGGCATGAAAATGCCTATGTCAGCTTTTAAGTCATACCTTTTGTTATCTTGGTGCAAGTTTGTGTGTAGACTAGCCCTTATGTAGACAGCACTTCATCAGTTGATTTTCCAAAGGTGAACCAACTGTATTCACAGCCATAAAGGGTTAGAATCTTAAATTTTATTTTAAAAGTAAGCTTAGATCATGGAACAAAATTCTGCAGCAATAGCAGTTCTGTGACAGATTCCGCTGCCTACACAACACCTTGGGCAAAAGAGATGTTTTCCCATTTGCTCGATCTCCAGATTGAATCAGCTATCTCTTGCTTCCCATCGTGCCAGAATTCTGTGGGAGCTTGAAGTCTCTTCTTATAGAGGCTCTGATAAGTGGCAGCTTTGCAAGGTGTCTTCTTGAATATTACTTTCCTTAATAATAACAATGCAAAAAAGAACAGTGCTATAAAAATACAAAAACACCTCTCACCTGAGCCCCTTATGGGCTAGCCATATGTGGGTGGTTGTGATTCATCACTTGGTTTCTGCCCTTTGTGACTTGTTCTGAGTTCATGGTTAAATGTAGCTAGTTAAATGCTGACTATACTGCTAAAGCTTGCAGTCTGAGGCTTTCCATTCATAAAACTCTACTTGTTTCATTTAAGAACAAATCTGCAGATATTCTAATGGATCACAGAAGGAAATCCACAGTACCTGGAATTACTGTAAAGGAAATGTTCAGATTTTCATGTTACAAAAATACTCTGACACTCTGAAGGTTAGAATAATCAGTTTGAGCTTCTTACTAATAAGCAAAATAGAGCTGATAGTGAAGGGAGCCCTGGGGTTATGTGTAGAGGGAAGGAGGGGAGAAACATTCATGAAAAAGATTCTATTAGACACTTTTCAGAAAAGTGCATGAATTAGTATCCCTTCTGACTGAAATTTGATTCCAAATGTAGATTAGCCCCTTTGAAAGCAAGTAGTAAGATAGTTCCAGGAGAGACTTGTTAGTGATTTCATGTTTAAATTCTTACTGGTATTGTTGTCCAGGTCTCAGTGACTCATTCAGAAAGTTTGTGTCATTAAAGAAAAGGTCAAGCTTTCTGTCCATGTGGAAAACCGCTAGTCTCTTATTTTGTAGTTATACCTTCTGAAAGGTGACTACAGAAATGGTATTATATTGGTCTTGCAGTTGGTGGCTTCACTACAGCTAGCAGTGGTGAAATCATTCGCATATACATCAATCACTCGTGTGTTTACTACTCCGTCATGTAATTAGGAACTGGTCTGCACTAGCATTTCCATTGTTGATTGCACTGGTAGGCTATTGTAAAAAACCCACCAAAAAAACCCTCACCAAAACCTTCAATGTAGACAAGACCACAGCTTTCCATATCAAGTTTTACTCCGTTTACTTGTAAAGATTTTTTTCTAAAGGTAAGCCTGGCAAACCAAAGCTGAGTTCTTTCTTTCACATCATGACCAATAATAAAAATTCTGCAGTTAGAACTTAATTGTGTGAATGTGAGTGAGAGAACAATCTGGCTCACTCTCAGCTTTATTCGCTTTGCTAGGTTTACAGGAGCAAAATGTAGTAAAAACTTAATTTTGACACTAACGTCAGTAGATGTCATTCTGAATGCTCACAGAACAGATCTGTTAAGTAAGAAGGTGCTGCTTTTACATAGTCACTTTTCTGACCATAAATGATCTTTAAACATGCCATCTTGCATTTTGAAGTAAACTGTGCAGTACTACTTATTCTGCAGTGATTAGATCCAGATGTGTGTAAGAAGAGTATTCTGGTGAATCACATAAAGCGGTTCCCAGCTAGGAAAGCTTTCCATAACTAGCAGGTAATTTATCAATTTAAGAGAATGAAATGAAGGGTGAAGATAAACATTTTGTAAAACCACAATTGAATGAATACATTTAGCTAATTTGTCCTCTTCACTGCAATTAAAATTGATCATCCACATCCTTTCAAATACAATTTCAGGTGAACTATAACTTCATAATGGAGTTATTTAAATATTTGAGAAGCTTGTAATTATTTTTCAGCACTCCTGAGGTGACACTTTTTTTCTCTCTTCCCCCCATAGTGACTCTGCAGCTAAAGTAATGGTGGAACTGTTGGGAAGTTACACAGAGGATAATGCTTCCCAGGCTAGAGTTGATGCTCACAGGTAATATGAAACTCTTGGATTTCCTTGAAGGTGACTTGTAATGCAGTAATTGTATGGTTATGTACTGAGTGCCCCAAATAATGAGAGCATTGAACAGTCAGTTGCACAACTGACTTTTAAATGCCAAAGCTTTCCTAAACCCCAAAAACCATGTTCTGCTGATTCCTCTTTGAGTCTTTCTACCTTTCAATCTTCTGTTGGTCTCAAAACACACAGGATTGTGCTGGCCTGTTGCTAGAGGGTTAGAGGTCAGGAAGTACTTGTGGGCAGCAGAGGGAAGGTTTTACGAAGGTTACTGTATATGAAATACGCTTTAAAATTATCTACTTTTTTATAAAAGGCCATTTTTCTGAGCCTTCACCACTCCCAAGAGCGTATGCTGGGAGGTCTCATGGAGTAGAAGACACCATTCCATGGCTTTGGATAACACAGAAAGAAGGTTATAAACGTTATATTCAAAACATTGTGAAAAGTGTCATCCTTGCTATTGAATTCATTCAGTGCTGTGTCTTACTGTTATGAGATACTTTTTAAGTAGTACCTGTTGGTCACTTTCATTGCTCTCGCTGAGTAAATTACCATACATTGACTCTTATGCAATAAATTGAGGAAATTAATTTTTTGCAGTGGATGCTGTAGTTCAGTTTTGTTTAAATGGATTGAACCCTAACATCTTCTGGAGAGTGTGAGCAAATAGGTCACCATTTTCTGTGAGTACCCACAGATTTAAACAGTTTGGACACACATACATCAAAAATTTTTGTTCGCTTTTACATATGTGATAACATTATTACGTTTGAGGAATGTAGCACACTCTCAGATCTACTCAGTAAAGTTATTTAAATTCAGAATATTAACAGGAGCAACTACATGGATCGCCACACTATGGATCACTAGAAAATCCTTCAACTAGAACAGGGGTGGGCAAACTTTCTGGCCCGAGGGCCACTTCGGGTTGCAGAAATTGTATGGAGGGACAGTTAGCAGAGGCTGTGCCTCCCCAAGTGAGTAGGCGTGGCCTGGCCCCTGCCCCCTATCTGACTTCCTCTGCTTCTCGCCCCCTGACAACCCCCCAGGACTCCTGCACCATCCAACACCGCCTGTTCCCTGACTGCCCCTGGACCCCCCGACCCCTAACTTTCCCCTGCCCCTCACTGCCCCATCCAACACCACCTCTCCTTCCTGACTGCCCCCCTTTTCCCCCCCGGGACCCCTGCTTCATCCAATCACCCCTTCTCCCTGTCCCCGACTGCCCCTGGAACCCCCACCCCTGACTGCCTCCTGTCACCCCATCCAATCCCTCCTTCCTGACTGCGCCCCCGAGACCTCTGCCCCATCCAACCACCCCTTCTCCCTGACTACCCGACCCCTATCCATACCCCCGGCCCCTGGTCACCAAATCGAACTCCCCTGCTCTCTATCCAACCCCCCCTCCCCTGCTCCCTGCCCCCTTATTGTGCTGCCTGGAGCACCGGTGGGTAGTGGCGTGGCTGCACCATGACAGGCAGCCGCACCGCCCGGCTGGAGCCCGCCATGCAGCGTAGAGCACCAAGTCAGGCCGGGCTCTGCAGCTGCACTGCCCCAGGAGCTTGCCACCTAGAGCATTGTGCTGGTGACTGTGGCCGCAGGGGAGGGAGAACAGCAGGGGAGGGGCCAGGGGATTGCTTAGCCCAGGAGCTCAGGGGCAGGGGAGAACGGTCCCGCGGGCAAGGGAGAATGGTACTGTGGGCTGAATGTGGCCTCTGGGTCGTAGTTTGACCACCTCTGACCTAGAATGTGGTTAAAGGAGATAGGTAACTGATCACAGTTCGCAATCCTGAAACCAATACAAGTAATATTTTTGTACTGGCCAATAAGCTATTTCTAGCACATGAACAGACAAGTGCAGATAAGATTACGTGTCTATATGGATGGATGTTAGCCTTAGGTTTTTTGTATGTAATATATATGTCTGAAAAGAGTGTAAATGCTGCAAAGTCAAACTCCCAATAGATAGCAAATGCTAGAATTAAGGTTGACCTTGCAATTTAGTAATCTTACCTAGTATTGCATAAGAAGCTGCAGATGCGGACAGAGGGGACAGCTCTCCAGGGTTTCAGTCCAGTGCCTTAAACATAAGCACGCCTCTTTTCTCTTGCAGCTATCTGCTTCATTCTGTGCACAGGATTCTGTAGAACAAACAGCATGTGATAATGTAATTACAGACTATTTCAGAGTAGCAGCCATGCTTGTCTATATCAGCAAAAAGAACAGGAGTACTCTAAGGTGCCACAAGTACTCCTGTTGTTTTTAAAGACTTACTGTAGCACATCTGAGAGGGCTGAATTAAGCTTGCAACAAACAACTTTGATTTTGGCAATTCTAGCTCTTGAGTGCCTGACTTCTTTCAACTTTAATGTTTTTCTAAAGTAGCATTTTATGTAATTTCCTCTGGTCTTAAAAAGTAATCTGTTACCTTATTTGTAAAATGAGTGAATGTTGCCTGACTGCCTCCTAAGTTAGAGATGTGAGGCCTTGCTCAGCAATAATGGCTGCAAAGTGCACAGAATTGATAACTACCAGTGGGATAACCAGAACTAACTTGTGGTCTCCTCCTGGTTTCCAGCCCAATCCATCTTGGTCTCTGCCTTCCAGAATGCTCAGTGGGGAGGCTAGCAGCGTGCTCAGTTTAGTTAGCATGTTTGGAGATTTTAACACTATCTTAACAATCTGTACTGAGCATTTGCAAATTGTGATTTTTTTTTCCAGTGTCTTTTAATTCTGCCAGTTCTGTTAGTTTTCACAGGAAGAGTAGAAATGCACCTCCCTGACCCTAAGATTGTCCTCTGCCGTGTTTCAAGTTCTTGTTCCAAAGCATGGAAATACTAGAGCTTATCAACAAAACAGTTGGGTTGGGGGAATAACGTTGTCAAAACTGTCTAATTTCCTTAGTCTTGGTCTCTAAAATGACTGAACTGTTTTCACTGAAATAGGCGGGCAGGGGAGGGATTCAGTCTGAGGAAGAGACCTGGCATGGGGATTTTCAGCAAAAATGATCAAAGTTTGGCAAAATTAGAGCATCTGAAAATAAGTTTTCATAATGGAGAGTGTTGTGCAATCTTAACTGTAGTCGTTGATACCAGATCTGCTTGTATTACTGAATTAAGATTTGCATACTTACTAGCACAAAATACCCATATCTACGTACAAAAACCTAACCTAAGACTTGCAGACCAAACTATCAAACTAACTAAATACTTGTTTCTGCTTGTGCTTCTGGTGGCCAAGTACTTCTGTTGTTACCAGTTAGCAGTGTTGTGAAGAGAGGGATGGCCTTGAGGTTAAGGTATTCAGGAGATCTAGGATCAGTCCTGCCCTATCTCAGACTTCCTGGGTGACCTTGGGCAAGTCACTTAATTTTTTCATGCCTCATTTCTCTATCTGTAAAGTGGGATAATCCTAATACTTTGTTTCCATTTGTTTTATTTGTCTTGTTTTTTCAGACTGTGAGCTTTTCCAGGCATGTGTTTTTTACAGTAAATGAAAAGTCTCTGATGCAATGGGCTCACAATCACTTCTAAGCCCTAGTGAAATATTAATACTATCCTAAAAGTGGGTTACTTACCTGTAAATATAATTACTAAGCATGCAGTTAACAACATGTATTTTCAGGAGTTATAGAAACTTTATAGGACTGTTTAAAGTTTTTAAGCTGCAACTAGTAAATTATGAACCTAGTATGTTTAAGTTTCTTGGTGTTTGTTCTGCTTTATGTCACATGTCTGAGTCTAATCCATCTTCCCAAAGTGACTTGGTTCTATGAAGCTTATAGGTGATATTAAAGATAATTTACCCATCTTTAATAATTTAAATTACATAAGGGAATAAAAACCAAGCGTGTAGCTAAAGCACAGGATAGGAAAATTTGATCTGGTTCCTTTTTATGCCCTGACATAGGTTTTCTTTATGATGTTGGACAAATCACTGAGACTGCTTTCCCCTTCTTTAAAATGGGGGTTAAAAATACTTCCATATTCACAATGGTGATGCAAACCTATTGTTTATGAATAATTTGGTAAGCATTTTAAGATTCACTGGAAAGCACTGTGGAAGTGCACATTAAATTATATTATAATTTAATTGGCAGTGCATTTATTTATTGTAATCCATATGTACTTTCCTTCCCTAACTAGATGTATTGTCCGAGCACTGAAGGACCCAAATACCTTTCTCTTCGACCATCTTCTTGCCTTAAAACCAGTGAAATTTTTGGAAGGAGAACTTATCCATGATGTAAGTAACTTTGGTTTTCAGACGAGTTGTTTCGACATCTCCTGCAGTAGGCTTTTTGTTTCTTTGTTGATTTAATCTGTTTTGAAGTTGTCTTACTTCAGCTGCATCCTGTGCAGGAAGAATGACCATTGGACTGCAAGAGATGCTTGAGCAAGGGATTAATTTACAAAATTATTTGCAATTTGTTTCCTTAGACTAATTGTAAGAATAAGGTGCAACTCTCTAATTTAAGATGATGAATATGATCTTCACAGATAATCACTAAAGCAAGCGCACTTTGGGTGAGGAAATCTTGTCATTAAGATCCAAATTTTGCCTTCAGATACATAGGCACCAACTGCCTTTGAAGTCAGAAGTAGGGGCTGGGAAAACAAGCTCAAGACATTGTCCATTTTGAAGTTAGTGGGAATGGTCATTATCTAGTAGAAGATGTTGACCCTAAATGGTTAACTTAGTTGTTTTTTTTTCTGATCCCATTTGTGTTTTGTAAGTACATTCAGAGAGATCCATTAAACTACATCTGACCTTTTCATGTGCCTTCAGTGCAAATGCTCATGAGGTACCTGTTCAGTTTAACTGTAATGAAATTTAGTTAATCTGTTTTTATATTTGAGGTTTTCCTTCTCTTTAGCTTTTGACCATTTTTGTAAGTGCAAAATTAGCATCCTACGTCAAGTTTTATCAGAACAACAAAGACTTCATTGACTCACTTGGTAAGTTTTAAATGAATGCATTTCTGACTTTCTAGTACTCTTTCCATGGCTTTGGATATGGAACTTTCAAAGGCCTTCTCTGCTCAGTTGATTCAAAGCTTAATCTTTTTTTTTAATTTTAAAAGTTGCCTGGCATCCCCTATTATGGGGTTTGACAACTGCTGTAGAATTATAAATTGTGGCACACTTCCCTGGCCTACCTGTGCCCTACATTACAGCTTACTGATTTATGTGTATAGAGAGTATAGTGATGTCCGCAAAGAGTCAGATGACTACTGAACCTAACAGGTACTACGCTTTAATTACAGATGCACCTCTACCTCAATATAACACGACCCGATATTACACGAATTCGGATATAACATGGTAAAGCAGCGCTCGGGTGGGGGTGGGGGGGATCAAAGCAAGTTCAGTATAACGCAGTTTCACCTAAATGCAGTAAGATTTTTTGGCTCCCGAGGACAGCGTTCTATCGGGGTAGAGAGTTGTATTTAGAAACTCTCTTTCTTAATGACTTTGGAGGTACCTTTAATTGTGGCTTATTCTTAGCTAGAACAAGTTAATATTACCTGTCTCCTTTCCACACCCCAGTTTAAACTTTGGGGCCTTTGCCACAAGTTCTTTATTCATTGAGGTTAAGACCTCTTAGCTCTCCATCCATCATGCAACAAGGCTACAGTTTGTCTTGAGCTCATACATTCCTTTCTCTAGCAGCAAATAATGTGCTTGTCAACTTCAAGTACGAGCAATCCCATGTCAGACATCTTAGTACGTTTTCCTGGTACTTGCTTTAATACATTTTTTGCATATAGAAAGACAAGTACCTGTAGATTTCTTTTCTTTTATCTACTATTCAGGTACTGTGTTTCATAGGTGGTGTTAATTGTAATGGAGTCCTTAATAAACCTGTTGGTAACACTTCTATGTTGTATAAGAATTTGAAATTTGTGACATTCTAAACGAGTGGTAATCAATAGGCAGGCTGTGTGCCGAATCCGGACCACCAGATGCTTCTGAATGGAGCCTGAAATCTTTTTTTTTTTTTTTTTACTTATTATCATTATTGTTTTATTATTTTCTTTGGAGTCTGGACCTTGACTATACCTTGACCAAGAAATTTGGACCTTGACAAAAAATAGACTACCCCTGCTCTAAACCTTTGTTTACATGTGATAATGCTAAGCTGAATCGAAGCAAACTAAAACTTATGAAGTATCAATGTAGCAATTAAATACACCGCTACCTCGATATAATGCCACCCGATATAACACGAATTTGGATGTAACGTGGTAAAGCAGTGCTCCGGGGGCGAGGCACTGCGCAAGTTCAATATAACACGGTTTCACCTAAAATACGGTAAGATTTTTTGCCTCCCAAGGATAGCATTATATTGAGGTAGAGGTGTACCTGAATAGGGATCAGAAAATTGACTTGTTCCTGAGCATAGACTAATTGCCTGGTGGCTTGAAGAGGAGGAAAACTTACTTGTTTTGTGATGGTCAGGTGAAGTCTTAGTATGATTTAAATGGATAGTTTTCTCAGTAATGACTATGAAGCTTCAAAGCAGTATCATCTTTTTCATGTTCAGCTCAGGAACGGATGTTTTCAAGCAAACCAGTTGGTCTTGAGAATCTATATGATTATGGAGAGGGCCAGATACATAAAAGTTGTTTAAATGTGACATTAATTCCACTTAATTTTTTATACAATCCATGCATCAAAGCATACACTGTGTTCCACTCCCTTATTGTAGAAGATAGATTGGGCTGAAATATTAGGATTCCAGTTTCTTAAATGAGAATAAGCATATAATATAAATGAGTACAAATGTAGGCAGGCAGTCAAACAAATTAAAATTAAACCAATTTTAAAATCATAAAAGCAAATAGTTTTTTTTTTAACCACACAACTAATCTGTGGTACTCACTGCCTCAAGAATGAGTCAAGCATTAGACATTTATCCATAAGAGCATCTGTAGCTTTAATAAAAAATTCAAAGGGAAATTTAATCCTCGTGTTGTGGGACATAAAACAGCTACCTGGGGTTAGGAATAAGCTACTCTATGGGCATGTGGTTGCATAATTGTTGGGTTTTGAAGGGTTTACACCTTCTTCTGAAGCAGTTCTTGCTGGTGATGTGGTACCAGATGAGATCCATCAATAACCTAATTCAGCATAGGAATTCCTGTGTTCCATTTTTTTAATGCAGTGTGGCTTGTGCTTGTTTCATAAAGGGCTGACAGCTTCTGTTAAGAACACATTTTAAAAATGGGTTAAAGAGCACAAAGAATTATTGAGCAGAGCTAACTCTTTTCTCTCTTTCCACTCTTCTGGATAGTTACACATTTACAAAATAATCCCACCGTTTTTACTTCATTACGTTAGTGCTCATGTAACTTCTCCCAATAACCTGGCAATGTCAGTTACACAATAATTACAGTGAATAACAGCAGGGGACGGGAGAGAAGGTTACTGTGACATGTTACACTTTTTATATTGTGAGATAGTTGGACAGTTAACTTGTCATAAGTTGTATGTCATAAGACTGAATGAGAGAGGTCTCTTACAGGCATCAGAAATTGAGCTTTAAATGGATATGTTTGTCCAGAAATCCAAAACAGTTAGGATAACAAAATATAAATTCACATTTGAGGTGCTGGAGTGAAGCCCTCATCTTGGCAAGACACCCCTGGAATGTGCTTCATTTTGGGAACTTGGGGTACCTTAAGAAAATTCATCAACTTCTGCTGAAGAGTGCTTTAGATGCATAATTTCAAAAAATGCATTAACTTTTAAATAATTTGATACCAAAGCATTTTTTCATATACAAATCTGAAATTGTTTAGATTTTTAAATCACTGAGCAGATCTTTTATGTGTGCTGTATTTATAAACCCTGCAAAACTTTTGATTCAGATAATAGTACAGCTTTGGTCTATCGTAATATTTGGCCTGTATAACTGTTTTGATTAGGGAAAGTGATCTTTTTCACCATAATAGTTATATCAGTAAAAGTCCTAATGTGGACACAATGTTACCTGAAAGGTGCTTTATGTACCGCTTTAGTTATAGCTATATCAGCTGGTATAAAGTACCTTTATAGCGGTAGAGCTGCATCCACACTAGGGAAGTTGTACTGCTTTAAATATACTGGTATAGCAACTTTCTAGAGTAAACCAGCTTTAAGACTGCATGTGGGGTTCAAAGTGACAGTGAGTTGGGGATCAGTATTTCAGTCAGAGTTGGCCTCTCATCTTGTTTAAATCCGAGATGGCAACTAATTTAGTAGTCATATTCCAGAATAAAGGTGCCTTTTCTGATTCAGTTTAACCCACTTTGAAAGTGGATTAAGCTTAACAGGAATAAGTTACTCTTATTCTAAAATAAATGTCTCACAAGGAATTGTATTCAAAACTAGCCAGAAGACTTTGAATTCACACAATGACTTATTCCAAATTAACTTTCAAGAGTAGACAATCTCTTAGTTCCCGTTTTCTAGATTCGGAGCTCACCAAGCAGTTTTTCACAATTTGGTGGGATTGGCCCTTTGTTCAGCTGCCAAGATTCAGGTTTGTTGTGGTTTGTTGTGCAGGTCAGGACTGCGTGAGGAAGCTTATACCATATCTACCCACACCATACCTGGAAGGATCTATTGGTGCTGTACTTTCATGAGCATTTAATTATTCATAGCTTAAAAAAGAGGATTCCTCTGCCTTTACTTCTAAACTTTTATTGCTTAAATGATTTAACTTCTACCACATAGCTGTATAACAAGGGTGAAGTACAGTAAGATAAAGAGATGCAAATGTTTGTTCATTGCTGATGCATTATGCTTTGGCAACCACATTCTGTCCCAGTTAATTTGTTTCATCACATGAAGCTATGCGATGGAATGTTAATGTCAGCACCCTCTTTATTTACACACTGTGGAAAAAAGGAGTAGTAATTAACACTTTGACACTCCCCCATTGATGTGTAATTGACCGTTTCAAAGGAGCACTGGTTCATAAGCTATTGCATGCAGTAAAATTATGTTTTCTATATTGCGGCTTTTTAGGACAGGGGTCAGTGACAATGCAGAAATTGCTCAATGATGCAGATTTTTTTTATTACTACATTAAGGTTTTGACATATTGGTAATGAATAAATGTTTCCATAAAAATTATTTTTTTTATAATTTTGATGTTGAAATGACACTTGAATATCAGGACTGTCCTCATTTGAGAAAAATGTTATAGTTTTGTAAAACAAAACATAGTTTAGTGCAACATAACATGGGCATCATTTGGTTTAATGGATTGTAGTATGAATCTGAGAATAATTTTACTGAAAACTTTAAGACACTGGTACTTTGTATTAAAATATAAAAGTATGACTAGAAACATCAATATGCACTTCCATTTTATGCACAAAAGAAGGCCTGCTGTTTGATAGCCACACTTCGTATATTGTAGATAGGGTAGAGCACAGCTACTGTTTGCATGAGTGTTTTTGAAACATCAGAAAAGCATACAAATGATGATAGAACTGTCTTAGTGCAAAAGAGGCTATCTTTTTCATACATTTTTCATACATTTGAATCTCCACAAATAAGTTGCTTGTCTGTTCCTAGAAATAATTGCTGAAAATGCAGTTTTGCTGACTTTTTGAAATATACAGAGAATTAATTGACAGTGAATGCTTCACATTTATTGTGTTATGCTCACCCACCAATATGATCCATACTATTCTTGCTTCCTTTCCTATATACAGGTTTAATCAGTAAATACCTTAAATCAGAAAATGTAGATTTTCAGTATATGTAATATATGCTAATTCTTGTAAAACTTACACTTTTCTAACTGAAAATTATTTTTAAATGGAAAAAGATAATCTGTCTCCAATTTTAATAGCTTTCTCACTTCCTGGTGTGTGTTTGAACTGTCAGAAAATTATGTAAGGAATCTCTGTGTCTTGGCCAGGATTCTACACGCATATAAAAGTAGTTTTGGATTACAATGGTAACAGCATTTTTCTGGTCACATTTAATCTAAACCTTTTAAAAACCGGTTGTGGGGATAGAAAAGAATACAGAAATCTCTCAGGAGCATTTGGCTGTAGTTTTGTAAATAGCCTCATTTTAAACTTATTTTCCTGAATTTTTTTAATTAGCTGTTTCCTTTTGATAGCAATGATGCTTTGAAATTATAAATATTAATGTGAATAACAGAGTAAAATTAATTTAAGTAGTAAGATTTGGCATCTAATAGAGTACTTGCTTCTGTTTTAATCTTGTTTTGGATTCAGTACTAATTAAAAATGAAACTAGTCTGTAAAAGCTATTCAATAAAGGCTCCTACAGGTGGCATCAGTTTGTTACAATTCGTTGTTTTATTAATGCTGACAACTTAGGCCAACAGTAGCATTATCTTGTGTCAACTGAATCGCCCTAACATGTCCACATCTAATCTGGTGTTATCAGCAACCTTTCTTGCTTCAAAAAGTTAATCAGCATCTCATTTGCATTTGTTAATTAGGGTTAATGGGCACTAATTGATTTTTTGATGGCAGTAGATTTCCATTACACCCAGTTAGCTGTAGTTGCTGGTGGTTCTTGTTCATTTGAGTTATGATGATCACATTTTTGTTGAATCTGTGCCAGATTGGGAGCCTGCATCATAATTATTGCTAATTAACACACCATGATGTCCTGTAATAATGTGCTTCCCTGATCTTTTATTAGGGTACAGATGTTATAAATTTCAAACTTAAATATTTACTGAGCAGTGTGAATATCTGTTACACTGGATTAAAGTGACTGAAGTTAATTTTAATTAAATTTTATGCAGATTCTAGAATTTAGCCCCCAAAACTTGATTGGTTGAATAAGAATATCTAGATAAGGTGCGACAGTTGGGGAAGGCTATATATAGGCCTTGTTTGAGAAAGGAAGGATAGTTTAGTTCTTATGGCTTGGTCTGGGATTCATGAGATCCTGGTTCAGTTCCCTGCTCTGACAGACTTTCTCTGTGAAGGACCTTAAAGTCATGTAATCTCTGTGCCTGTGTCCCCATCCGTAAGATGAGCAAAGTAGCACTTTCCTACATCAC
Organism: Chelonoidis abingdonii; assembly: GCF_003597395.2. Classification (NCBI taxonomy): domain Eukaryota; kingdom Metazoa; phylum Chordata; order Testudines; family Testudinidae; genus Chelonoidis; species Chelonoidis abingdonii. The sequence continues at coordinate 58,769,912 of NC_133772.1, read as the reverse complement.
AGGCATGTTGTAAAGATAATACACTGACAATTGACACCACTTGTGCTATGGTGGTGGGGGTTATATAAGTAGGTATGTTTCCATTTCCTTTACTATTTTTTCATTTCTGCATGTCAGGGAATGCATTGCCACTAGGTGTCCTGTGTTATCTGAAGTTTGAGAGGAGTCCCCTGTTAAGGCTAATATATTTTCTCAACAGGATATATTTCTGTTAAAAAAAAAAAAAGAAAATCTCTGCTTTTAGTAATGAGCATTCTCAAGAGAGAAGTTGTTTTCAAGGAGCCGGCTTCCGTTTTAGTCTTAGCCACAGGGTATGTGTATACTGGAAGAGGACCAACGGGGATGTGAGTTCAGGATATTGTAGCAGTAGAAGGGGAGTTGGGCACCATTAGGGTCATTTGGGCTTCGCTGTTCCACTGTGCTTCTCTTCTGTCTGGTGATACACTTTGAACTAATTTTGTCTATCCCCCATCCTCTGACATTCTGCTGTAACTGATTTGGAGCATCTAAATTCTGTTATGTCTCAAGGAGATGTGAGCTGACTGTTCACTAATGGATCAAGACCTAAGATTTTGTTGTTTGTTCTGCATTTTTCTGCACTTTCAGTGCCAACAACTGCGTCAGAAGAACCTAAGAGCAAATTGGGTGTTTTTGTAAAGCACAAGGTAGATGCAGGAATGTTGATAAATCCAGATAGGGGACATTTACTCAAATGATGTAAAGTGAATTTGAAATTATTCTGAGGCATATGTAGTAGAAAGAATGTGGAAAATAGTTAAACTTGTTTATCAAATTTATAATTTATACCCATAAACTATCAATGCTCTGTTGTGTAGGCTTGTTACATGAGCAGAATATGGCAAAAATGAGACTACTTACTTTTATGGGAATGGCAGTGGAAAACAAAGAAATCTCATTTGACACAATGCAGCAGGAACTTCAGATTGGAGCCGATGATGTAGAAGCATTTGTCATTGATGGTAAGAAGAGTTAGCATGCTTATATTTTACACACTTTTTTCATGAGGACTGTTTGTTTTTATTCAAAAACTAATTCCTTGTTTTAGGATTTTTAGCACAGATACGATTTGGGTCTTACATGAATGTCAGATGTTTAACACACAAAAGCTGAGTACACCATTCTTATAATACAGATACTTAGTTATCTTTAAGAGAAAATTACATGCAGTTTGCCAGATTGGGTACGCAGCTCTACAGAATATTAGAACTTCAGTAATGAAAAGGTACTGCTTGTTTTAATGTAGACTTGTCTGTCAAGCCACATGTGTTTTAAACCCTCCCCTCAATTTGTATTTCTAAATTTATGTAAAAATTCATGTGTGAAACATCATATTTAAAGACTTGGCCAACTGTTGACTTTTGAGAAGTGTTTTCTTTTCAGTGACAGGAATTGTATTTCAAATAATCATTTATAGAACTAATAAATTGTTTGCAGGTTTAATTTGTCATCTGTTTTTGCTTGCTGTCATTAAAACAGGATGTGTTTGTAGGGGAGAACAGTTCATAAAAACTGTACAGGATATTGCTTTAATAGATTGGCACCAAACCATAGGAATTCATGGATGACCTTGTTACATCACTTTGCTTTTCTGCCTACCAGATTGTTATTTTGCTGTTGGCTTTAACATCCAGCAAGTTATTACTTGTGTATATTTACATGAATTTGAGTTTAAAGATGCTTACACTATTTTATGTCCTTGCTATCTCTTGAAAATATCACTCAAATCATTTTCCTTTTTTCAGCTGTAAAGACAAAGATGGTGAACTGCAAAATTGATCAGACACAGAGAAAAGTAGTTGTCAGGTAAGACTTAATTCTTTGCAGCATTTTGTAGAACAGTTTAGTGTGTTCTCATTATTTCATTTAATATATCTGTTGAATATTTTAACTAGAAGCAAGGTATTGTTCCTATCAGTTGCCTGTAGTTAAATAGTTGCTATTTATCATAATTTTATTAAAGCTCTGATTGATTGTGATTAGCTTATTTAATAAGAGAGTCCTATTTTCCAGCACATTTCATTTAATGACCTAACAGTGGCAAGAATACTAATGACTGTTGCTGCTTTAAATACTTGGGGAAGGCTACAGTGTGGGTATGGTGAAGCCTTTTACAGAGAGACTAAAAATAGCAAAAATGCTGTCTTAATCCCTTTTTCAATTTTTGTTTTACTTTTATAGTAACAGCACACATCGGACTTTTGGAAAGCAGCAGTGGCAACAATTGTATGACACACTTAACTCCTGGAAACAAAATTTGAATCAAGTGAAAAACAGTCTCCTCAGTCTTTCTGATACCTGAATGTTGCATTTTTTTGTTGGCCTCAGAGCAGATTCCAAAAATGTTCAAAAGTTCATTTTGACAACTTTTGAAGTTTTTTTTGTCTCCAAAATATGTGTAATTGGTTTTAAGAAATTAAAGACTCAACTATGACCTACAAAAATAATAAAAGTAAAATGGGAAAACACTTTGAGTTCATTAATATATTTTTAACAATGATGAACAGTGATCATATTGGCTATGCATTAATTCATTTTGGTTCTCTCAATTTTAATTCTCTCTTTGAGGGAGAAGGAGGAGAGAAGCAGTAGGACGATGATTCAAGTAATTCTAAAGTGAGTGGAAATGGAAAAGAAGAGAAATAATTATCAGCTGGATAGAGAAAAATTTAATCTTTATGAAATTGCCACCTTATTATCTTGTAAATAATACATTTGATGACTTGCCTTTTAAGAGGCAATATTTATTCTAAAATTCCAATTGTCTATTTGTACTTAGTACAATATTAAAAAAAAAATTAGCTCCTCTTTAAGATCTGATACATGTAAACAGCAGACTTTCTTATTCCTGTGCCAGTTAAGAGAGTCATAAAGGTTTGAAGGGACCATTCCATTCTGAGACGACATTTGTCACTTTTGTTTGATAGTTGTGCTAGTGTTCATTCTGGCGGAGAAATGAGGAAGTCCTGCAGCTAAGGTTTTTCAACATCTGAAGGAGGTGTACAGTTGTTAAATACATCACAAATTACACTTAACAGACATATACTTATAACACTTGTTTTAAATTTTTAACTTCTAACAAATTTTGTAACAACTTGAAAGGACTTTAATTGCAGAAATGTAGAGAATCTATTTTCTTTTAATACAATTACATCAGAATACTCGGGGTGGGGGGGAATCATTGGCGAGTTTGTAGTGTAAAGTTACTCACAAAATAAAATATGCACCTCTTTACTTCCCGTGGAAGATTTCTACAAATCCTTCTATGATATGGATATTCAGAGATTGAATTATTTTTCTGTTTTATCTCCTACTGCAGCTTTTTCTAGACTTTCTTCATACTTCCTTTTTCTAGACCGGTAGAGCCTTTCTAAATTCAAAAACTTTTCAGTGTCACTGATTTGTCTTTTTATAAAGAAGTTATGAGAATCACAATTCTGCTCTTCCTTGCTGAGTAAACTTTCACTTGAGATTGGTGTATCTGCATTGGAAGCCAGATGGGAAAGCTTCTGCTGGTGGCATGATACAGTAATTCCTGCTTTGACCTAAGAGAAGAAAATGTATTATAAATGCGTTAAACTCAGAATAACTTGATATATCTAGAGATCCATTGCAAATTATTTAATTTTGAAGATTAGCAAGTAAGGAGGAAACAGACATGATTAACAGTGAGGATAATGCATTGCAAAACTAATTTCATTTAGTTTGACAAGCATAGTTTAGTTTTAATTTATTCTGCTTCATAATGTATTAGTAAATGTACTGTATTCTATTAAAAAATGGAATCTTAATCTGAGACTTAAATACAGAATATTCTCTGAGAATTGGGGAGAGGCTGCCGATTTTGGATTAAGTAATGTACATTATGCCAGTTGGAGATATTTTTATGTAGTGATGCCTGTCACAATTTAAAAATACTCTTCATTCTTCAGCTGACAGTCAGTGAGGAAAAAATGGGCCTCATGTCGTTAAGAGCTCTTTTTGCTCTTTTAGTTTTTGGATGATTGTGTTTACCGTTTGGTAGAGACACACCCACATCTGATCGAATCAAGAATGTACAGTGTTTTCTGGATCCAGTACTGACAGATGATAAAATAAGTGATCAAAGTTTTATCTTGGGACAATATAGGTATCTTTTAATAAACCTTTTCACTTCCCCCTAAGAAAAAAAAACTGCAAGAATTTTTTAAAATAACTTATTTGCTCCCTTGAATTATGCACTCCATTCTACCATATACCAAAACAAAACAATGGTAAACCCTAAGGTTAAATTTAATAGAAGTGAAGCTGCAATATAATTTTTTCTTTTAGCTTTTATTTTCTCCCTTCTGAGCACTGCCATTACTAATGGAATAGGAAAGTGGAATCAGCCATTAGAAACTTGGCATTTTTCCAATATACTACTTGTGTTCAAACTGCTTACTTTCAGTTTTAATCCATTTTAAAGTGACAGCACGGAAATAGTGTCCTAGTTACTTTGGCTGTGGATAATTACTAGAGCAAACCAACTCTTTGCACAGCACACATTGTCTTACACATACATGCAGCTGGTTTGGTGTGGGGACATTTTATTGGTTCACGGCTCACCTTTCAGACATAATATAATGAATTAATAAATATTCAAACTGCTTGTCAGATTATTAATATGCCACACTGAGTGGTACTTTGAAACTCCATTTCCAAGAACTGCAACTCTGTTACGCGAGTCCTTGACATACAGGGTCTCAAGGAGTTGGCTTCATGCACAAGTTTTCCAGCTGACTGAAGATGCATCGAGCACTTTTTGACTATATATTAGGGTCATTTTTCAGCTGCAGGCAGAGAAAAGTATCTCTTGAAGCTGTAAGAGCACTGACTCCGCACCACTTTGTTAAAATAATTATGAAAAATAAAAAGACATATCTAAGGCCTAACCTCCTACAAAGCCCATTCTCTTCTGTTTTTATAACCATTTTTGCATTTTAAAAGGAATATTGTAAGTGTGTTTCAACTGTACGCTAAAATAAGATAATTGATCTCGAGTATGGAAAAATATAATTATTTCTTTTATGGCCAAATGCCGTTCCACACTTCTGCCCCAGTAAGGTCTAAAATGTAATGAAACTGTTGCAGTTCCACTATGTAGGCTGCCATGCAGAGAGACTGTACTATATGTAAGACAATGAATGGTGGATCTGGCTCTTCTCCACAGGCCTGAAGGACTGTGGGCAAACTGTCCATTGCAAATGCTTCCACCAGCCAGAATTCCCATTTAGGGGGTGTATGGAACTATACCTGCACCTTCATGTTAGATTGGTGGGAGGAGAATTGGTTTTGCACTTGGCATTGCTAGTAAGGTTCCCATGTGCAAGGCCATTTACTAGGGTTTTAGTCCAAGAGGGACCAGCATTTGAGCCCTGGAGAATAAATTGCAGTGTAGATGTGTAGAGGCTTATACATTTAATACAGATATGTTACAATGTGTTTGAAATACTGGATACTCCATTGGATTAAAATTTTGTATCCTTTAGGCCTTTAAATGTTAAAGGATCAGAAATGCTTTAAAACTGCAGATTTCTGTACCCAGGTTGGTTGATTCTAATGAGTGTCGTGCATTGGTGTGTCAGTCTTAGTGACAAATAGAACAAATGTTATTACGCTCAACAGGAACTTGTTATTGATAGAAGCCATCATTAAGAGAATGTTAATGTTATGCATTTGGGCACTTGGGTCAGGAAATGAGTTAAGGATGCTCATGCAACCTTAACTCTGCACTTGTGCATATGCATTCTGATTGCAAGCATGGTGTATGGATGCTTAATACATGGCTATATAAAATTCCTTGATTTTCCCCCTCCACCCCCCTATAATCTTAGGTGCACTTGTGTAGTATCTTGTACTATTTTTGTCATTCGTATATATCCTATTTTCCATGTTATTGTGGTCCAGGTCATCCTTGATTTAGACTTTTATATGGTATATTCTTGCCTATCTTATCCAAATACATGGCTTATTTAGTCAGCAGCCATATTATGATACAATTTTTTTCAACCGCTACACATACATCCTTGCATATAATTCATGGGGGTCAGATAGTTATGTGTTAGCTATGAAATATCTCAAGTATCCCAGCAAATTTTATCTATTGCTGTTATACCTAATTTGTACCATTTTCATAAAGCGTACTGCAATGATGTACTCCACTTCTTATAGAAACGACTACTGGCTTATGTCTGGCACACACAGTACTACAAAATACCACAGATGTATCTAAGGGCTAGTCTACACTAGAAGCACTATAGCGCATCTGAAGAAGATGCTCTGTGCCAATGGGAGAGATCTCCACCTCCATGAGAGGTGGTAACTGTATCAGCAGGAGAAGCTCTCTGCTGACATAGCGCAGTCCACAGCAGTGCTTAGATTGGTGTAACTTACGTCATTTGGGGAGTGACTTATTTACAACTGAGTGACATAAGTTATACTGACATAAGTGGTAATGTGTGTAAGCCCTAAGGCTGTAGAAAAGCTGTATGTATTGTATTTGAGACAGTCTAATTAAATGATCATATATTATTATAATGCATAAGTACAAGGGCCACAATTAAGGTTTTACCTTTGTAATTTCCTGGTTTGACTGTTTAACTATCCAACTTTAATAGCGTCTATTTTTCTAGGTTTTCTGAAAAAAAAAATTGTATTGCAGAAATGACTACATCACCAGAGTGTCTGATCCCATGCATCTTAGGAGGTCTTCAGAAGAGAGCCGTTCTTGTAGACATCAGTTAAGCAGCTTTTACCTTTCAAGATGCAGTGAATGAGACGTGTCTCATAATTTATGAACTGGAGCAGGAAACGTTTCAGAATTAAAGGGCTCAACTAAATAAATAAATTAAAAAAATACTCTAGCTTTCCTTTTTTTTCCAGATGAATGTATTTAGTCTGAACTAGAATACAATTTATTCAGCATGCTGTAGCACATAACTGGTACAGTAGTCTATATGATAGCAATATAAGTTGTTAGTTAAGAGGTGTTCTTGATCGCTATTTTTAGTCCTCCAGCTCCCCTTCTTTATGCCTATAAAAGTTAGTCTTGAGGAAATAACTTATTACAATTGTAATACCAGAACAAATGGGAAGAGTCAGAAGCAAAATCCCAGACTGGGACTTTATAGATTCAACACTTTGAAATGCACCTGAAGTCAGCAAGATGCATGGGTTATGTCTCCCATATGTCTAATCCACAAAGGCAAACCGCTGCATTCTCCCCCAGTGGAAGTCTTTGCTTGGCTTTCATGACTAGCCCTACGTAGACCACAGTTCAGTAGTGTAGTCTAGAAGTGACAAAAGTATGTATAAATGCAGTCAGAGGTGTGTATGTTAAAGGAAATGCTGCAACCTCTTGTCTAGCTGTAGCTAAGACATGTTGGGCTACTATTTTAACTAAGGGCAGAAATGTCCATTCCTTTTAAAGAGTGGAAGTGCTATAATCCCTGCCAGTTTATCCAGGTTCTTCTCCCTACCACTCAGCATTAACTTCAGCTCATCTTTATCCTTATTCCTGTGTCTTTCACATGTGGGAAGAGCAAACACATTGGAACCTGACTTAGGCAAAAGAGAGATTTGAGTATCATGAGCATATTGATGCACATGTAGCCCAAAACAACTCAACTTTTGCTGGTGGCCTCATTTTTGTTGAAAAAGAATACTGATAACATGGAAGTAGTGTCAGGAGGCTGAGGAGTTGTTCAATGCAACCCTTTGAGATTTATCCAAAAGGAAGGAATAGTGCTACTAGAGAACAGTTGAGCTGATGATATTGAAATGGTGCTGAAATACTATTGAAAGTGATCCAATAAAATCAGTAGACCTCTAACCTTGGTCTATCAGATGAAGGTATCAGTATAATTATCTCTACATACCAGGCCTGAAACCAGACCAATAGGATCCAGCTGACTGCCCACCATCGTCTCAGTAATCATTTCCAAAATGGAAGGTCCAAGATGGTTAATTCACAAGTTGTCATCAAAAAAAATCACCCTTGTAGGTATGTTTAATATTGTGCCTTAGCACTTGTCTTTGAAACAGAAACCAGACTCAGCCCTTTTCTTCAGGTTTTTGCAAACAGCGTTACGTACCACAGAGATCTCCAAAATGCAACATGAAGCATGGCTAGTTTCATCTTCTATGACAAATTGACCCTAGAGAATGACAGGTTTCCTCTCTTAATTTTCTGCTTATGTATATGTTGATGTATACCAATGTGAATATTCTGCCTTATCAAGCAAAGATGATGATAATGAACAAATTCAAAAGCAATGAGCAATATATTTTATTGCAGCATAGAACAAACTAGCTAACATAATGCAATTCATATATATTCTGAATTATTTTATTAGATAAGTAAACAAAAGGAACATAATATACTTGTCTTCCTATATTGTAGGTGATCATTTTTATTAAGGTACATAATGAACTACCTCACCCTCTCCTCCCAAAACAGACTGGCTAGCATCTGCTTGATTTATATGCTGTGACTTTTTCCTGCTGTTTTCTATCAACATTAATTGTGAAAAATGGTGCCATGTTGCCCTCTTGATATTATTTTGGAGATGGACTAGGTCTTAAAGCATCCAGATGCATACAGTTCTATACATATCTGTGGAATTAGCTCACCAAGGTCTGCTCTGCAATATTTTTAATTGACTTACATGTTCTGAGGGAAAAGAAGAATCATAAAAAGTCTTTGCTATTGCATTCCATTCTTCACTGGGATCTCTCTTGGGACCTCGATGGATACTTGAGGTATTCAAAGTGTCAGCAACTCTGTTAATACTGGTAGAATCTGATTGACAAAAAGAAAATGGTAACAACTGCAATTCATTTTCTAGGCACTAATTTTAGAGTGACTGAACTTCTGGTTTATCTCTGATCTTAAGAACCACAAGTGTTTGTTTTAAATCACAGAATTTTTGTTTTGATTTTACCTCATTTGTACTTTATTGTTTTTCTACACTTTGATCTTACTGCCAGAAATTCTGTTTCAGTAGGAGAACAGCAAGATGATTTTTTTAATAAAGTTTCCGTTTTAATAAAAAAATACTGTTTACCACTTCATTTATATAATGCATTACAAAAAGGTCCCGGTATTAAAATAAAAAGATATTTTTGGTAAATAATTGAAGAGGAAGTTACTCACCTTATGCAGTAACAATAGTTCTTTGAGATGTGTGTCCCTATAGGTGCTCCATGGTAGGTGCTCTTGCATCTCTGCTCTGCTGCTAGAACTTTGGTAGCAGTGTTCATTCACCCCACATAGGCGCTGTCCCCTCCTTGTACTCTGCCTGGAGGCTAACCTGCACACCCAGGTGAATCCTCCTCAGTTCCTTCTCTACCACAGAGTCCTTGACAAGAACTGCTAAGTAAGCGGGGAGGAGGGTGGGTCATGGAGTATCCCTAGGGACACAGATCTCAAAGAAAAGACGGTTACTCACCTTGTAACTGTTGTTCTTCAAGATGTTGTTGCTCATACCCATTCCAGTTAGTGGTGCGCGTGCCACGTGCATTTGTCGAAAATTTTTTACCCTAAAGCAACAGACTCAGCGGGTCGGTCTGGGGCCCCCGGGAGTGCGTGTCGCTAATGGCAACCGGAATATAGCCCCAGCCCGACCGGCCACCCTTTCAGTTCCTTTTGCCAGCTACTTCCGACAGTGGGGAAGGCAGAGTGAGTTTGGAATGGATATGAGCAACACATCTCGAAGAAATCAACAGTTACAAGGTTGAGTAACCGTCTTTTCTTTTCGAGTGATTGCTCATATCCATTCCATTAGGTGATTCCCAAGCAGATTACCTAGGCAGAGGGGTCGGAGTGAGATGTGGCCAGTGTGTCAGAACACTGTGCAAAAGGCTGCATGATTCTCTAGACGTTGACCAGACATAGTGCGAAGCAAAGGTGTGGACCGATGACCAGGTCGCTGCGTGACATATCTCCTGGTAGGCACGGGGCAGGAAAGCAGCTAATGAAGCCTGTGTGTATGTATATATGAGATGGCCCCGAAGAACAGGGAACCATGGTCATAAGCATGTCGTATGCCGCCGTTACCAAGAGGAGATCCTTTGGGAGGAGACTGGTAGACCTTTCATCGCATTCAAGTGACTGCCAGAAACTGGGGGGGATTTCCGGAAAGGGCTTTGTCCCGCGTCGATAAAAAGCGAGCTCCTACGAACATCTAAGGAGTGTAACTGCTGGCTTCCATCGAGAAGAGTGAGGCTTCAGAAAAAGACCGGGAAGGAAGATGTCTGGTTGGTAATGGAAGGCCGACGCTACCTAGGGAGGAACGCCGGCAGGCGTCGCAACTGTACCTGTCCTTGTGAAAGACGTAACACGGTGGGGTCCACCATAAGCGCTCGAAGTTCGAGACCCCTTCTGGCCCATGTAATGGCCACTACGGGAAGACTCGTCTCCACGAGCAGGTACAGGAGTGAGCAAGGCCGCCAATGGCTCACATGGGGTTGCATAAGTCTGCTAGACTAAAGTTGAGGTCTCCAGGTGGGAGTCTAAGCGGCTACTGGGGGGTAGAATCTCCAGGCCTTAAGAAATCTTAGTAACATTAAGGGTGGGAAAACATGAGTTGCCACTTTCCCAGGTGGAAGTGTGAGATAGCGCCAAGTGCACCTCAGAGAAGATACTCCAGCGCCTGTTGCTTAAGAGACAGAGGTAGTCCAGATCAAGCGGGGATCCGAGAACCTCAAGGAGAAACGATTCTGCGTTGGTACACCAGCAAGAGAAACGTCTTCCACTGACCAGGTATGTGGACCGTGAGGCTTTCTGCTACAAGGAATATGCTGTTACTGGCAGCGGAACAGCAGTAAACTCCGAGTGTTTCACACGCAAGAGCCATGCCATGAGGTTGAAGGCCTGCAGGTCAAAAAGTCGGAGACCTCCGTTCTGCTTATGAGGTCTGAAGGATGGCAGGTAACTGGGCTGGGCTCATGGACAGTGTCGAGCAGGTGGTGCCATGCCAGGTGATGTCTGGCCCGCTGGCGCAACAGGATTAGATGTGCTCTGTCCCCTGCGGAGTTTTTTAGGACCTTGTGAACCAAGGACAAGGTGGGTAAGGATAGAGCAGGGGGTGTCTCCACGACATGAGAATGCGTCCCGTAGATGCGCCAGTGAAGACTCTGGAAGGAGCAGAACGCTTGCACTTCCTGTTCGTGCGAGAGGCGAAGCAGGGTCTATAGGGGAAACCCCAACCTTCCAAGAAGTCGAATGAATAACATCTTGGTCTTACGACCAATCGGACAGAGGAAGATCTGCCAGTCTGACCACCAGCAGTGTTCCGAACCCTGGAGAAAGACGTTACCAGTCATTGTCCGGCGCTATCAGAAGTCCCCAAAGTCGAATGTCTCTTGACACAGGGGAGAAGAGGAGTCCCTCCGTTTGTTGAATATATACGGCCGTTGTTTCTCCGTAACAGCTGGACACAACGCGCCGCGTGAAGATGTTGCTGAATGCCTGAGCAGTGTGAGGCGACTGCTCTCAGCTCTCGGGACGTTATGTGGGGCGTACAGCTCCTGCGATACAAGGCCCTGGATACAAAGGTACCTATGTGAGCCGCCCCAACCGAGATAGGACATCTGTCTCGAGGGACAGCGAAGGCTGTGGTGGATGAATGGAGCCCTGACACCAGGAGGGCAGTTAGCCACCGGTCGAGGGACGTAATGTGCTCGGGAACGGTCACCCAGAAGCTATGGGTTCCTGCCCGGACGGTAGACGATGATTGCCATGTTTTGAAGGGGCCGGAGGCAGAGACCTGGCATTATTGTGTCACAAAAGTACAGGCGGGCCATGTGGCATGTAGGCACAGACACATGCGAACCGAGGGTGGGTCGGGGAGATCTGCAGACCTCGAATGATGCCTGTGATCGTCTGGAAACCATAGCTGAGGTAGGTAGCCCTAGCTCGAAGTGGAGTCCCAGGTGTAGCCCCTATAGAAGCCACCCTTTGCTGTGGGAAACAGTTGTGACTTTTCCGCATTGAGGAGCAGCCCAACCGGGAGAATAGGTCCATGAAATAGCCCCCGTTGCTGTTTGACCTGAGTCTGGGAGGTTCCTGTTGATGAGCCAGTACGTCAGCATACAGGAATCATGTATCTGCGCCTGCAGAGTAGCGGGCTGACGACCGGCCATACACTTCGTAAACACCCTTCGGCGCGTGGAGAGGCCAAAGGGGAGGATATTGAAGTTGATCTGGGATTAGGCCACCAAAGCGAAATACCTCCTCGTGTGCAGGGAAGATGGTGTATGTGGAGTATGCGTCCTTCATGTGAGGGCGGCATACCATCTCCAGATCCAAGGCGGAATATATAGTCCCAAGGGGAGACCAGGCGGAACTTCAACTTGACGAAACTTGTTGAGGCTCGCGGTCTAGATAGCGCTGAGCCTCCGTTGTACTGGGGGATCAGAAAGTAGCGGGATAAAACCCTTTTCCCTTCTCGTTCCGGTGGTACCTCCTCTATTGCGCGCTGCCGCAAGGAGACGCAATCTCTTGTAAGAGGACTTGCTCGTTGAGAGGTCCTGAAGAGGGAACTGGGTTGGGGATGGGAAGGCGGGTGAACACCAACTGGAGTGGTATCCGGTTTCACCATGCGTTAGACCCAGACTGTCTGAGGTCAACTGGGACCGACGCCGGGATGAAGTAGGAGAGCGGTGGAGAAGGGAGAGAGATTACCCTGTCCTAAACTGTACGCCGTCCGCACGCGTACTTCAAAGAGTAGACTGGCCTCAGAGTGCTTTTGGGGGCCATGGTTTTGACCCCCTTGGGCCCGGACGGCTCTGACGGCACCCCCGCCGGCCTTCTGTTTGAAGTCTGTCTTGCCGGGGCGCAAAGTACGTCTGGTGGAATTGAGGCTGGAAGGGTCTCATTGGGCACAGGGTGTATGCTAGCCCAACGAGCGCATGATGACCCTGTTGTCCTTTAAACTCTGTACACTGGGGTCGTTCTTCTTTCAGAGAATAGACCCTTGCCATCAAATGGGTAAGTCCTGATGGTGTATTGGAATTCAGGTGGCAGGTTGGAGACCTGGAGCCATGGATACGCCTCATGGTGATACCTGAGGCCAGAGTTCTGGCTGCCGAGTCGGCCGCATCGAGAGAAGCCTGGGGAGTCCTAGCCAGGTTCTTCCCTTCTTCAAGGAATGCGGCATTCTCTGGCGAAGTCCGGGGTAGTAATTCTGTGATCTACCCACTCCGCCCAGGTGTTGTAGTTATAGACGGCTAAGGAGAGTCCTGCTGATTGGCCACCCGGAGCTGAAGGGCGCCTGCCAAATACACCTTGCAGCCCAGTAGGTCCATCCGCCTAGCCTCCTTTGATTTGGGGGCTGGTGCCTGTTGGCCAGGGCGTTCCCTTTTGTTGACCGATTGGACAACTTATGAGGAGGGAGAAGGATGGACAAGGATGGACATATAGGTATTCGTACCCCTGGGAGGGTACCATGTATTTTCTCTCAACTCCCTTTGCCATAGGGGGGATGGAGGCTGGGGACTGCCATAAGGTGTCAGCAGTGGCCTGGATGGTCTTGATGAAAGGCAAAGCCACCCTAGTGGGGGCATCTGCCAACAGGATGCTCACAACTGGGTCCTCGACCTCTGGACTTCCTCTACTGGAAGACTGATGTTGAGCGCTACCCTCCTAAGGAGGTCCTGATGGGCTCTGAGGTCTATTGGCGGGGGCCCTGATGATGAGGTCCCTGCCACTGCCTCATCTGGAGAGGAAGAGGATGAAACGCCGGGGATGAGGGGGTCCTGAATGGCCTCCTGCTCCTGGGTTGGTTCCTGCTCCATTGGTATCGGGGAACCTGGTGGATGGATCATCTGCTCCTCTGTCCCAGCTGGAGGGGGACGGCTAATGGCCTCTGGAGCTCGATGCTCTGAGGAAGCGGAGCGGTTCTGGACCAATGGAGCACCTTGGGCCTGATGGTATGCCCAGGGTGTCCAAAAGGACCACTGTTGAGGTCCCGGGTCCTGAGACCGGACCTCCTGGAAGACCCTGGTAGGCACCTCCGTATCTTGGTCCTGGTCGTAATAACTGTCCGTGTGGGAGGACACCGACGTCTGCCTAGATGGCCATGGAGGAGCAGAGAAACCTTGGGCTGAGGTTCCGACAGACCTCGCTCCCCTCTTTAACGGGGACCAGTGCCGGTATTCATAACGGTATCGAGATTGGGACCTTCGACCAGAGATCTCGAGTCCCTGTGGCGTGAATGGCTCCGAGAGGTACAGTGCCTGGATCGGTGCCGAGAACTAGAGCGGTGCCATGGATACTGAGGTGGAGAGCGGGAGTCCGACTGGTGCCTCGAGTCTGACCAGTGCCATGTAGGAGAACGGTGCCGGGACTGCGAGCAGCATCGGGAGCGTCGTCTTGACCGGGAGCACCGGCGGGACCGCGATCTTGAGTGGTGCCGGTCCGCTGAGCTGACAGACGGTGGTCTAGTCAGGGTCGGCTTGCCCAAATATTGGATTACCTGCACCGGCGGTGCTGGGGGTAGAGGCAGTGCCGAATCCGTTAAGGCGATTAAGTCTCTCGCCACCGAAAACGCCTCTGCTGTGGATGGCATGGTGAGCTCTACCTTGGTAGGCGCTGGGGAGCTATCAGGCACCAGACTCGACGGTCCTCGTGGGACCGGAATCAACGGTACTGATTTAGTCGGTGCCGCGGTGGGTATCGGCACCGGGTGGTCCGATCTGGGCGCACTCTCTGGCTGTGGCATGGGCAGTGCCAAAGCAGCAGGAGTCTTGGCCTTCTTCGACCTCGGGCAGAGGGAGTGACGTGGAGTCGACTTCAGTGCCGGTGACAGCCGGTGCTGAGAGTCTTTAGGCGTACTGGTGCAGTCCAGTGCCGTAGGGGTGCTTCTGCTCACAGACTGACCAGCGCTCGGTGCCGAAGCTGGCGGTGTCAGGGCTGTCTCCATGAGAAGCTGTTTCAGTCTGATGTCCCGCTCCTTTTTAGTTCGCGGCTTGAAAGCCTTGCAAATAGAGCACTTAGCTGTTAAGTGCGATTTTCCGAGGCACTTCTAACAGGAGTCGTGTGGGTCTCCTTTTGGCATCGGCCTGTGACAGGCCGAGCACGGTTTGAAGCCTGGTGAGCTGGGCATGGGCACCGGGTGTGGGGAAGGGGATACGCCCCGAGCCCCGCTAACTAGTACTAAACTAACTATACTAAGAACTTACAACTAATTCTAAATATCTACAAAAAGAACAACTACGTACACAGTAACAATGAGAAACTATGAGTAGCTAGGGAGGTAGAGGTCAGCTAAGCCGCACTCCACTGTTCCAACGACCGACACAGGCGGTATGAAGAAATTGAAGGGTGGCTGGGTCGGCTGGTGTACATATTCGGTGCCATAGCGGCGCCACTCCACGGGGCGCCCAGCCGACCCGCCGAGTGTTGCTAGGGTAAAAAGTCTTCCGATGAATGTGCATGCGGCGCGCGCACACCTAACTGGAATGGATATGAGCAATCACTCGAAGAAGAACCATCGCTACTGCACATGGTAACTTCCTCTTCTTTAGTGTCCGTATGGGTGCTCCACTGTAGCTGGCTCCTGAGCACTATCCCTAATGGGAAGCTGGGACTTTGGAGCTGTTATGGATGACAATACTGTGGAGCCAAAGACAGTGTTGGAAGCAGACTCCATAGTAATCACATAGTGTTCTGAGCAAGTACGCGCACACTCAAGTTGCTGCCATGCAGATTTCTGAGATGGGAACATTCTTGAGGAAGGTAACAGTGGAGGAAACACACCTTGTGGAGTGTGTGTGGATTCCGGATGGAGATACCATGTTGTGACCTTGATAGCAGTGTTTGATACAATTCGAGACCCATTTGGAGAATTTCTGGGCTGGTATCGTTGCATCATTAGACCTTTCCATAATGGAAAGGAAAAGCTTAGATTTCCTAAAGGGCTTTGTTCCTGGCCAGGTAAAAGGCCAGGGCTCTCCTAACATCTAGGGTATGCAGTATAGCCTCCCTGTTATCACAGTGAGGATTAAGGTAAAAGGATGGGAGGTGAATCAGTTGATTTATGTGAAAAAATGAGGTCATCTTGGGGATGAACTTTGGGTGCAGTCTAAAAGTAACCTTGTCCCTAAATAATATTGTACAAGAGGGTGGGAGTGCCATTAGTGCTGCTATCTGCTCTATTCTTCTTGCTGAGGAGATTGCCACCAAGAACACTGTCTTTTTAGGCAGGTGTGTGAGCTAACAAGTGGTCCTGGGTTCAAAGGGTGGCTCTTTAGTACTAAGTTTAGGTCCCATATTGAGGTGGGGCATCTGGGTTGGGGAAAAAGATTTACTATATCTTCAAGGAATTGTTTTGTAGTTGGGTGTGAGAGCACTGAGAAGCCCTCTATTTCTTCATAAAAGGCTGCTATGACTGCTAGGTGAACTCTAAATGAACTAGGGGATAGTCCTGATTTCTCGAGAGTCAGTATATACTCCTGTACCATTGGGAGAGTAGCAGATGGGGAAATTTGCTTGGAATTGCACCAAACCAGAAATCTAGTCTACTTTTGCAGGTAACTAAACAGGGTAGCCAATTTCATAGTATGTAATAATACTTCCCATACTTCCTGAAAGCAGGCTCTTTATATGTGCTGGAACCATGAAGGAGCCAGGCCTTGAGTTGGAGAATCCGCAGGTTGAGGTGGAAAGTGTTTCCTTCATTCTGCGAGAGGAGGTGTGGAGAGAGACTGGCAGACATGTTGCTAGCTGTGACAGGTAAGGGTATCACGTCAGTCTCAGCTAGATTGGAGCAATCATTAAAACATTTGCTCTCTCCTTATTTTTACTAGGACTTTGAGCGATAGAGGAAATGTGGGAAAGGCGTATAGAGAGCCCTTGTCCCATGACAGAAAGAAAGCATCCCCTAAAGAGTGTTGACCGAGGCCTGCCCTAGAGAAGTAGCATGGGCATTTCTGATTCAGGTCAGTGGTGAACAAGTCTATTGTTGGTGTCCCTCACTGTCTGAATATGCCATAGAGTATTACTGAGTTATCTCCCATTCATGGTTGTGTAGGAACTTGAGTCTGAGACTCTCCGCTGTCGTGTTATGCACTCCTGGTAGGTAGGCCATTGATATCATAATGCACCAATTCCATAGCATTAGTGCTTCCTCACAAAGGGAAAGTAATCTGGCACCCATTGATGATTTATGTAGTACATACATGCTATGTTGTCTATCATGACCCTTGTGTGTATACCTCTAATCAGCAAAAGGAAGTAAGCACATGTATTCCTGACTGCTCTGAGTTTAAGGAGATTAATATGAACACATGCCTCGGTGGGTAACCACTTGCCCCATGTTGTGAGGTTGTTGAGATGTGCTCCTCATCCTATGAGGGATACGTCAATGGTGAGGAGTAGTGCCGGAGGGGGGTTGGGCTGTGCGAACGAGATCCCCATGCAGATGTTTGCTGGGTCCTTCCACCACTTCAAGGATTGCTTGACTTCAGTGGGTAATGATAGGGGCTTTTCTAGGCTGTCTCTGATTGGCCTGTAAACTGAGGTAAACTATGACTGGAGACACCTCATGCAAAACCTGGCATACGCTATCACAGATGTGCCTACAGCCATAGGCCCCAACAGTTGAAGGCAGCATCAGGCTGATATTTGAGGGCTGGTTTGCACTGTCTCCTTAATCTGTTTCCCTCTTATAGAATCTGTTTTGTGGGAGCAGCGCTCTCAGTCGGAGAGAGTCGATGGGCTCCTATGGACTCTAATCTCTGTATTGAGGTTAACATTGATTTTTGGACATCAATTTGTAGACCCAGGAGTCTTTGTGTGTGTGGAGGGATGTGTCCGTCTTTTCTGCAAACAATTTGGTGCCTTTGAAGGGAAGGTCCTCCATGGTTGTCTGTACTTCCTTGGGGAAGCCAGATAAATGTAGCCAAGAGGCTCGTTGCATCACAATTGCTGTGAAGATGGATTGTGCTGCAGAATTGCCTACGTCGAGCACTGATTTAGTGCCATCTTGGCTACCAGTTGTCCTTTGATAATGGCCCTAAACTGATCTCTGTGTTATTCCAAAAGATGATCAATAAACAAATTGAGTTTGGAGTAATTGAAGTAGTCATATTTTGCTATTAGTGCTTGGTAATTTGCTATATGGAATTGTAGTGTGGCAGAAGAATAAGCCTTTCTTCCAAAATGGTTGAGGCGTTTCCAATACTTATCATGTGAGGTGGACTTCACCTGGTGCTGACGACCTCTGGACTTCACTGCATCCACAACAATCAAATTAGGGGGTGGATGGGTGAAAAGAAACTCTGTGCCCTTGGCTGGGATGTAGTATTTCTTATCAACTTGCTTACAGATTGGTGCGACTGATGCAGGGGTCTGCAGTATCATCTTGGCTGTATCCAAGAAAGCCTCATTGATATGGAAGGCTTCTCTGGATGAAGAAGAGGAGTGTAAAATGTCTATAAGTTTATGGTATGATTCTTTTACCTCTAGAGGCAATTGCAAAGTATCTGCCACCCTCTTAAGTCATGCAAGAGTTTAATGTCTGTAAGAGAGGGCGGAGGAGGCATCTCTGCCTCATCTGGTGAGGAGGATTAGATGGCGGAGGGGGAAGAAATGTTGGTCAGTGGCGGGACCCTATTTGTCAAGAATCACATGGTTAGAGTTGGCCACAAAATTTCCATGGAAAATGACTTGCACAGTAAGGCCCAATGCTGCAAAGACTTTCCATGCGGGGATTAGTGCCATTAAGCATATACCTAAATCTTTGCAGGATCAGGGTTGAAGTCTATTTTCTAAACCAGTCAGCATAGTCAATGTTGATACAGCAAAGTAACAAATATCAATCATTTGGTACAGCAGGAAAAGTTATTACCTTACTATGAATATACATATGTGCTTTGCCTTGGCATTAATTTTTATAAATGCCTTCACATGTATGTACCAGCAGGATACCTTAATCTAATTATAATGTTGTATTTCATTAATTTTTTGTTGTTTGGTTCTGTTATAATTCTTCAGGAAGGTCTTATACTATTTCCCAGTTCATCCCAGTTCACCCTGGAGATCATGCGTTGTAGCTGCTCTCTGTAACCTATCAATGTCACTTCCTAATTCACTGGCAGAATTGTGGTTGAGTAGCATTAGTAATTCCCTCACCTAGACTTCTAACTATTTCCGCAATGCACCAGTCTGAGAGCATGGCATTTGTATTGAGAGTTGAAGTCAGGTATCCCACATAGCTACATCATCTTCTAGTCTAAACAGATGTGTAAATGTGTAAACGTTTTGTAGTTATTTAACCTCAGTGCCTGTATTTCTTTGAGATCTGTTGTCCACATGGATTCCACCTGTGGTGTGACTGCCAAGCATTTGGTGAGTACCCTGTGCTGCAGAAGGACCAAAAGGCAGGACCCTGTGCTGAGAAAAAGTTACTCACCTTGTGCAATAATGATGGATTTTCGAGATGTGTCCTCCTATGTGTACTCACTGTGGATGTACTTGCGTCCCTGCGCTGTTGATTGGAGACTTCAGTAGCAGTGTCTGTTAGGCCTGCACATGTGCTGTCTCTCCTCTGGCTGCACCATGAGGCTAGCCAGCGCATGAAAGCTAACCTTCCTCAGTTCCTTCTCTACAGCAGACTCATTGACAAGAACTCCAAAGTAGAGGGGAGGAGCATGGATTGTGAAGCACCCGTAGGGATACATATCTCAAAACCGTCATTACTGCACAAGGTAACCTTTCTGAGCAGTGTCCCTATGGGTGCTCCACTGTAGGTGACTCCTGAGCAGTCCCCCTTCTGGAGGGCCAGGACTTCAGAGTCAGGTCAGTTACAGATGATGGCATTGGAGGCAGAGTCCCCAGTGATCACATAGTGTTCTGCGAAAGTGTGGACTGATGCCCATCTTGGTGCTCTACAGATCTCTGAGATAGGGCTACTCTGGAAGAAGGCAACAGATGAGGAGACTGACCTTGTGGTGTGTGTATGAATAGAGTTTGGAGGGGTTATGTTGCAAGCTTGGTAACACTGTCTGATGCAATTTGAGACCCACTTGGAGAGCCTTTGGGCTGATAGTGCTGAGCCCTTGGATCTTTCCACCATGGAGAGGAAAACCTTAGGGGACTTCCTGAAGGCCTTTGTCCTGCCCAAGTAGAAAACCAGGTCTCTCCTGACATCTCGGGTATACAAAATAGCCTCCCTGTTGTTTTGGTGAGGCTTGGAGTAAAAAATTGGAAGGTGACTCAATTGATTCATATGAAACAGGGAGGTTGGATGTGGCCTGAGCATAACCTGGCAAAAGAGGAATTCATATTCATTGGCAGGGACATAGTAGTTTTTGTCTGCCCACTTGCAGGTAGGCACTACCAATGCTGGGGTTTGCCATATGGTTCTTGCTGGGTCTAAGGTAGTTTAATAGGGAGGGCGATCTTTGAGAAGAGGTAGAATGGAGGATGTCAAGTCAAGGAGTCAATAGTGAATGTACTTCTAGTGGTATTTGGAGAGTGTCTGCAACTCTTTGCTAACTCCTGGAAGAGATGAAAGTCATCTGCCAGAGATGGTGGGAAAGGCATTACTGCTTCTTCTGGAGAGGAGGAGAATATGATCCTCGGTGTCAGTTCTTCCTCGGCACCACCCTTCAGTTCCTCTATAATGTCTTGTGGAGGCTCCAAAGCTCTGGATGCTGTGGCCGAGGGGGTGTGTCTTGAGGGTTCTCGGGTGAGTCTTGAAGCCCGAAAGGCAGGTCAGTGATATGCTGCCCAAGAGTCTTAAAAGGGCCAGTAGGGAGACGTAGATCCCAGCAGTGGTGCCCATTAGTGGCCGAACCAGTCTGGCAGTGGTGAGGCCACCTATGGGTACATTTTAGGGCTTTGTTGATACTGAGCACCATATGGGGCCTGAGTGGAGTATTGTGTTGCCACCTCCTCTGCTTCGCTGTCTGAACCCTCACTAGAGAGCAGAGGAGCATGGCATGGCAGTGGGGATAATTCCTGTGCTAAGCACAGGCTCAATGCATGGGTCCCGGCACTAAGAAGTGGAGACTGCGGTTCTTCCGATATGCGGAGATCCCTGAAGTGGCAGGATTCCATTAGTACTGATTGTCCTGGTGTCAGTGCTGGGGGGACAGAGATCTTGTCCGTACTGGTCGCGCTGGTGCTGGATGAGGCGTCTTGTAGGTCTTTCTGAACTCTTTCCAATTTTTCAGCATCTTTATTGAAGTGTGAGCCCCAGAACTAGACACAGTATTCCAGTAGTGGTCTCATGTCATATACAGAGGTAATACTATCTCACTGCCTTGATATTTCCCAGATTATACCTAACTGGAGGCTTATGTTCTATTCTAATTATCCAACATTACCCTTAAGTTTTTTTTCAGTTCCATTGCATTCCAGGATACAAACTACCATCTTGAATTTGTGACTTACATTCCTTGTTCCTAGATATTTTATCTTGCATTTGGCAGTATTAAAACCTTTTATTCAAATAAGTCCACTTTTCTAGGTGTTCTAACTTGGTCTTTATAACGGGCCTGTCATAACTGACTACTCCATCTCTGTGTGTCATCTGTAATTTTTACATAGTTATGTTCTTCCAGATCATTGATAAAGATATTGAATTGCATTGGGCCAAGAATAGATCCTTGTGGGATCCCACTAGAAACACAACCATAGGATAATACCCATTTCTAATTATTTTTTTAAACCTACCAGTTAACCAGTTTTTAATCCTTTGAATATGGTACAATGATTTTGTAAATTGTTAATTTAATCATCATGTGGGATTAAGTTGGGTACCTTACAGACATCTAAATATATTATGCCAACACAATGACCTTTACCAAACAAACATGATTGCATTAAAACCAATATCACATTTGTCTGACAAGACCTATTTTCCATTAAACTGTTCTGATTAGTATTAATCATGCTGCCATACTTTAATACATTACTGATTTTGTCCCATATCTGCCTTTCCATGGTTTTGTCTGGGATCAATGTCCGGATAACTAACCTAAAGTTATCCAGTCATCCCATTTACCATTTAAAATAATTACTCAACATCAGCTTTTTTCCAGTCCTTTAACAAATCTTGGAATAATAGTAATCATCATTAATGGTTGAGAGCAATCCTTAAACAATTCTTTTAATATTCATGGATGCATGTTATCCAATCCTGTCCATTTGAAAAAAATGAATAGTTGCTGTTTAGCATACTTCCTTGTTACTGATGGCACAGAAAATATTTTCGTATTGTTTTAACATATGAATACATCACCCTGCTTCTTTCCAAATACAGAACAGAAATATCAATTGAATAGTTAACGTCATTTCTGCTTCATGATTGACAATTTTATCATCCTTATCTAGTCTGAGACCTGTATCAGTGTTTGGATTTCCTTTATTCTTGCTATATATTTCATGAATTCCTTTTGATTTTCCTTAACCTTACTGGCCATAAAATTTTCATTGATACATTGCCCCTTTTTGACTCTAGCAGTTGCTCAATATTCAGGGCATCTTTCTTTAGGGAGGAAAAATTTGATGAAGTGAGTCAGGTTGCAATCCTATTTACAAAGAACATACACAAAACCTGAATACCTGATTGAGCTGGGATCTATGCAGAGGGATTGGATAGGCGAAATACAGGGAGCAGTCAGGCTGAAAGATGGAGAGATTGGGTTTTATCATTCCCCACCCCCCCCCACTTCTATAGATTATATCTGACAAAGTTGATACAGCATGAAGCTATATTAACTCTTCTACAATCCCATCCGTGTAGGGAGAAATTCTCTTTAACAGGGACTTCAGGATAGTTTCAGCTAGAAGGAGCCCTACAGCATAGCTTTATTGGAGCTCTGCTGCCAGGGTGCAGAGGAAGGGAGTTCTCCTGGGTCTCTAGAGCCCCAGTGCAGAGACATAAAAGCCCCTAAGGTGAGGGCAATGGGATTTGAAGGTGGAATTGTGGCTCATTCTATAAAGAGGTGGGGGGGGGACAGTAAGAGAGAGAGAGATGTCATTCCCTGGCAGGTTTCCCTTCTAGTTCTCCTCCTACTTTAGCTCATGGATTCTTCTGTCGAAGGACCAGTCAGGCCTAATAGTGTGTTTACTGGAACCACTATTGTATTACTCAATAATTAGAGGTATAGCTTATCAATACAAAATATTACAGGCACAAATCCAGGCATACAGAGATATATAAGAAATCGTCAAGACATCTGCATAACATATATGTACCCACATGACCTTATTTTTACAAATTTAGTTTTTCTTTTCTTTTCCCCTATTTCCTTTATTGTTTGTTTTTACTTGCTGTGTCTTGTTTGCTTTTTTAAAACCATAAATTCTTTGGAGCAGTGACTAAGGGTAACATTTTCAAAACTGCTGAGGCAACTTTGGAGGGAAGTAACTGGGACTTAAGCACCTAAATCATTTAGACACATTTGAAAATTTTATCCTATAGCGCATATTTTCTTCTCAAGCACCTAGCACAATTTTTGATGCTGTAAAAATAATACATTATTTTTTTCTTAATAGAGAAACAAAAATTACCTCTAACTGCTATCTTGATAAAAGATTATTTGGAGTTTAAAAACAGCACTTCTCATTAAAGTAATCAAATCTAATTGGTAGATTTATTGCAAAATAAATTACATTTATGATATATGCTTTATTTCTTTTTCACATTTTACTAGACCAAGTTCACAAATGTTTATAACAAAGTTCATATTTGTTATTTGCCCAGCTTTTGTGTATGCATAATATTGTTCAGCAAATAATCACCAAAAGCTTTCTAATGGGCTCACCTGTTTTTCTTTCCCAAAGCATCAAAGGACAGAATCTTCTCCTCTCTCATTTTTTGCCATGTTCTGTTTATTTTGTGTGTGTGAGTGTTATCTGGATTAATGACATATACACTAATATAACCAAACAAGCTATTTATGGGCCCAATTTTAAGAGGCACAGAGCACCCCACAACTAACATTAATTTCTGTGAGAGCTGAAGGAAGTGAAAACTTTCCAAGAGGTACTCAGCACCTCCTATGATCACACTCTTATCCCCAAACTAGTACGGTGCTTAGTCTTCATGACTGGGGCTCCTCTTGCATCAGAATCCAGTAGCATGGATGCAGCTATCCACATTAGGTGAATCATGATCCAGGATTGAGGTCTAGGTCTCTGAGCAGTGATGATAATGATTGCTATAGAAATTCTTATGAGAATTACATTTAGTTATTCTGGCACTGATTTTGTTTTACAAAGGGAAGGAAGGGATAAAGTTTATTTATTCAGATAATAGAATAAACACAGAATCGGTCATTTAGACGCATCTATAATGTGGTTAGTTGAGAAATCTCAACATCTTAGTAGGGCAAATCTAAGTTTCAGAGATAATAGCTAAAATTATCAAAAGGTTTACATTTTTCCTCTGATACTACTTTACATTGAATAGAGAACTTCCAAATTTAATGTTTTTCCTACGTACATATTCACTATTATGTTCCTCTTACATGTTAAAATGTAAATAATTATTTCTCTTACCTAGTCCTGTTTCTTTCATGACAGCATTTATGCTCAGATTTTGACACTGTGCTTTTGAAAGAATCTTTTTGTTTTCTGTTATACATAGTAGTTTCTCTTTCAAATGGAAAGGCCCTTCGGAAGTTGAAGCCCACGCTGTTTGACTTTCAACTTGATTTACTCTCAACCAAGGACTGAGATCTGAAAAACTTAAGTATACTGGCGTTTTCTCAGTTTTTTTATTTGAAGTTGAAAGATCAAAGGATGACCTTCCACTTCTGTTTACTAAATCTCCAGATGTCCTTATGAGTAAAGAACATGATTTTTCCAGGCAACCTTCAGCAATTTTCTCTCCTGGAACTGTACTATTTAATGACTCTTTCTTTGCCCTTAACAATGTATTCTCTAGTGCATTATCATTAATCACAAGGGATTGTCTATCCTTCATTTTGGGTATCTGAAAATCATTTGCATGAACTTTTTCCCAGAACATTCGTTTATCAGTGGTAATTTTGTTTATAACCATTTGTTTATGAATAATAGTCTGAGAATCACATATATTTTCAGTGTTCAGAGGCAAAACAACATCTGTGCATTCATATGTATTTGTATCAGTTTCTGTCTGTCCAGAAATGTCTTCCTCACTTTGATTGCTGTGCATATCATTCAGATTTGTCCATGTATCTGTATTTTCAGTACTTACATTGAAATTCTCTAACAGAGACATATCAGTGTTGTTTTCTTTTGTATTGTCCGTGTTCATGCTTACATTATCACAGAAAGTAGTAGGCAGAACTGGAGCATCACTCGCTGTATCACAAGTACTGTTCAATGCACAGTTCCCCTTAGTTGTGCTTGCAGTGTCACTGTTGTGTTTCTCTTGAATATCTGTATGAATCTGTTTAAATTGAAATATATCTGAGGATATGCCACTGGTGCTTTGATTTAACAGATGAAGTGGTTCTGTTTCGTCTTGTTCATTATCTAAATAAATGTCATTAGACTCCTGTAAGTGACATTTCTGAAACTTTGTATGACTACTTTCTGTAACCTGAGACAGGATGGCAAAATTAAATTCAGCCATGGTTTGATGGTTGGCTGCAGTTCTCTCAGTTACAGGACTGTCTTCTATGCCAATAACCTGTCTGGATTCTTTGCTTGGTGCTTCATTTATAAAGACACCTTTGTCATCCTGTGTGGCATCTGCCTTATCATTTGTATTATAAACTAATTCATTTGAAGCATTGCCAAATATATGCTTGCTGGAGTCTGTCTGTTGACCTGCATCCATACTGCAGACACCAAATTCTTCAGTATTGTCAAGGAGCATCTTTCTTGTGTTCTCTGGGAGTTTTGCCAATGCACAAGATCTGTCCTGTGGCTTTAGTTCTGCACTTGCATTGTTTTTCTCCAAGAACGTTTTGTCTGTTTTTCCTATATTTGCTGACTTTTTGCACTCAGCAACACATACTTCCAAGGTCTGTCCTTGAGTAATTAAATCAATATCTGTGCAGAGGGTTTTGCCTGGAGAAGCTTCCCTTTGCTTTTCTTCACAGTGGCTAGCAATGTTAAC
This sequence comes from Chelonoidis abingdonii, assembly GCF_003597395.2. Lineage (NCBI taxonomy): Eukaryota > Metazoa > Chordata > Testudines > Testudinidae > Chelonoidis > Chelonoidis abingdonii. Next base: position 58,743,807 of record NC_133772.1, on the reverse strand, counting down.
TTCATCCTTATAATTTTCAAGAAGTTGTAAATCTATTAGGATGAAAATATTATAGTGACAAAAACATCTGAATGTTAAATGTTTTGTTTTTTGCAAAATACAATTCACAAAGATGTACTGATATTTTCATTAATGTTCATTTTCCTCATACTTGAATAGTTACAATTTTTTCTAAATATCAGAAAGTACCTAGAGGCAAATATTGTATGTACTTGACAAAATATGTATAATGTTCAAACAGAACAATATACTTACATTTTTGCCTATTTTTTAAAAATGAAACTGTTAAGTATTCTATGATTTGGTTGTAATATTATCCCAGTTGGTATTTGCCAGAATAGCTGATAATGGTCTCTGCAATGAAATTGCTTATAGCCATATATTTAGATATTTAACTTAAACAATTTCTTATGATTTTTTCATCCTATATGTAGCTTAAATAAAGTCACTAATATCTAAGTGTAATTTTTCTCTCAATCTCTCTGATCTATAACTCATCAACCCTATTTAAGGGACAGTGTTCATACCATAGGAACATGCCATCATTTACGAGTGGCTAAATAATGAAGAAAAGCTAAGGCCTCTGATACTTACAGAAGCTGTTCACTGTAAATATACTCCAATGCTATGAACATTTCTATTAGATAGCAAGAAAAGAGAAGATTCAATAAACCACCGTATAGTTATGAAGGTCTTAAAGTTTTGACTTTCCATTCCTGTCATTTTGGAGGCTGGGCTTAGATAAGTACCATTTCATGGGCAGGTTCAAAAAACTAAAAAAAAAAAAAAATTTTTTTAGAGAACTATATGAGGCATAAGTGGCTTGTGGACGTGGCCTGCATGGAATAGTAATTATACCATTACATATTGAGCTATTGCAACCCTATCTCCTGTGGTGTACAGATAGAAGAGAAGAGTGTCTCCCTCCTTATGCTCCTATACTATAGCTAGGGACAAGCAAGTTTCTCTGAACCTATCCTCACATTGGCACAGAAAATACACCGCACCAGAAGGGATAGTGGAGCATGCAAATTGTACCTGAGTGAGGCAAGCAGCTCCAGGAAGGACTGTGCCTATACTCAGAGCTTTGTGTACTTTACACAAAGTGGCACCTACTGATACCAAGAATTTCATTAATTTATATGAGAATATTTGATTTTGGGCACTAAATCTCTCATCATATAGTGTATTTGAGAGTATTTATACCTTTGGCAACAATGTTATTTGTCTCTTCTGTGCATCCACTTCCATTACTTTGTTCGGTCTGTACTTTATCAATGTCTGAAGAGCAGCCTACAATATTCTTTACTTCAATGTCATCTTCCTGTCCAGGACCAGAAATACTATCATTTTTGATTGTAGATTGTGAATATGCATTTTCTTTTGGACTAGTCTGTCATAAAATGATAGATATAGTTAATTTATTAATTAGAGTTAAAATATATTCAGGTTACTTGTCAAAGTTTCAGATTAGATTTAACAGGAAGGGCCTCATTCACTTTGTTACTACACTGCTGTAAATCAGGAGTCATTCTCTTGAATTAAATGAAGTTTCTTTGCTTATATACAGCAGTGTATCAGGCCCACAAGCTATATTCAGCAGGCAAGCTATTTGACTAGTAGGTTTCTCTAATGGGCAACTTTGCATGATGTAAATATTAGAAGAATTTTCAAAGGAAGAAGTGTTAATAAAATGTGCTGACTTGGTCACTAAAGAGGGCAGGGCTTAATCATACGATCCCAAATGACCTGTCCAATAACAAGCGAGGGCAGAAAAAGAAGACTGAAGAGAGCAGGCAATTGCTAATTACACAGACATGCACTTTTTCTTCACAAAACATTTGCTTTCTTTGTACGTCTCCTTTTGTCCCTGAAAAAGGGATAGGCATTTCTATTTACTTTTTTCTATAGGCCAGAGCCACAACTCCATTGACTTTTTCCATCATGGGGTCTGATACCTTGTTTTTCCTCCATTCCTATGGATTTGTTTGAAGTTTCCTCTCCGTTTCTTCACACATTGCCTGTCTCTCCCTCTGTTACATCTTTTCCTCCCATTCCCCATATAACCAAACTCAAACATTGAGAAATCATGAGTCAGGCCCCAAAAGTCATGAGAGAGGCTTTAAAATCACAACTTTGGGGAAAAAAACAGTATTGCATTCTTTTTATTTGCCTCTTGGTTTTGGATAAATTAGGGTGCACTTATGTCATATTTTTAAGCTTTTCTCATCAATGAGAGTGAGAAATACTTTTCTTTTGATGAAAGGGGAGGTTACTCACACTGTGCAGTAACTGGAGTTCCTGGAGATGTATGTCCCTGTGGGCGTTCCACTTCAGGTGTGCTCAGACCCCATGCGCCTTTAATCAGAGATTTTTGGTAGCAATGCCATTCAGCCTGCACATGTGCCCCACTCCAAAGCTATATAAGACTGCATGGGTGTACAGCCCTCAGTTCCTTTTATTCATAGATTCATAGAGTCATAGACTCTAGGACTGGAAGGGACATCGAGAGGTCATCGAGTCCAGTCCCCTGCCCTCATGGCAGGACCAAATATTGTCTAGACCATCCCTGATAGACATTTATCTAACCTACTCTTAAATATCTCCTGAGATGGAGATTCCACAGCCTCCCTAGGCAATTTATTCCAGTGTTTAACTACCCTGACAATTAGGAGCTTTTTTCCTGATGTCCAGCCTAAATCTCCCTTGCTGCAGTTTAAGCCCATTGCTTCTTGTTCTATCATTAAAGGCTAAGGTGAACAAGTTTTCTCCCTCCTCCTGATGACATCCTTTTAGATACCTGAAAACTGCTATCATGTCCCCTCTCAGTCTTCTCTCTTCCACACTAAATAAACCTTTTCTACTTCATAATCTCCAAGGAGGGCAGGGAGTGGAGCATCGTAAGGGGGATACATCTAAAAACTCCAGTTACTGCACAAAGTGAGAGAGCTCCTCTTCTTCTTTGAGTAGCGTCCCTATGGGAGCTCCACTTCAGGTGACCTACTGAGGAGAACCCTCAGCTGGAGCGGAGGCTGCAGAGCCCAGTCCAAGACCTAAGAAGAAACTGTGTTTCCAACAGCTGCCTCTGATCTAGAAGACTTGATCACTGTCTAATGCTTGTATGTGTGGAGCATGGGCGATGGGTACCATAGGCTGGGGAGGCTGTGCCTCCCCAAACAGTCAGGCATGCCCCTGCCCACACTCTGCCCCCAGACCCACCTCCCCTGCTTCCTGCTCCATGCAGCTTGAGTCCAGTTTCCCTGTGGGGTGGCCCCAGCTTGGGCCGTGTCACCTGCCCTCCGGTCGCTATGGAGCTGGGGGAGGGGAGCTGCAGCTGCGCCACTCTAGGGCAGGGGCTTGGCGACTGTGGTGGGGGGCACGGAAGGGAAGGAGCCTTGGGTGAAAGGAGCAGGGCTGTAAGCTAGCCTCCCCCCACCCACCCAGTGGTTCACACGCTGCCTGTTGTGTAAAGGTCCAGGCGGCAGCCTTAGAAATGTCCAGAACAGGAACACACTTGAGTAAAACCCTAGATATAGATAGAGATCTCATGGAATGGGCCAACACCTCAGAAAGAGTCTGTATGTCTGCAGATTTATAGCACAATACAATGCAATCAGAAATCTACCTGTGGAGTTTCTGGGTGGAAACTGATGAACCTTTTGACCTATCTGCAATGGGGACATAAACAGTCTGGGTAATTTTCTACATCCCTTAGTTCTGTCCAAATAAAAAGCTAAAGCTCTCCTAACATCTAAAGTGTGCGAAGTGGCCTCTTCTCTAGACTGGCGAGACTCTGGGAAAATAAATGGATAACTTGGTTGATGTAAAACTTGGACAACACCTTGGGTGAAAATTTAGGATGTGGATATAATGAAACTTTGTTCTTGAAAAATACTGTAAATGGATGTTCCATAGTCAGAGCCTCTCTTTCCCACTCCTTCAAGCAGAGGTGATAGAAGATGGCTTTTTTTGTGGCTAAGATAAATTAATGAGGAAAGTAGCAGCCATTGGCTCAAAAGGAGGGCCCCATGAGACATCTAAATACTAAACTCAAATCCGAAATTAAAATGCGCCCCTTAACTTGGGCGAAAAGGTTCCCCCAAATTCTCTGAGAAACCTCAAAGTTGTGGGATGAGCAAAAACTGAGAATCTCTCAACCAGGAATGAAAAGCTGTTTTAGCTGCCAAGTGGACCCTGATAGAGCTCATAGATAATCCTGTCTTCTTCAGCTGTAGGAGGTAATCTAGAACAATTGAGAGGGAAGGATGAGCAGATGGAATACACGTCTGGATATGCCAAAGGCTGAACCCTTTCCACCTGTGGAGGTAAGTATATCTCGTGGAATTTTTTCTACTGTTACCTGTTACCTGTTCAGTAACACCTTTTCTTCTGTTCAGTAACATCAGAACAAGTACACTCTATTCCCATGAGTCAAGTTTTAAGACAAAGAATCTTCAGGTTGGAGTGATGAATCCAACTGGATCTTGGGAAAGAAGATAAGGAATGGATGGAAGGCTAATTGCCTGACAAATGGCTAAGTGAATCATGTAAGAATATTATATATGTCTGGGCCACACTGGAACTATTCATAGGATTCTGGGTTTGTCCTGCTTGATTTTATTTTTCATTTTCAGAAACAGCATTTGGAGGAAGTATATAGCAGGCCTCTTGTCCATGGAAAAAGGAATATGTCTCCTAAAGAGAGAAGGCCTAAGACCCTACTTGAGCAAAAGTGTTTGCATTTCAAGTTGTTGGTAACAGTATCAAAGAGGTCTATTTCTGGAACTCCCTAAGTCAGAAAGATTTGACCGACAATCGAAGAATCCAAATCCCAAACATAGTCCTGGGAGAAGTGCCTGCTGAGATTGTTGGCTATTCTGTTTTGTATCCTCAGGAGGTAAGCTGCTGAGATAAGGCTGAAATTGACCATCCACCAGTTCCAGAGCTTTATTGCTTTGGCACACAGGGAAGAAGAGTTGGCCCTTCCTTGTCAACTGATAAAGACCATGCAGGTTATGTTGTCCATCAGGACCTTTATGGACTTATTTCTGATTAAAGGCAAAAAGATAGACATTCCTGACTGCCCTCAACCAAGTAGGTTGATGTGTAGTCATGTCTCTTAGGCAGATCATTTGCCCTGAGTTCTGTGGGTCCCCAAATGCACCTCCCACCCGTTAGAGATCCATGTTCTTGGTGACTGAAGGAGGAGGTAGAACAAATGGAATCTCCTCACAGACATGGTCTTTCCACCAATTGAGAGAATCTTGTACTTGAGGAGAGACTGACATGACACCAGCTTGGTCAGGCTGTTTTTAAGTATAAACAGTCCTGAGCTAGCTCTGGAAACATCAAAGGAAGAGCTTGGCATGTTGCATCACAAAGGTGCAAGCTGCCATGTGTCCAAGCAGTTGAAGACAATTTCTTATAGATGTCTGTGGACTGATCTGAATCTTTGAGGTGAGAAATTTGTTAACATCAAGAATTTGTCAGAGAAAGATAAGCCCTGGCTGATATCACATTTAAGGAGGCTTCTATGAACTCTACCAGGCTTAAAATAGATTTCTTGATATTGGGCTGCAAACCTAGATTGTGAAACAAGAACCTTGACATCTTTGTGGTAGTGAAAACCTCATCAATCCTTGAGTAGCCAGTCATCAAGATATAGGAAAACAATTATTGCTAAACATTAAATGTAAACTGCGACTGCTGCCAATATTTTTGAGAACACTTTTGGGTCAGACAAAAGGCCAAAGGGAAGTGATCCTGACCTGTCACAGGAATCATTTGTGACAGATGAATTGCTGTATGAAAGTAGGCATCCTAAAGGTCAAGGGCCAAAATCCAATCTGCTGGTTCCAGTGATGGAATTATAGCTGCAAGAGTCAACCTCCTGAATGTTTGTGATTTCACAAAGTTGTTTAGGAGTCTTAAATCTAAGATCAGCCTCCATCTCCTGTTCATCTTTGGGGCCAGAAAGTAACTGTAAAAGCCCCTCCCTCTGTGCTGAACTGGAACTGATTCTATGGCTCCTGTGCTCAGAAGGTTGTCAATTTCCTGCCTTAAGAGATACTCTTGAGAGAGGTCCCTGAAGAAAGGGGGATGGGTAGCAGGCAATGAAGTAAAATGGATGGAGTACCACAATCTGATAACCTGCAGCACCCATTTGTCTGATGCAATACTGTCCCACACGGATTCAAAGTGAGAAAAAGAGTTTCCATAGGGTGGGAGGTGGGTGGAATGGGGTAGATGCAACTCCATTTTGTGGGGTTCTTCCAGGCCCTCGACCAGCTTATGAAACCTGATGCTTAAATGATGATAGCTCAGTAGAGGATAAAGAGGATGTAGATGGTCTCTTCCTCTGAATCCTTGATTTCTTCCTGGGCAATCCATAAAGTCTCTGGAATCTTGAAAATGGAATGGGGCAAGATCTTTATGCTGTTTGGGATCTGCTAAACTTTCATTTGCTTGTAGACATGTAAATCCCAAGGAATCTCAATGTATCCTTAAAGATGTACCACCATTCATCAGTGACTTCAGGGAACAGTTTGAGATCATCGATGGGAGGGTCCTCAGATGTCCCTTGGGAATTCAGCCAGCTGGAGCCAGGATGCCCTCTGCATGATCACTGCTTTGGAGATGTACTGAGCAGCAGCGTAGGCCATGTCCAGTGAGGCTTGCAAAGATGTTCTAGCTAATAGTTGGCCCTCATAGATAATAGCCTGAAACAGCTATCACAGTTTAGCCAGTTTAATAAAGATGGTGAATTTGGCATAATTTGAGTGATTGTGCTTTGTCCTGACAGCTTGATAATTTGTAATCCTACACTGAAGAGTCAAGTAGGTCTTGCTGCCAGACAGATCAACATTTTTGATCCATATTATATGGCATGGCTTTCATGTATTATTGTCTACTATATTCACTGTCTCCACAGCCAGGGAGTTTGGTGTTGGATGGGTGAACAAACATCTATAGTTCTTAGCTGGAATGTAATATCACAGAGGTATGCCAGATGGATTTGGCAGGATCCAACAAGGCCTCACTGATAGGCAGGGCAGCTTGAGTAGAGGGAGTCCAGTGAAGGATATCTAGGAGCTTATGCTGCAACTCTGACCTCTTCCAAGGGAATCTTTAGGGAATTTGCAATGCATTTCATTAACTCCTGGAAGTGTTTGAAGTAATCAGCTGTAGAAGATGAAGAAATATTTATTTGGCGAGTAGCACCTTTATCTGCCCTGGCTCACTGCTCCTCAAAGAACTCTTGTGCCTGAAGTAGTGGAGGGAAGGATAGGTGGAGTAGGAGAAAATATCTTCCTGTGTTGTCGACGCAAAAGAGACTAGGGGCATGAGAAATTTGTTATCGATATGCAGCTCAAGGATCCCAGTATGGTTCCCAATATGGTTACTAGAGGCAGTGTGAAAGGCATTGGACGTGGCATCCACTGTTGCTCAAACCAGGCTGGGCTAGCACAGGCTCATCTTTGATGGAACTCCCCTTTTTCTCTAAAGTGTCAGGAGGGAATTCTCCTATCTGATGAGTATGGGAATCTTGGACTGATATGGATCCAATATGGATTACCTGCCAGCTACCCAAACACATGCACACACTTAACTACTGGTCTGGACTACCCCCTAGCTTGCTTTGGCCATCGGGAATTACAGCACGGTATGAAGCCTGGAGAGGTTGGCATACTCTGCAGCAAGAGTTATCCTGAATGGGAAAGGTCCACCCCCTAAAAAGGAGAAGGGATGAAACCCATCCAAAACTAGCACTGTTTCTGGACTGATGGGAAAGGCTTAATGAGAGGCAAAAGTGTGGAGTGATGACCGAGTCACTGCTTTACAAATGTCTAGAATTGGTGCTTGTGTCAGGAAAGCTGCAGAAGATGTCTGCACTCTAGTAAAATGTGCCAACACTCCACCTGGTGGGATAGTATTAGCCAGCTAGTGAATAAGTGAATGAACAAAGAGATCCAGGAAGAGATTCTCTGAGTGGAAACTGGCTGGCCCTTAGCACTCTCCAACCACTACAAACAGTTGTGCAGAGGATCTGAAAGATTGAGTATGCTCCAAGTAGAATGCTAAAGCCGTTCTGACAACCGATGAGTGAAGCTTTTCCTCATCCCTATGTGTATGAGGTTTCAGAAAAAAATGAATAGATTGCTTGTTTAACATGAAAATTAGAGACTACTTCTGTAAGAAATTTCAGTGAAGAGTGAAGATAAACTGTATCTTGATGGAAAACTGTACAGAGAGGTTCTGACACCAGAGTTCTCAACTCACCCGCCTTTCTGGCTGAGGTAACTGCCACTAGAAATGCCACCTTCATAGAAAGGTGAAGAAGGGAGCAAGTTGCAAGGGTTTTGAAGGGAGGTCCCATCAATTTTGCTAGGACTCAGTTCCAATCCCAAGGAGGGATTGGGTCTCATAGTTAAGGCTACAGTCTTGCCAAATCCAGGAATTGGGTGGTAATGGAGTTGGAAAAAAGGATTTATTATCCATCCATATGTTAAAGGCCGAAATAGCTGCCAGATGCACCCTTAGAGAGCTAATAGCCAAACGTTGTTTTAGATTCAGAAGATAGTCCAGTATGAGGTCCAGGGGTGCTTGGTCTGGAGATGCATGTTTCCTCTGAGACCAAATAAAGAAGTGCTTCCACTTAGCCAGGAATTTCTAGTTGAGGGTTTTCTGCTATTCAGAAACATGTTTTGAACATCTTTGGAGCAGGACTTTTCAATGGGCATCAACCATGAAACATCCACACTGTTGGATGGAGAGCTCGGAGGTTGGGATGGAGCAGGCACCCATGGTCTCAGGACATTGTTTGGGTCCAACAGGAGGGACAGAAGTGGCTTGACCAACAGAAAAAAACCTACTATATGCTCGGTAAATTTCAGACTGTTCTTGGATCATTATGTTGGAGAAATGATTGAATAGAGCAAAACAGAGTTTAAATTGCTTAGATTAAGTGGAGTGCACAGCAGAATTGCAAACATTACCAAAGCATCTTTACGTCACTGATATCTTTACAAGAAATATAAGGTTTTGCAACCATTAAATGCTCCTTATTTTTACCTGCAAATTTTCCTCTTGCTCAGTATGTTGATCTTTCTGAGGAAGGTGGCTGTTTTGGAGATGACCATAAGCTTCTTTAAGTGATACATTTTTAATAGCATCCATTTCTATTCTCAAGTCTTCCTCCTGTAATCATTGAAGGGTCATAGAACAAGTGAACACACCAATCTTTCTGCATATGGAAACCCGAAAGATAATTTTTATAACTATATCAACAGCTTCTCAAATTAAGATAAATTATAATAAAATAAGTAAAACATCTGAAACCTCACAATAGAAGTAAATGACAAAACAGGTGCCTCTGAATACTATAACCAAAACCAGCCAATTTTATTATCCCCTTCACTCAGGATAGATCTACACTAGAATAAAAGACTCACAGCATGGTCATGGCTCGCCCAGGGCAGTTGACTCAGACTCGCGGAGCTAGAAATTGCTTTGTAGACATTCAGGCTCAAGCTGGAGCATGGGCACTGGGACCCTTCCCCCTGCCCCCCCCCCCCACACACAGGGTCCCATTGCTTGGGTTTCAGCCCAAGCCCAGACATCTACACAGCAGTTTTACAGCCTCAGTGCCTGAGTGCCCAACAAGCCTGAGTCAGCTGACCCAGGTCAGCCCAGGTATTTAATTTCTGTGCCGACATACACTCAAAATACAGATTTTAGACAAATTTCCATCATCTCTTACCCTCTTCTTGCTCTAGCTTGGGTTTTGGTCACCATTTATTCCAGTTTGTAAGAGTCAAATGCATAGACAGTGGTAACTGTGTGTGTTAGGTTTCAGAGGAGTAGCTGTGTTAGTCTGTATCAGCAAAAACAAGAAGTCCTTGTGGCACCTTAGAGACTAACAAATTTATTTAGGCATAAGCTTTCGTGGCCTAAAACCCACTTCATCAGATTCATGGAATGAAAAATACAGAATATATACTATAGCACATGAAAAGATGGGAGTTGCCTTACCAAGTGCGGGGGGTCAGTGCAAACGAACCAATTCAATTTAGGTGGAAGTGGCCTAGTCTCAACAGACAAGAAGGGGTGAATACCAAGGGAGGGAAAATTACTTTGTTAGAGTCTTTTATTTTACCTTACAGTGAAACAGAGGTTACCAGAAATGGAGGAAGAATTAGAGTTCTTCAAGAAGGATCATATGTATTGATCAAGGGAAAGCCAGGATAGAAATTAAAAACTGTTTAAAAAAAAAAAAAAAAAAAAAAAAAGCTGTTGATGGCTTGCCATGTTTTCACAAATACCTTGAAATTGTGAAAAGTTTATTTTCTTACCCCTTCCTCATTTGTATGTATAATATCTCATATTATTATAGTTGATTCGTTATTGCAAATTTACTGCAAAGTTGCTGTTAGAGGGTTTTTTTTTTAGAAACCATTGAATATTTGTTTAAAAATACATATAAAGAAGTACCACTAAAAACAAATATTGAGGGTAGGTCAGTATTTAAGCCAAATAATCTTGACAAAGTTCCTTTAATTTTCATAATTTCAATTTATAGGGAGCTACACTTAGACTTTTATAATGTAATGTATAATTTATAAATGACTTTTTTAGTGTACAGGAATACAATCTAGAAAATGCAAATGGTATATTTGTAATAGTTTAAGTACTATGATAAGGTTCTGTAATAGAAATATAATTTAGCCAATGTAAATGCAAAATACACTAGTGCAGTGGTCCTCAACCCAGAGTCTGAGGTTCCCTGAGGGGGCTGGGAATAGGTTTCAGGAGGGCTGCCAAGCAGGGTTGGCATTACACTTGCTGGGGCCCAGGGCAGAAGCCCAGAGCCCCATGTCCTGCCACCCAGTGCTGAAGCCTAAGCAGCTTAGCTTCGCAAGGTCCCCTGTGGAATAGGACCCAGGCAATTGCCCTGCTTGCTACTCCCTAATGCTGGCCCTGGCTTTTATATACAGAAAAACAGTAGTTGTGGCACAGGTGGGCCATGGAATTTTTATAGCATGTTGGGGAGGCCTCAGAAAGAAAAAGGCTGAGAACCCCTGGTATTAGTGCATGCTAAGGAAACATCTGGATACCTCAGATGTAAGCAGTGGTTAACAAAATCATAAGTCTGGAACTATATCTAAGTGCTACGGTTAAATTAAAAAACAAACAAAACAAAAGCCTCCATTTGGCCTGTGTGGTGTAGGCCCAAAAGAGATGTACGCCTAGCCTTCTAAAATGCAAAAGTCAAATGGAGTTTCTACTAAATCTACCTTTTAAAATATTTTTGACACAAATCTGGAGTGTCCAGGAAAGAGAATATTTTACTTTTTCATACACTATTTTTGCAATATTTTCATGGGTTTTAGGAATTATTTGAAATATTTGACTATTTCAAAACTCTTTGACTATACTAACATTTAATTTAATAAACTTACATCTTTTTTCCAAGTTCTTAGTGCTTTCTCATGCTCATTCTGAAGATTAAGGAACTTTTCTTCATTTTCTTTTGCCTTCTCCCTTTGCAGCTCATTATCTCTTTCAAGGGTCTGCAATAAAATTAATTATCCAAAAAATAATCAATATCACATTAATGAATTTTGATGTGTTTTATGTTGCTTGGACCTTTGCTTCTAACATGCTGAAAGTGCCATACAGATCAGTGATAATGTGCTCACTCAACAATAATTTTCATAAATTAACAGAAAGGTGCTTATAGTTTAGCTAACAGGAAACAGGGGGAGGTTATGAAAAAGAAATGGCTATAAAAGGGTATAAAAACACTTGCCATTATTCAGTTTCACTGCATAAGTTTTAATGGGCTGAAAAAGTAATATGAAATGTAGAGCTGAGAAATATGAAATGTAGCACAATCAAATCCCAGTGTACTTAAAGAAAAAACTACAGTATATCCATCGAAAATATTTTTCTTTTGTTATCTCAGCTTATACTCAAACTTGCTTAATAACCTTTTCTATAATTTGAATTGTTTAATTTAAAATTGTAAAACACATCTGTTGGTATGTCAAATATTTAGTGTATGTCTGATTGCCCTTTATTTTTATCGGTTTACTGAAATTGAATAAAAGTGCTTTAAAAAGAATAGTAATATGCTATTAAGGTTTTTTTTATGCTGTCATATTTGTGCTTCTAATGTTTCTGGGCTTACTCAGTGTCAACTTTACTGTCATATTGATAAATTAAAAGCAAGTTCATGTAAATCAACAGTAACAGTTCTCACACATCTCTCTAGTACTGCTGGAATTTTATCCTATCATATTTTTATAACAAAGTGCAGAAGATAAAAGACTTACGGGATCCATTACCTTCTATAAAGATCATACAAACACATTTGAAAATGTAAACAGTTTTAATGCATGTAACTACATGATCAACTGTATTTATAGGATTTTGCTGTGATTCTTTGAAACCACTTCTGGAAAAAATGTCAGATATAAAACATTCTTCAAAGGAATTCTTTTCTACTTCACTTTATAACTACAAAAATATCAAATTACTTTTTGATTTACTTAATCTTAACATGCCTATAATCACTGTCTAGTTAATGTAGCTTCACTGTAAAATATTTGGAGAATGAATATAATATACACCATTTAAAAACCTACAGTAGCTCATTCCTACATGTATGGAGAAGCTTACTTCATGATCTGTGGGGGAACTATACTAACTCCCACCTAATTAAATAAGAAAAGATAGTCTGGACCCATAAAGAGATGGCCCCTTCCACTGCTGTTGACCAGCCAGCATCCATGCAGTGAGGTTGAAAAAAGTTGGACCAAGATGGAGGATTTTCCCCTCTGTCTGGTAGATTACATCTAGCTGGAACAGGCAGTTGGACTGGAGGTCAAATGGAGAGATTCATCAAGTTTGAGACTTGATGAGCAAGGCCAGTGCCAGTGTGATCATCTGGCTGATTTCTATCTGAATTTCCTGATGATTCTTGCAACTAATTGGATTGGAGGGTATGCGTACATTAGTCCTGGAGCCCTGGGGATCAGCAACCCATCTGACAGAGAACCCCGGCACTGACTTCTCTGGAGCAGAATCTGAGAAATTTCTTGTTCTCTTTCATTGCAAACAGGTCCCACTATCTGGTGAAGATGTCCTGTATGATGGTATCTTTTACTGATCACATGTAGTCACTTCCAAACTGCTTCCTCAGGTGGTCTTCCAGAACATTCTGCAAGCCTTGTAAGTTAAGAGCTTTTAGGGTAATTTAATGTCAAATGCAGAAATTCCATAGATGCACAGCTTCCTGACAAAGCAGGGTGGATCTTGTTTCCCATTGCTTGTTGATATAAAACATCTCCATGGTGGTGGTTGTCATAATCTGAATGGTCAACCTTTTCAGGAGTGGAAGGAATGCTGTGCAAGTCTGGCAAATGGCCCTGAGCTCTAGGAGTTGTTCTTTGAGATGTGTTGCACGTATCCATTCCACTTTAGGTCTGTGCATACCCAGTACACTAGCATCAGATTTTTCCCTTGGGGCACTCATAGGGATGACACATGCCCCCTCTACTGCCTGATGCTGCTGCAATAATAGTATACAAGGCTGAGCTGCCCTCGACCCCCGCCCCCAGTTCCCTCTTACCAGACAGACTCCAATATACAGAGGAAGGAGGGTGAGATGTGGATTAGACATGTGCAATGCAAATTGAAGAACGATAATTACAGGTTAGTAGCAGTTTTTCTTCCAAGTGATTGCCCATGTCCATTCCACTTAGGATGACTCTCAAGCATTTCATTCTGGAGGTAGGATCAGAGTCTACCTGCATAATGATTAGAGGACTACAGTCCAAATCTGGCATCATCTTCAGACTGTTGAGAGATGGCATAATGAGAAGCAACAGTATGCAATATGAAGACCAAGTTGCAGGTCTACAAATGTCCAAAATAAGTACTTGAGCTAGAAGAGCTGCAGAAGCTGCATGTGCTCTGGTTGGCTGTGCTAACATCCTGTTCAATGCAGTAATATTGGCCATATCATAGCACAGTCATATACAGGAGGAGATCCATGATGGAATTCTTTGAGAAGAGATTGGAAGGTCCTTCATCCTATCTGCAACTTCCATGAACAATTGCAAGGACCAGCTAAATGATTTACTCCTGTCAAGTAAAATGTTAAAACGCTCTGCTAACATCCAACATATAGAGTCTATCCTCGTGTGTATGAGCATGAGGCTTAGGAAGAAAATTCGTAAATGTATTGCTGACTGATGTGGAAGTGAAGAACCATTTTGGTGAAAAACTTTGGATGAGGGCATAGGCATACCTTGTCCTTGTAGAAAACTGCATATGGTGGTTCAGATATGAGAGCTCTCAATGCACCTACTTTTCTTGCTGAGGTAATTGCCACCAAAAAGGCTACCTTCATTGAAAGATGGAGTAATGAACAGGTAGTCAGCAGTACAAAGGGAGAAACCATTAGTTTTGCTAGTACTAAGCTTAAATCACAAGAGGAACAGGATCCTCTACTTGGGGATATAACTGGTCCAGACCCTTCAAAATCCTGACTGATAATCACTCTGTTTTCTCCGGTCCTATGTCAGTCCAGAAGGTTGAAAGCCAAGATAGCTGCTAGGTGAACCCTGGCAGAACTAATGGCAAGACTTCAGTGCTTCAGGTATAACAAATAGTCCGGCACATGTTGTATTGGAAACCCATTATTGTGGACCATACAGAGACTCTCTTCCATTTCAACAGATAAAGCTACCTAGTCTAAATTTTCCTACTATTCAAGATGATGTTTTGTAACTCTTTTGAACAGATCTCCTCCTGAGGTGTTAACCATAGAGCATCCAGGCAGTATAAGGGACCTCCTGGATGGAATGGAGATGACTGTGGTCCTGTGATATCAGATCTGGGTCTTGTGGTAGTGTCAATGGAGTCTCCTAGTTGAGAGGCCCAGCAGTGGAAAAACAATACCACTCAGTCATGGTTCTGCTTAATTTTAACAACACTCTGTGAAGGAGTAGAACCAGAGGATGTGTGTACATGATTTTGTATTTCCAGGGAAATAGGAAAGCATCCATCAGATACTGTGCTAGATGGATGACGCTTCCTGTTGATGCAGGTTGCATACAGTTGGAAAATGAACCTGACTATATCTGGGCAGATACCACTCGTGGTGACTTGTGAAAAACCTGCTCAGTAGGTCTGCCAGACTGTTCTGGGCACCTAGAAGGTGAGAGGCTTTGAGATGGATTGAGTTGGTGACACAGAAGTCCCAAAGCAGCATTGCCTCTTGGGAAAGAAGTGTTGATATGGCTGGCGCCTCTCCATTCAAACAGAACATGGCTGCATGTTGACCATAAGTACCAGCAAATTGCTTCCCTTGATATGGGGAAGGAAAGTGTGACAAGCTTGAGGAATGGCTTTCAACTTTTACATTATATGGAGAGCTAAATCCTTAGACCAGAGAGAGCCTCTGAATCTACTGAGATCACAGGCGGGCCCCCCAACATAGGGCAGAAGCATCCATAACGAAACTCAGTCAGTTGATGGGGATCAAACAGAACTCTCACACACATACTGGATTGGTCTATCTACTAGTCGAAACGTCTAAGAATGATGATAGCTCTCAAACCACCGTATCCAATGAATGACAAATAGAGGAATACACCAAGCTCAGCCAGCCCTGCAGCTTTCTGAGTTGAAGCATAAGACTGGGGGAGAGTACAGGCAGAAAAGGCTTGGCAGTGACTTGATAAGGTGTAAATGGATGAATATGAACTTTACTTTGAATGTTTGTTAAATTTTAATATATTACAATCCAAGAGAGAGTGTGAATGGAGAAAAGGGTTGGTGAGTTACTGAAGAAGTCTGTAAAAGGAGGAAACCGAGACAGGAGTCATTTGCAAGGTCACCCTAAGGCCACAAGGGTGTGCTAAGTTGGTAGCCACACAGTGATATTCTGCAACAGTTGTAACTGGGATAAAATAACCAGTGCCTGCATGAGTGCCAGATGGACTCTTCCTAAGCCTGAGCTACCCTTTTCTGTGGCAGAGTAAGAGGAATTCTGCCCCTTAGAGCTAGGACACACTGACGGTGACCTAGATTTATGCCCGTTAGAGGAGTGGTGATCCTTTCTTTCTCTGACCTCAGAAGTTTTACCAGTTGAAGAAACTTTCTTAGAGATGTGACCCTCAGAGTTACAGAACTGACAGGAGTACTTTTTGAAGAGGACTGATTAGAGTTTTCATTCCCAGCCACTCCAGGACATGAAGAAGGGTGTATCAATCTCTCCATCAAAAGCAAATTCAAGCAAGTCTCTTATGTTCTGTGTTCTGCTTGTGAATGACTTGCAAATGGCATCTCTCTCAGCAATGTGCCTCCTACCAAGGCATACTGAGCATCACTGGCTTACAAGATGGACAGTTATTAAAACCTAGAGACTTTTGTTCTACTCTAAGGGATTGACTTAGCAGCAGGAAATCTCACACAGAAAAGAGAGCTTTTTGGTTGGCTGGTCGGTTTTTTTTAAAAAGAAAACATTATGGAAAACTTATGATTGACTAAGGCCATGTCTATACTATTACTTATGTCAGCAAAATTTATATTGCTGAAGGGTGTGAAAAAAGAAATCTCTGATCAACATAAGTTCTGCCAGCATCAGTGGTAGTGTGCACAGGGTGACAGGATATTTTAAGCTCCAGTCACTCCTTAGCCTCTTTGCTGAGACTTTCAACTAGGATATCAATTAGTTCCAGTTTGGAAAGTTGTGGGTTTTTGTGTTTTCAGTAGATACATATACTGATTGGGAGTTAGATTCGCTTTCACAGTTCAGATAGAAATGTATTATTATTTCTTCTTCTTTGAGTGGTGTCCCTATGAGTGTTCCAATTCAGGTGTGCCTTTGATTGGAGATTTTCTGCTGCTGCAAGTTGGAAGTTAGGCAATCTCCGAGCTATTTGTTCACTGTGGAATCCCCTTTATGTGCATAAATGGTTCTAAATACCTTTAGATAGATAGATAGGGTATGTCTACACCAGTGGTTCCCAAACTTGTTCCGACGCTTCTACAGGGGAAGCCTCTGGCGGGCCGGTTTGTGTACGTGCCGTGTACGCAGGTTCGGCCGATCATGGCTCCCAGTGGCCGCGGTTCGCTGCTTCAGGCCAGTGGGAGCCACGATCGGCTGAACCTGCAGACGTGGCAGGTAAACAAACCGGCCCGGCTTGCCAGGGGTTTTTCCCTGCAGAAGCAGTGAAACAAGTTCGGGAACCACTGGTCTACACTATAGACCTTACAACGGCACAGCTGTACCAATGCAGCTGCGTTTCTGTAAGATCGCTCATGGAGCCACTCTACACTAAATGGGAGAGAGCTCTCCTGTGGACATAGCTACTGCCACTCATTGAAGGTGCTTTAATTATGTCAAATTCAGCATACTCTAATCTGCTCCTTCACCACTTTTAACATGCAGCCTATGCCAAGGCTGGTGGAAGGTGGCACTATGCTTGGGATGTTGTTATGCTAGACCTTTTGCCCTGCTGAAATTGAGGACAGGATTTTGCCCCTTTGATTTTCAGAACTCAACTTTCTAAAAAAAAGACCCAACACAAATCTTCACACAAAAAAAAATCACTTAAGTAAAACAACAGTCTTGAGGGTAACTAAGATTAGCTTTATCCTCCAGAAACAAATTGGTGAAAATTGGCAGCCATCTTTTTCTTTGAGGAGTTTAGGAAATAGGAACTACAGGGTGTGTTTCAAAGTTCATATTGACAGTAAGGAGCTGAGGGACCAGAGGATCGGAGGTCAAAAGTTCTGAAAAGCATTTTGATGTCTTTAACAGCCCTACACTCTTCAAAAGTATACAGCAGGTAGTAGTAGATTGTATAATCAAGAAAAATCTGACCTGATATTCTTCTTTCAGTGCATTCAATTCACTTTCCATTCTGACATTTGTTTGGGTCAGTCGCTGAAGCAGCTGCTGCATATGTTGTAGGGAACTGCTAATCTCCTTGTGAAAATAAACAAATCGTGGTATATTAGATCAGTTTAGTTTGTGAAGTTTGAGCATAATGAAAATAATGGATGTTTTACAAATGTGTTTTTTCCTCAGTTAATAGATTACATAATTTACATTAATATCACTATTTCTCTTTTTAAATTATCAGTATCAGTTTTGGGAGAGGGTTGGTAGAAAATGGAAGAGCAACTCAACGCCTCTGTGCCCTTTTTCTGTGGAACAATATAATAGTAATGTTCTTCTCAAGGTATTTTCTTATATGAAACCACTTGATGAACAGTTGAGTAGCAGTTCTGGGCCCCTCTGAACAAGACATGTTTAAATGTGCCAAATTCTATCTGCACTTCACAGTTTTGAGTTCAGCACATTTGGCAGAGTAATGTTATGGCAATATATCACACTGCCAGTTTGGAAGACCCCAGAGGAAACAGGCAACCACTTTCACAAATGGATGACCCTGAAAACTGTTCTCCATCTTCTGAATGTAGACTCTACTGGGCTGGAATTTACATACAGTAATGGTGTATTATGACATGAACATCGGAATGTTGTAATACTGTCAGGGCCGGGTCTGGCTTTTTTGCCACCCCAAGAAAAAAACAAAACAACAAAAAACCTGCGGGGCGGTTGGGGCGAGGGTGCAAACTTTCGGTGCCACTGCCCCGGCTAGCTGGAGGGAGGGGGAGGGAACGGGGAGAGTGGGAGTGGCCAGGACTTCCTTCAGGCGGGGGAACTAAAAATAACACATGCATTTTTAAATTTTGAGATTAATTTACAGCCAGATTGTGAATCCCTTACTTGTGTGAGCAGTTACTCACACAAGTATTCCACTAATTTCACAGTATAGGGTTCATTGTGGCTCTTAGGGATTTAATATTCATGATGGTGAGGGACTAATAGCTCTCACTTAAGTACTACGTAATACTATGTAAATTTCTTCCCCAGCTTTACTAATGCAAACTACAGTTCTGACCTGCAATATCCCTGCTGCTCTTCCAGTTTTGGGATTCTCTTAAGAAGCAGCTGACATTTGTGTCAAATTTGTGGTGTTTGTGTCATCGTGAACAGAAGGTACATCTACACTGCAATTAGACACCTGCGGTTGATCTCTGCCAGCTGTCTCAGGCTTGCGGGGCTGTTAATTGTGATGTAGACATTTGGACTCGTGAGCTCCAGGACCCTCCCATCTTGCAGGCTCCTAGAATCCAGGCTACAACCTGAGCCTGAATGCCTACATCTCAGTTAAACAGGATGAAACCACCAAATTTATTCTTTTTGTGACAAGTTTTGAGCTCAGATCTCCATACATGAAAGGCCAGTACACTAATCCAGTATACTACCTTACTCCTGAAGGGCTCCGCTTATAGTACAATCCTAGAGTCTCAAAATTTCTCATGTCCTGCAGGGAGAGAGTCTCTTTTTAAGAAGAACTCAGTGTTATTGAATGGAATACACTCTAAATAGCAGGAAATGCTCTCTGGGACAGATGGAATTTAAAGACTGCAGGACTGGATCTTACTTCTAAAGGATGTCCTCATCTCAAGAAAAATAAGATCTGAAAGAGAGGACCACCCAAATAACTGGTTGATTAAGGTGTAAATCTGGGATCACCCTGAAGAATGTAGACTGATGATAAAAAAAAAAAAAAGATGACCAAGGTATCTTCATAACACACATAAAATGATGATCCTGTTGACAAAGCCTGCTAGCTAAAGCAGATGTGATGGAGAAAATAAAAGCCACTTTACATGAAACAATATGTAAGACACATTTCTGAAGGTCCCAAGATAGAATGACCTAAAAAAGCACTATATATCCACAGATCCCTACAGAATATGCTCCTAAACACTAATCCAGTAGCTACTAGTAAATGATTTGCACAGATGCAATATGTGACATAATTGATTTTGGGATAGAAAATATTCTTAAATGTTGAATGGAATTGAAAGAGAGACTCATACATTAATTTATCTCTAAAGAGATTCAAACCTGAAAGTTTTCTGACTTCTTTCATATACTATAGGTAGTCTCTCTCTTTCAGGCAAAATCAGGTAACTAAATGTTTAAGTATTAGCATCCGTACACAGAATTAGAGACCAGGTGGAGGTCTGAAAGTCTACTGGTACAGAGGCTGACTTAAGTGACTGGTTACATGCAAGAGTTAGCGGTTCTGCAGTTTGATATGTGAGTTCCTTCAGAACTCCTAGGTGAATACCATTTGGTCCTGGTCACTTAGTACTGATTAATTCCTCAGTTTGTTCCAAAACCTCCTCTACTGACACCTCAGTCTGGGAGAGCATCTCAGATCTATTACCTAAAAAGAATGGCTCATATGTGGAATGTCCCTCTCATCCTCTGCAGTATAGATCGATGCACAGAATTCATTTAACTTCTCTGCAATGACTGGTCTTCTCTGAGTGCTCATTTAGCATGTTGATCATCCAGTAGCACTACTGCTTTTGACAGGCTTCCTGCTTTTCATGTACTTGCAAATAATTTTGTTGTTAGTTTGTCTTTTGCTAGGTCCTCTTCAAATCTTCTTTTGTCCTGCCTAATTACAGTTTTGCTCTTGGCTTGCCAGAGTTGATGCTCCTTTCTATTTATCTGAGTAGGATTTGACTTAGAATTTTTAAAAAGCATGTCTTTTTGTGTCTAACAGCTTCTTTTAGGGGTTTTTAGTGATGGTGGAAGCAGGAGGCTCTTTGTGGATTTTTTTTTTTTAATGGTAATGTGTTATATCCTTGGAGGCAGCCAGTTTAGGAAGAAATCACTTGAGGCCAGATAGTAGACAGCTAACAAAACTACCATTTATTTACAGACACAGAGCTCGCCTAACCGGCCGAAGCTGGCTGGGCTATCCCCTAATAATCTAACTCAG
>NC_133772.1:58681621-58721504 GCF_003597395.2 Chelonoidis abingdonii | reverse complement strand
AGCTGCGTAGCAGGGAGTAGATTTTAGCCCCTACAACACTTAAGAATATTGGCACCTTCTTCGCTTCTGTAATGTCATTTTCAATAACAAAAAGCTCAAAACGCTCAGTATACACATGCCACTGCACTATATTCTCATCAAAAGGTTCCAGTGGCCCGGTCAGAGTAGCCATGATTTTTAGTTTCATTTTCACAGTCAGTGCAAACAAGCAGTTTTTTTGTTTGTTTGTTCTTTACCTTGACTTCTACTTCCTTCTGTTACTGGAGCAGCACCGGAATCCCATCCTCCGTCGCCACTTGTTATATCCTTGGGGCAGCCGGTTTAGGAAGAAATCACTTGAGGCCAGACAGCTAACAAAACTACCATTTATTTACAGACACAGAGCTTGCCTAACCTGCTGAAGCTGGCTGGGCTATCCCCTAATAATCTAACTCAGTCGCCATAGAAACAAAAACCCTGACAACCAAATACACAACAGAATACTTGACCATACTCCCAAATGATACAAACATATGCATACACCAGACTGAAAGCATCACTCCATGAGGTATTTTTAGCACATTTTAGGGCTGAGTCATTAAGTTAAACTCTAATAAGCACCCATTACCTACTTCTTCTAGTTCTACTGTCAAGCATTCTTCAAAAGCAAAGTCAAAATACAGTCTTCTGAGACTACGATGGTACTGCTAGATCACCCTTTAACGGGCGCTCAATGGGTAATGTGGTCAGTATTATATTCCTTCCCCTCCCTGAGAACACGTACATCACTTCTATGACATGCCTGGTATTAATAACCTATGGAGAGGGAATCTTTTATGACCTAAGAAAAGATCACTTTTACATGAGAGATCCTGCAAAGCAGTGCAGTACACTGCTATTACAGTCAATGTGTGTTTGAGTAGTTTATTTGGACGCTTGACACATGATCCCAATTTTAACTGGATGGACTACCAGTGAAATGCATGTAATTTGTTGGGTACCAGTGTGCAGAAAGAGGAAATGAGTATTCTACAATCCTTACTGCATATATCTTTATTGAATACATATGTAGAAGGTTATTTTCATTGGCATGCTTGGTTTCTCTTGTCTGAAATTTAAATAAATAAATGAAGACGTGGAAATATAATGTGGAAAACAAAATTAATAAAATAATATATTTGTCCCATTAATTGATTTGATATAAAAACAGCAAGATCCTGTTTTTATTATTAAAATCAACATTAAATTATGTCTGAAATGTAAAATGCTGAACACAGTTCATTTTAAGAGGTTAGCACATATTTCTTAAATGGGCAAATATTTCTGATCACAAGTATTATTAATCAACTTTAAACAGCAAAATTGTATTAACCACTCACCTGTTTCTCTACCTTAATGTGTGCATTTTCTTCACTGAGCTTTTTATTAATCTCTGTTTCCTTAACAAAATATAAAATGAACATTAAGTAATGTATGAAAATATTATGCAACAATCTTTAATAATATATTTTCTTTAATAAAATTACATTAAACTGATTTTTCATCCTTATTGAGAGCTATTTAATGAAATTTAGTACTTGAAAGAAATTTGATCTTACAAATAATAAAATATCTTACATTTATAAATGTTAGTTTCCTAGAAAAAAATGTAGTATTTAAAATCAAATAATTGTCATTAAATATATTCAGTTCTCAAAAAGGTATAGCAACATGTATGCATCACCTGGAAATCATTACAGCTCTGTTTTTTAAATGAGCAATAGGAAACATTAGGCACAAATGTTAAGAGCTTCTTGAATACCATTCTGATTTTTTGTTGTAGTTCTTGTAACTGCTGTTCCTTTGCTGTAAGATTGATGTTTTCTTCTCCCACCCTGTACTGACATGTGACCTTGGACCTTATCAAGTCTGTAGTTACTTTCTTCAGTTCCTTAACACAGGAAACATGCATAAATAGTTCATCCAGTATCAGCATTGCAACTCAAAACAGAGAAATCTTTACACTATCCTGACTCGTGCCCTTTCTTTAAAAACAGTACAGAAACGCCAAAATAAATGAAATTAAGTAATATGCATTAAATTAATAGTAATGACTGTTTACGTTTAAACTATCAGTGTAAAAAAAAAAAAAAAAAAAAAATCAAGTCATCTACCAAGAGGGGTTGTATAAATATTGCTACTGTCTCTCCCTATTACAAAAGTACTAGAGTTACATTATAGTTGATGTTGTTAGGGAACTCCTGGGCCAAGCCATACAACAGGAGTAAAGTACCCATTAGTACACCAATGACAACTTCTGTGTACTCCTAGGATATAGCAGAAAAAAAAGAAGAGCAGTGGATATCTGGCAAAAACAGGAACTGACCATAAATTTTTGGGATCTTTGCTTTCTCTGTAACATCAATTACTTAATCTCAAGAGAACACTAAATTAATTTAATATTAGAAACCTTTACAACATGATTTCCCATTTAAAATATGCCTTTGATTTTATAGCCTTTATAATCTTTTAAATGTCCTGCACTTTTAAAAAAAACATTATCTGTTTTCTAACTAGTTTATCCAAAGCGGCTAGTGCAGCAAATAAACAGCAAATGCTTTGATCTAATTAAATTACAACTTATAGTTCCTGGACTCATAAATATTGTGCCCTTTTCTCCCCCACCCCTCCTTTTCTGGTGCAAGGTAGTCTGTTTAATATCGCTCTCTCCTTGAGCACTCTGACGTTTACTCAGACAAACAGCAGAGGTTATGAATGCTGTTCAGATAGTATCAAGAATTCTTCATGATGCCATAGTTGTGAACCAAGCATTCAGAATGGTAATAGTTTTATCTAGCAACTATGTTTGGTCTGTAACTTTTCTCTACAAAACTGGAATTCCATCTTATCACAGAAACAATGGTTTAACTGTTCTGGACAAAATCATATACCAGTGCAAAAGAAAAACTGAAGATTATTTTGCATGTGAAAATCAAGAATATAGAGTTATATGAAAGAATGAGTATAGCTACTACTTTAATTCATTTTTATAAACAATTTGTTTTCAATACTCTAGTCATAAGTGAATTTACAGTGCTCTAACAGACAAAGTATAATTGTTTTTTTAATTGGATGACTGTAAAGAGAATAGTATTATTTTAGATATGTGATATTTTGTAATCTGAAAATCCAATTAGGAAATTTCAGTCTTTTTTCATACAAAAAATAGATAATACTCATTATGTTAGTTTTTACTGAAAGTGTCTATACAACACGCAACAAAGCATATTTTCAAAATTAAATGTAAGAGGGAGTGAGAGGTTTGACTTTGTGGAAGTGAGTACTATGCTAATTTTTTGAATGCACTATCTGTATGGGAAACAGTTATTAGATTCTGTGTACTATAAAGCCCAATGGATAAGCAAGTGCAAATACTGTCTATGGCTCCGATACTGCATGCTTTCTAAAACTCAGGATTTACTGCCATGCACAAGAAAAATCCTACAAAGTACTCAGTCTGGTCCTTACTTCTTATCTTGTACTGTTTTAAAAAAAAAAACAACCAAAAAACCCCCCAAAAAACCTGTTATGCACATTTATATTGTGGCCATGGAGGTTAGGTAGAGGAGTGGGAGATCTAGCTGAGGAAGATATATATTCATGTATATTTTCTTTTGTACCAATATCGCAAATCTGGTAATCTATCTGACCACATGGCTAGAGAAAATGCTAACAATCAGATCTAGAGACAAACCCACCCACCAAGGGCAAGTGGAGAACTTTCTTTGGTGAGTGCGGGGGCCTAGGCCATTGCTTTATGAAGAATTTTAAGTTCTGAAATAAAAATAATTAAGTTTCTAGCCTTTATGACTACAAAGATAACATTCCAAATAGGAACCAAATGTAACCAGATGTAGTGTTTTCATCCAAACAATCAACTGTAAGCACCGGAGAATTATAGGTTGTGAAAAATAGCCAGCATGGGTTTGTCAAGAATAAATCAGACCAAACCAACCCCATTTCCTTTTTGGACAGGCTTCCTGGCCTAATGGATGAGGGGAAGAAGTAGAGGTGATATATCTTGATTTCATTAAGGCTTTTCATTAGCAAATTAGGGAAATGTGGTTTAGAGAAATTACTATTAGGTGTGTACACAACTGGTTAAAAGACCATACTTAAAGAGTAGTTATCAAAGGTTTATTGTCAAATTGGGATGGTGGGGTCCTGCAGGAGTCAGTCCTGGGTCCAGTTCCATTCAATATTTTCATTAGTCACTTGGATAATGGAGTTCAGAGTATGCTTATAAAATGTGCAGCTGACACCAAGCTGGGAGAGGTTACAAGTACTTTGGGGAACAGGATTAGCATTCAAAACAACCTTGACAAATTGGAGAATTGGTCTTAAATCAACAAGATAAAATTCAATAAAGACTAGTGCAAAGTACTACACTTAGGAAGGAAAAATCAAACACCCAACTACAAAATGGGAAATAACTAGCTAGGTGGTAGTAGATCTGAGTATTATAATGGATCACAAATTGAATGTGAGGCAGCACTGTGGTGCAGTTGTGAAAAAGGCTAATATTCTGGGGTGTATTACTAGGAATGTCATATGTTAGACATGGGTGGCATGTGTCCTCCTCTAGTCAGTACTGCTGAGCCTTCAGCTGGAGAACTGTATCCAATTTTGGGTACTGCACTTTAAGCAAAAGATGTGAATAAATTGAAGACAGTCCAGAGAAGAGCAAACAAAAAAGATAAATTTAAATAAAACTCTCAGCTATGAAGAAAGGTTAAAAAAATATGGGCATGTTTAGTCTTGAGAAAAGAAGACTGAAGGGAACCTGATGATACTCTTGAAATATATTAACAACTGTTACAAAGAGGACAATGATCAATTGTTTTCCATCTCTACTAAAGTAGAACAAGAAGTAATGGGTTTATTCTGCAGCAAGGAAGATTCAGGTTAGATATTAGGAAAAACTTTCTAACTATAAGGGTAGTTAAGGAAGGCTTCCAAAGAAGATTGTGGAATCCTCATGACTGGAGATTTTTAAGCACAGGCTAGACAAACACCTGTCAGGAATGGTCTCAGTTTACTTGGTCCTGCATCAGCCCAGGGGGCTGGATTTGACATCTCAAGATCCCTTCCAGTCCTACATTTCTATGATTCCTGAGTCTACTGTATCTAAGCTCCAGTGTTTCAGCTGCTTCTTCTAACTTTCTTAGAGGTTTCTACCATACATATCAAGACACTGGTTGGTTTCAGGACTGCTATTGAGAACCCTGAAACCAAAGTGAACCTGACAAAGAATTACGTCAGTTTCATTCTAGTGCTGCATGGGAAAGTTAAGAGATGCAGCTGAGGTACTGGACCCTTTAAACTGGCTGGTGGCCCTCTCCCCAATCTTTTCTGTTGTCTCCACTATCTTCTGTGGTAAATTTTTCAAGCCTTGCTCAGTATAATTTTTAAAGGTTTGTTTCTTTCGGCTGTTATCTTTGCCAAGTTTCCATTTAAGCATTTCATAAATAATCATCATCATCAAATGCTTGAAATGAAACCTGCCAAATGTAATAGCTAAAAACAAATATCTTAAAATACAAAATCTTGAGAATGAAACCTATGCCACAGTCCTCTTAAGACAAACTGACAAGTCTGCAGTTGAAAGGAGTCCAGGTCAGGAGAAGGCTATTTCCTCCTGCAAGCAGTAGAACTAGTCATCTTAAGACTTCACAATGTCCCAAGGTCAGTTCTAGAAATTTTGATAATCAAACAAACATATAGTCTATCTAAAAACCATTTAGATTCACTTTGCTTGGGGCAGATACACTTGTGCCAATCTAAACTAGGAGACACTGTAGTTGCATATTGGAGAGCTCCAATCTAATGTCCTGGATCTGTATGTGCCATTCTCTTAATTTTGGAGATGTAACTTACTTTTATGGCTATAAGTACAAGATAAATTATATTATCCAGCTTCATACTCCTATCAGTAGCAACTCTATGAGAGCAATTACTCTTGGTCTGGAGCTAAACTTCCTAATGGCTGTGAAAATGGCTGACAGCCCACTGAGAGTAGAGCACACAGAGTAGTAAATTTATTCCTGCTCCAGCACTGAGGCTGGTTCAGGGACTAAAGGGGACAGGCAGCTTGTATCCCTCAGAACCTGGAGCCGTCACGGGCAAGATCAGCCCAGCGCTAGTTAGGTCAGCCGTGTGAGTTGTACCCTGGATGTAAGGACCTTTTTGGGTCTTGCAGCTATTGGTAATAGCCAGGATGTAGGAGACACCCCTTCTCAATCCCAGCTTGTTCCAAACACGCTTCAATATGATGGGGGTTCCTGCCTGCTTCATGTTTTCTGCAGATGCACCCTACACTATCCTGGAGCTACTCTACAAAGGGCCTCACTTTGTGGTCACTTTGCACTGGCTAGGCTGGCATGAACTGACCATGAGCAAAATGAATCAGGCCCAGAACATTTGTGATTTAGTCCTGGCACCACTTTCAACATGACCCATATTTCCAGTCTGTAGTCAGAACTGAGAAGCCCCCTACACAATTGTAAAGCAGCAACGCAGTGTAAACCACTGTACAACCTGCTTGCTCACCAGAAATGGTGCACAAGCAATCAAGCTGCCAAATGGCAGAGCTGATCAAAAATTGGATGTAATTTTTGCAACATTTTTATTGAAATTTTTTTTTTACAACATTTCAAAATTTTGATGAAATGTCAAAATTAGAAATTGTGATGAATTCTCCAAAGTTGTCTAGAAACATAACAAATTATCAAGAAAACAGCCTCTTAAAGGTTTGGCTAAAAAACATCAAACACCGAATAACTTACTGAGGTTTTTTGGGAGTGGGAAGATTTTTTTTAAAAAGTAACAAAAGAACTCAGGCACGAATTTCAGTATATTTCTCTCAGAACAGAAATTTCTTATATCCACAGCTTTGACACACCACATTCTATGGCTAGTGTGAATTTTCCAAATCCTTTTTATTTAGGAACTCAGCTTACCCTCTTAATTATTTTATATGCTGTTCTTTACTTGTCAAACTGTTTAAAAAATGGGTAAACATCCTGTCTTTATTGTAGTATTCGGCGCTTCCATCACTCTGTTCAAGAAGGTGATGAGGCCCCTACTTGAACAATAACAGGCAGGGAGTTAACTTGCAGTGTAATTCTCCCACCAGTGTTCAGTGTCGAAGCACTTGAAGAGTGAAGGTTCAATTAGACATTTATAAGAAAGCCAGGATACAAGAAAGCATGCTGTGGTAGTCAAAGGAGGAAAGGAGACTTTTCTTTCTTTGTATAAAAAAGAGTTTCTTTTAATTTATACTCCTAAACCTCAAGAATAAATCCTGGAGGTAAAAAAATCTTAGTGAAAGATTGTGTTTCTGGATGCGGTGTACAATTTTCTTGCCCTCAAATATGAAGAAGTCCTAATAATTTTTTCATAAAATTGTTCTGGGTTTTTCCCTTTAACCAAAATAACTAATCCAATTTACTATTACGTTCACACATTTCTGGAATTTTGAGATTTATCATGAAGTCTCAGTCTAGATTTAGTGCAGGATCAGACCCCAGTTCCAGTGTAGCGTCTCAGTTACGCAAAAGCCAGTTTTTATGGACTCCATACAATTTTTGATCCCGCCTGAGAATGTCAACCATTCTACATAGACAACAATTCATTTCTGAAAGATTAATATCTCTGTGGTCAATGTGCACTATATAGTTATTTGTTCTGAAGAGGAAAGTTGTTTTACCTGCAATATACTTGAGATTAACCATTTTAAAACAAATCCCCCAGTTCAGTTTTGTTTTTCAAAACCATTTACTTTTGGGGGAGTGGATATTTGGTGTAATGCTATTATTAGTTGAATAATGTATTTGCACTAAAGAAGGCTTTTCTAAAAGCTCTAAAACCTCTTCATGATTTGAACACCCTTTTGAGTAATTTCACAACGTTGTGCTTTATCGTTAAGTTTCTAAGTATGATTTTAACAATAGACAGAGCTCTGATCTTTTGAATCAAACAGTCATTTTGGAACTTGGTGTTTTTGAATACGCATGGTGTGCCTTATTCTCTAGTATGCAACTAAAAATAAATTAGATTTAATTAGTGATTTATCTTTGCTGTTATTAAAACTAAGCAGAAAATAAATGTCTGCAATAGGCAACAAGCTTGAGATTGAAAGAAACAGATGAAAAAGGGTCTTAATTAATTAAATTGTCTATCTCAGGGTATAATTGATTTCTGGACCAGATTTTTAAAGGCATCATACCCCAATGAACCTCAAACAATGATAAGCTGTGTGTTCTATTAAAAACTGAAAAACAATACTACGTGCTGGTAGAATTTTAAAGCATTGCTGTACTCATCAACCTCACTTTTTAAAAATGAAAGTCACAGTGAGTAAATGTCCAATTTTCATCAGTTTAAAACAAACTTAATGATAACGGAATCCTTCTCCTAAACAACTAATTTTTTCTGTTGCAAGTTGTAGTCTCAAGACTCATGAACAGGTAGTTTCATTTAGCAGCAGCAGGAGCAGGACCACAAAGGCATTTGTCTGAAGATTTCAGAGCAACAGAAACCCAAAGGAGATTGAGAGTGGAGCAGTGAACTGGTTCTCTTTCAAGCTTTCTGGGAGCCTGATGATCAAGGGGAAACCATTGTTGGACCTCCCTTCAAATAAATGGAAGTAGGAAGGAGGCAACAAGAACAAGGTGGGATTATGGACAGAGAATGAAATTACATGACCATTGCACGGGTTGCCTTTGCTTTTCTCCCGTTACCCTTTAATTGGCTGCTTAAAAGGAAGAGAGACCTACCCATCCTGACATGCATATTAACCCTTTTAGCTTGCCTCACTCACCTGCTTAGGAGAAAGGGCAAATCCAAAGAGATGTCTGGCAACTACTATAGTTCTGCATGTGTGAGGGACAGGAGGGAGCTCAGTGGCAGGGTAGCCTCACTGTTCACACACCTCCTGCCCCCCATTCACACCAGTCACACTTGTTCCAAAGCTCTCCATTTATTTTAGTGATTCTACAATGGTTTTTTTTCTCCCAGGCTACCAGATTTCTTTTATAGGCATAGATGCTCTTTTGCCCATTCCCCATATGCCAGGGGTTCTCAATCTTTTTTTCACCTGAGGCCTGAGCAACATGCTATAAAAACTCCATGGCCCACTTGTGCCCAAGTGTAGCATCTCAGTTTTCTACATATAAAAGCCAGGGCCACCATTAAGGGGTAGCAAGCAGGGCAACTGCCTGGGGCTCCAGACCCCAGTGAAGCTACATTGCTCAGGTTTCGGCTGCAGCCCCAGGGGTTTCAGTCCCATGCGGTGGGATGTTGGCTCTCTACCCTGGGCCCGGCAAGTCTAATGCTGGCCCTGCTTGGTGGAAATCTTCTCATGGCCCCCCAGGGGCCCCAGACTCCTGGGTGAGAACCACTGCCATATGCTATCTCAGTGGTTTTCAACCAGGAAGGCGGGCCACAGAGTATATCTAAGGAGTCCACGAAAGGCTGTCATTAACCACAGAACAGTGGGATGGAAGAGGCAATGGCAACAAAGCAAAGGAGAAAGCCATGCTGCCAGTTATTGGCAAAGAAGAAATTGGGATGAGTGAAGATCAATGACTGTTCCTATGTGCCAGGAACTCCACAAAGCTGCCCAACATTTGATGAGGTTTCCTCTCACTTTTTTTTTTTTTTTTTTACTACACACACACACAGAAAGGGGAGCATATAATATTAAAATAATAACTACCTCTTACATAGTGTTTTTCATCCACAGATCTCAAAGCATTTTATAAAGGAGGTCAGTAGCATTATCCCCATTTTACAGATGGGGAACTGAGACAGAGAGGGACATGACTGTCCAAGGTGACCCAGCAAAGCAGTGGAAGAGCCAGGAACTGAACCCAGGTATCCTGAGAGCCAATCCTAGCCACTCAGCCATTATGAAAAATAGTGCTACAATTTGTATGTTATTGTTCTTACTACTTCTACTGAAGCTCCTCAAACAAGCCCAAACATCTGGAAAATACATACTGTACTTACCTCCTTTAGATTATCTATTTCAGACTCTCTTCTTTTATTCACTGATGCCAGTTTCTTATTACGTTGTAGTGCTTCCAGCACTTCAATGAAAAAAAAATCAAATACATCCTCAAAACATGCCTTCAAATTAAAATTCCATGTGGTTATATACACTGTAATGTATACACGACTTCATTAACAAACTCTGTGAAAAAGAAGCTAAGGTTGGAAGTGTCTCAATTACTTTATTTTAGGCATTACTACAGTAAAACTCTCAGTTAGGATCAGGCTGATTTATACTACCCTGGTTACAGTTCAAACCTTTAGGTTTTTACAAAGGGGTAGCATTTTTGTAAGAAAAATGTAATATTATTGTAGATATTAGCTGGATTTTACCTTCATTAATTTTCAACCTGAACATTTTAAACAATGATATTGTTTGTGCTTTTCTGTT
The DNA here is from genome assembly GCF_003597395.2 of Chelonoidis abingdonii. Taxonomy (NCBI): domain Eukaryota; kingdom Metazoa; phylum Chordata; order Testudines; family Testudinidae; genus Chelonoidis; species Chelonoidis abingdonii. The sequence goes on along the minus strand of NC_133772.1, from coordinate 58,711,042 downwards.
ACTTTTAAGTATCACCAAAAGTTTAAATCAGGTTATCTATAAGGTGAGGAGGCAGGCTCTACAGAAGTTATGAGACTCATCAAAATGGGGCTTCCCTTCCACAGATTTTAGCAAATCCATAGGATCTGTAGGGGCAATTATACCTAGATGGAATATGGGAGGTAATGGACAGTAGAAAGGCAATAGAGGAGACATAAAATCTACTTCTATCTACATTGAAAACTGTGAGTGAAATCCTGGCCCTACTGAGGTCAATGAAAGTTCTGCTATTGACTTCAATGGAGCCAGAATTTCACTTTACAAGTGTTTAAAATACTACATCTAAAAAACTGTACATGTCCCCCAGTCTCTGTATTTCTTAGTCTCCTCTATCCCTATCCATGCATCTTGATCTCCTATACTTTCTCTTCATCCCTTATTCCATGCTCTGCCCTTCATGTTTTCCCTTCATGCATTCTCTTTTTACCTCTCCAACTGCTCCCATTCCAAAATTGAGTAGCACAGGTCTGTGCCATCCAGTTCCTATTCCTTTTTAATTGTTTTCCCCAAAATTCCTAGAAATATTCTACTCAGGCATTTACAGCTTGTCAATTTCAGGTGGCATGTTTGAAAGTTGGGCTTACAATATGATCAGGCTTACAATAGCCTCAGTAACAGTACTATGAGAGAGATTTTCAAATTAAATATGTGCATTACAAAATGTAACACACTTCTTTAAATGTCCCAAGACAACTTTCCAATACATAAATATCATAGGTGAAATTCTGTCCAACTGAAGTCTATGACAAAACTCCCATTGACTTCAGTGGAGCCAGGATTTCACCTTCATGGTTTTAAAGCCTGGTAGATTGAAACCAACAACAACAATAAATAAAGCCAGAGTTAAAAGTGCTGGATCCCATTAGAAAGAGGGGCATCTCTACTATACACCTACATGAAGCACCAATTTTTAACTTCAACATTTTCAAAATCTACAAATTGTTTTCATAAACACTATTTTTAATCCCAGGAAATCAGTAGAAATTAGAGGTTTATTTCTGTGACTTTTCCATTGACTATAGATTCATATTCAGAATTTACAAGCGATTTACATGCTTAATATGGCTGTTATATACCACAGTATAAAATTAATTTTCTCTTCAGTAAGAGATACACTGTAGTTACAAAAGCAGTTTCTCCTCCCTTGGTTTTCACACCTCAACTGCTAGAAGAGGGCTTCATCCTCCCTGATTGAACTAACCTCGTTATTTCTAGCCTGCTTCTTGCTTGCGTATATATACATACCTGCCCCTCGATATTTCCACTACATGCATCCGACGAAGTGGGTATTCACCCACGAAAGCGCATGCTCCAATACGTCTGTTAGTCTATAAAGTGCCACAGGACTCCTTGCTGCTTGTACAGATCCGGACTAACACGGCTACCCCTCTGATACTTGACTGTAGTTACTATGGTGAATAGCTCATTTTCTTGTTGAACAGAAGCACTTGTATTGTGTTATTTAATCTTTTACTTTGCAAATACTTTGCATAATAAAATGTATACATAATTTGGAATATGTAAATACAGAAAGCTAATGTATTTTTCCACAAAAATTGCAAAAAAAAATTTTCTGCATAGGACAAACAGTAAACAGGACTTTTCCGTGATAAATAAAAAGAAAGAACAGCAATGTTTTCTTTTGTTTTAAATATTAATCACAACTGTATTTGAAAAGACATGAGCATGAGGAATAACCCCAGTCATTAAAATGCCAAGAATGTTCACAGAACAGGCCACCAATTTATTCTTATCTAAATATAGAAAGCTAGCTAGTTTAAGGTTTAGACAAAATACTTAACTTCACTTAGACAAGCCTTTTTTGACATATAATGCTTGGATTTTTCCTCTCTCTTTTATAACTAATATTTATATTCCATAGGTGTATTTACATATACAGACTGAATGTTGCATGCAGCCAAAAAGGATGTACAAAACACTAAATATACATATCCAAGTGAAAAGGTGTGGTCACATATAAATTCATGACATGCATATAACGGGGGGTTTTCTACACAAGTTCTGTGGGTGGAAAATTGCACATACTTTAGATATTTGAGCTATAGGTTTTAATTTTAGTATTTTATGGAAGAAAATCATATTTGGTACAAAACTGTTATACATAAGTAAGCACACAGATACTTGGTGCAATTTTGTCATATACCAACAGATTCACAAATAGCTTTGTAGAATTTAAGCACAGAGATGGGAATGAGTTTTTGGTACACACTTGTTATACTTGAGTAGCTATTTATGCAGAATTTTTTTTAAAAAAGTGCTAGATGTTCATCTAGTTCTATTTATTTTTCCTGTTTTATTATTTTCTATTTCTGTACATATTTAATTTAAAACAATATGAATCAGAGTTGGAGACTGTCAGCTGAGATTGTTGATGGCTGGAAGGTGACAGCAAACCCCTCATCCCCCCAGGAAGGGAAAAGAGTACTCTGGCTTCCCAATTATACTAAGGGATAGATTCTATGAGGTGCTGATGAGGTTTCCTGAAAAGTGCTGAATGACTTCAACTCTCAGGGTGAAGTTTGGCCCCACTGAAATCAAAGGCAAAACCCTCACTGATTCCAGTGAGGCCTGGCTTTCACCCTCAGTAATGTCAATCACAGGTAAGGGCACTCAGCACTCTGCAAGATAACTCAGCTCTTTGTAGGACTGAGATCTATGATCTTTGCTCACTGGGACACAGGAAGCACCCATGAAACAGATAACTAGAGGCAGTGGATCTAGGTACAGGGTTCAGAAATTCTTCTCCCTCCTCTCCATCATAGAAACTCATCAGTTCCACCTGAGTAGGGTTCACTAATGCCATGGAGAAGACAGGATTAACCTCTAAATGTGAAAATACTCATTGAAGGAAAAAAACACTACAAAAATAACTATTGTAGGACTACATTTAAGAAAGATTTACCATTTTGCTCTAATTTCTCATGAGCCCCTTTGATGATTCCAAATTGACATGTGATAGTAGCATAGCATTTCTCAACTTCATTCAGTTTCTTATGATGTTCCTCCTTTGCCATTATGTGCAATTGTAGCTTTTGATCCTGTTGAAAACAGGAATCAAGAATTAGTTTAATGAGCAATTCTGGCAATTATAAATGTGCTTACCAAACTTTCAACTATTATCAGACAGATAAATCAAAGCATCATACTCAACCAACAATATTCTGAAACAAATGGAACTGTAAAGAAATTTAAAAAAGAATATAATTTAATTATCTAAATAAAATAATTTCAACATATTTGCTAAAAACAAAAGCTCACCATTTACTACTAAACAATAGCTAGGGATTTTAAAAAAAGTTTCTGTATTCTAAAGGAAGCATCTAAAATGTAGGTCACTTCTCAAAAACAAAAGTTAGGCTCTAATAGGTTAAAAATATTGGTACACATATGCAAATCAGTATCAGATTCATGGACAATTATGGAATAAAGTCATTCATAGGGGAAGTTTCTTCCTAACCACTTCCAATCAATGGTTGTTTTATGCCCTGAAAGATGAGAGATTACATCCCTTATACATTTTTAACTCAAATAATCTAACTGTGGATTTTCTAATTACCCATGTGATTTTATTTGTTTTAATCCTACTAAACTCTTGAATGAATGATATCTTGTGTCAATGAATTCCATAGGTTAATTGTTGTGTCAAACACATTTCCTTTTATCAGTGTTACGTCTATTGTTTCTTTGGTTATTATGTTATAGGAAAGGGTAAATAGGAGTTCATGATTTGCCTTTTATATACCATTCATCTGAGAGAAAAAGAAAGCTCACTTATTCATTTCCTTACAGTAATAACCTTTTCAGTCAACTTTCATATGAAAGTCTTTCCAGTGCTCTAATAATTTTCATCTTTTTTTAAACGAAACAAGGTGAGTGAGGTAATCCTTTACTGGACAAACTTCTGTTTGTAAACAAGACAAGCTTTCGAGCTATACAGAGCTCTTCTTCAGGTCTGGGGAAAGTACTCAGCATGTCACAGATAAATACAAGGTGGAAAAGATTGTTTGCATAAATAGTTACACTGAATATAAGCTTCACAGCTTTGCTAGATGATAAAAATCATGGTCTTAATAATGAAACTGGATTTATGGCTTATTACAACATTTGTAACCCACTAGCTCCTTCCCCTCCCCCCACACCTTTTAGTCCTATGACTGCAGAGGTGTTAACAGCCGATTTTATCTTGAATGGTCTCTTATAATACCACGTGTTAACTACTTATGCTAAACAATCTGGTCCACCTCGTATTTAGCTGTGACATTTAGCTGAAGAGCTCTGAGTAGCTCAAAAGCTTTACTCTTTCACCAACAGAAGTCGGTACAATAAAAGATATTACCTCACCCACCTTACCTTTCTAATATCCTAGAACCAACACAGCTACAACACTGAAAACATCTTTTTTTCTGTGACATGGTGGCCAGAAATGAACAGTATTCCAGGTGACATCAATGCAGTTGTAAAACTACTTTTTATCCCGTTCATTACTTTAGGTTTGAGTCTCTTTTCTGGTTTGTTTTGTTGTGGGGTTTTGGTTTTTCTGTTGTTTTTTGTTAGGTTATTTTTTTTTAAAAACTATTAAGTGTGCTAAATTTTCCTTTAATTTCATTTAAAAATACAGAGGCAAACTCATCCCAGTGTAATTCTATTAATTTACTTGGAAATACATTGCATTTGTTAAGCTGCTAGTGAATAAAACAGAAATCAAACAGGTTGGGCCAAATTCATTCCTGTATGTAACTTCAGTGGAGCTACACAGGGATGAATTTGGCCCAACTTGCTTGACTTCTGTGGTGCTCCCTTCTTGTAGGCTAACAAATGCAATATATGTCCAAGCATCAGAAGATGATAAAATTTGATGGTAATCAAAAGAAATGGCCAGCATAAGACTAGCAAAATAGGATATACAGAATACAAATTTTTCATGTTGTATAAAATAATAAAATTAAACACAATACAGCAAATTGAAAGTTTTAATGGAAGCACAGATAAAGAAACAGCAACCATTTACACAATCACTTCCAGCTATGCAGCCTATGAATTTTCATATAATTCTTCTCTCTTTTCCAACCCTTTACTTATGTTAGCACAGAAAAAACATCCAAATAACTGCATTTAAGTAATGCTAGGGATGTGAATGAAACCAAAAAAAATAAGAAAAGAAAGTTAATGATGACACTTGATTATTACCTTTTCTTCTGACAGTAGTTCAGGCATGTTTATTCTATTAGAGACTTACACATGAAGTGCACATTTTTCTTCTGCTCCAAGCAGATGGTGGTAGAAGGAGTCAAACCTAAGTTGACTGCCCTCTAAGGTAGGCATTCCTTGCTGATAAAGCATGATTGAGGGAAATAGTTGGATTAGGTAATATGCCATCTCAGCTACGCCAAGGTGTTTTGAAAGAAGTATACCACAGAATAAGGCTTCAGTGCCAGACACACTGTATTGAGCCATAACTGGAACATGGCAAATCAGTCCCAGGGATGGAACCACTTGTGGCCTGTCCAGGAACACCCATAGTGTTTTTCCACGGCATCAGACAGCTCAGAGATTTCAGTAATGGTGGAGTTACACGCACCCATGAGGGACTTCCTCTCAAGGTTTAGGTTTGGGTCATCTGATTCAGTTACATATTCAATAAATCCATGACCTGTATAACCACCAGATAACTTCCTGGTCTTTGTTTCTTTATTTGTGGCCTGGCATTAAGTAATCCATGCTTATCTTTTCTTCTTGCCTCTAGCTCTTGTGCTCTGAAGTAGCCAGGCACAGCATGATAAGCTAAGAGCCATGTCAATTTAAATTGAATTTCTTTTCTGTTTATCTCTGTGTGTGTCAAAACCTTAAGTAGACCTATATATACATTTATACATGGTTATGTTCTCCTCCCGATGCAGGTAATTTCCATTACTCTTAAAGGTTTGATTAATTTTCATATTAATGAGATACAATGTAGGGAAAATTGACCCTACAGTGCAGGAATTATTTTTAAACCCCTGGCTTACTTTAGCAATAATGCATTACAATACATGCCTCATATTTAAAATATTACATAACCGTGTGTGTATTAAGAATCACAAGCTTTGAAAATATCATACTGTGAAGAATTACAGCAAAATCTGCATGAAGTTTCTCCCAATCTTGTGTTTCTCCCCACCCCCCAAGATCTGCAAATTTTTTAATTTTGTTTTTTAACTTGGCAATATTTTATCTTACTGTTCTGCCACCTTCTTTCCTCATGATAGGTCAACATGCCAGTCCCCCTATATCCTTCTCACTGGGGAAATGGGATGTCATTGCCTTCACATATTCTGGACAGATGTTCTGCTAGGAAGAACGTGCTGATTTGCTATTTTCCCATGCTCTTGCCAAGGGAGAAAGAGACTGGCCTGCTGTCCCTCAAAGGCTGGCCCAAAGATAACTTCTGGAGGAAAAGCCACACTCCTAGCTTCATTCCCAGTAAAGGTAAGCAGACTGGTTTGCCACTTCCCTAACATCCTTCCCAACAGGGATGTAAAACAGTCTTCCACTCAGATCCTAACATCCCTCCCCTAAAATAATTATTGGAAACAAAATAGAGGAAATCTGGAAGGAGTCTGTTGGAGAGAGAGGGTTTGAACGTGGAGCTTTCACAGAAGTCTGTTCCTATTAGAGTGGGAAGCCATGGAATCTTACTTCTCCGTCCTACAGTCTGATACTCCATGTGGAAGGATAACTACAGTGCCTTTCCCCTGAAATAAAGATAAGCTGGGATGGAGAGTGGAATTGGTTGTGGCTATGTAGTTTGCTGAAACAGGGTGATTTCTTGGTGGAATTAGTCTAGGGAAATAGCTCAGGACCAGGTAGCTTGCTAGGGGGAAGACACAAAGGAAGTGCTCACATTTGAGGAATATGCTGGAAATGGGACACTAGTAGTCAGATATATGCTGTGTGTTAATTGGGAACTGAGAGTACCGGGGAGACAGAGAAGTTATTACTGCAGGAGACTTGAGGCAAGATGAAGTGGAAATTATGCAGAGAGAGCTATCAAAATCTGTAAATCAAAGCAGAAGAATTTGGCTCATACAATAGTTCCTTCAAATTTTTTTTCTCCCTAAAGTCAATCTTTTAAAAAAAAAATTAATGCAGTCCAGAACAAGTTTTATTGTTTTTCAGCCATGAACAGTTGTGGATGAATTCCTAAAAATGTTGAGACTGCCAAGATAAAAAATCTTATTCATATAAAAATTCCTTGTGTGTCCTAATATTTTAGATTATTAAAAATGAAACAGTTTATAAAATATAATTTATTTTTCGCAAATTAGAGTGTTTACTGTTTTCATAATGCTCAACTTAGAGAGAGTGAAACTAGACTGATTACTTTATATATAATATTCCTCCTTGGTTTTCATGCATAGCAACATATTTCAGATACTATAGGGAAAAGTTTGAGAGGGGGAAAAACCTAAAAGCCTTAGCCCAGATCCTCAATTATAATTGAGGATAACTCAGTGCAGGCCAGGGAGGACGCACAAAGATGATAAAAAGCTCACCTTCAGTCTATTCTGTGCCAATCCAGCATCAGAACACATTAAATTACATTAACTGCTGAGGGACTGATAATGGCTGCTAAGAATCAGCAAGATTAAGGGGAAGACATGGCCATGACCTCTTTCCTCTATGTCAGCTACAGGGAGAAGGCATGGCACAGGAGACACCTTTCACCAAGCCTACACTATCATCCCCAATACTGTCTTCATCCTCCCACGGACTAGAATCCACAGGTATAAAAACTAGGATACTACACTGGGGAATCAGGGCCCTTGTTTTCATTGAAACAGGAGGGAATGAAAAGGATGACATTAAAATTTTCTATTAATATTTAAAAAGTTTTCTAAAATCTTTTTCAAATACAAAAACAAAATATTTGTCCTGTTGGTTAAAAATTCCAACGTAATTTATACGACAGTATCATAAATGGATAACAACCCTCAGTAACCTTGATTCCCACACCGAGCTTGATTGCACAACGTGATTACGTATGGTGTGCACAGAATGTGTGAAGATTGTAGTTTTACAGGTTAAAAGAGTGCACAAGCCCAAGATGGCACATCCAGTCCCCAGCAGAAGCAAATGTTGCTATCCAGGCTGGCAGGTTTTCTAAGGTACAGAATATGAACTAGGCATTGTTTCTGCTAATTTTCAATGCACTAGCCAGGGCAGAATTTGACCCTTCTTTAACAGAATTATAAAGAAGGAAATAATCTGGCATATAAATGAGCATCAAAAAACTAATACCTTGGAATTGCTAAGAACTCTTTGTTTATCTATTTTCTACACGACAATCTCAAAGTCCCTAGACTAGCCACTATCGCTCACAATGGCTACAAATCTATCATCTTTATTCTCTCAGACTCTCTTTGATTTCAACAGGACTGTTCAAGGAGTAAAGCTGTCAGAACTTGACCCAATCTCAAATGCATTATTGCATTGCTACACAAATAGCTAGATAATGGAGCTTCTATCCACCTCCTTATCTGGCCCCTATCATCATAGATTCTGAGCACCTATTATGAATAGAGCTAAGAAAATATGAATTACAGAAAGTAGAGACATGTCCAAAAAAGGGGTTTCTAACAAGTTTTCCCACATATTTCTAGGAAATTACTACAAGTACCTATTTATTCATCCAGGTTCTTACAGTGTATCAGCATTGTAGTGTTTGAGTGTTTCCAAGGCATCTAAAGATAATTTTTTAATGATTATGAGTGTGTGTGTGTGCGCGCGCATGTGTGTACGCGCACGCACATGCGCACACACACACACACACACACACACACACACCATAAAATACAGTGATATATAAATAAGTAACATTTCATTAGGAGGTATAAATACACCTCTAGTTTGCAGACAAAAAGTGTTGAAATTTAAATATTATTCTCTTTCATATGGAAGAAGGAACATGGGAGCTCAGTAAAAGACAGTACTTGAAGGGATATAAATATAAATTCAATAATTTTGTATATTTTGACATTTTTCGGATTACAAGTACTTGTTTAACAACAAATGCAAGTTAAAAGTGAAATAAGACAAAACACATTTTATGTTGCCTTTGATCTTTTAACTTGTAGCCTTATCTCCCAGGTCAAAGGACACATTATTCAATTTCACCACATTTTGTGTAAAACCACTGTAGCGTTGAAGATGACTTTCAGTACAAATGTCATGGTACTTAAAGCTAAACTGGACTCTAGTTTTTGAGCTTCTTAATTAAAATCACAGTTTATAATGGTCTGACAATATTATCTTTATTCTTTCCAGTTGAGCAGCAACAGAATTTTCACAGCTTCTATTCAATCAAGCTTAGGAATGTTTCTGCAGCTCACTCTTTCACTTCCCGAAACACACAACAGGATTCAGAGTGACTAAACTGTCACTCTATATTCAATGTCTGAGGGAGTAAGTTGTCTCTCTTATTTTTGTCTCCTTGGATCAAATATAAACTCTACTGGGGAATTAATATTAAAAATAACTCTATCCCCCCCATGTCATCCTTTTTGCTAATGTATTAACTTTTAGACATATCATTGTCCCTGACTATCCCATCCTAATGCAGCCAACTCCAGGCCATGCCTTATAATTTTAAGGATAATGTAATATTGTTATTCTTTTTATGTTCTGTAAAAAGAATCTTTACTGGCTCTAATAAGCAAAAGCTAAACTACATATGTGCTACAAACTAAGGAATATTTCAATTTTAGAAAAAATATTCCAAATATTAAAGGTTTTTATAAACAATTCTGCAATTGTCAGAATACAGTAAAAAGAAGAGAAAAAAACTGAAGTATTTTACATATAACAAGATTATGTGACCTCTTTCTTTTAGCTAGGTCTAAACAAAGTTACTTTTCATAGCTTATTTCTAAAATTCGGTCAGTATTTTCATTACAGCCCTCCCAGTCTGTCATCATTTTGTCATTCTAAAAATTCTTGGCCTCTTTCTTCTATGGTCTTCTACAGTTTTTGTAGTTTCTTACCATTTCATTTAATTTCTTCTGTAAAGTGTATTTTGAAATCTGTAAAAACACAAAAAAGCTACACAGTTAATGTTACAATATCATTTTTCTTTACCAATCTTTACTGAAGAAGGCATACATATTAAATATTTCATTTATATTTTCAATGTGTATTGAAGATGTTGTTCATCCCAATGTAGTAATACCCTTTTTTGGTTCATTTACTGTAATGGTTCTTTTATTGTAAGACTAAATTATAATATTGCACTTATTTAAATAAGTAAAGAATGCAAAAGAGATCAGTGAAATTCTAATGCAAACAAATTAATGTAAAAGAGCATACATTTGTATTATGACATACATATTATTTTAATAATGTTTAACATAACATAAATCAACACAATATTTTATTAGTACATTTTTAAATATAATTACAAGAATTAAAGACCAGGTTTGATGACCAAATGTGAAAATGTCAACTACTGGTGCCTGTGAAACTTTTTCATGGTTTGCAATTACTTAAATATACTTGTTTTACAGCATATTTTATTATAAATAAATTAGATCTCAGTCTAATTTTCAACTAAGGCAATGATGAAATTCCTATTGACTTCAAAAGGAGTAGGAGAAAATCTTTATGTATTAATTAAAATGAAGGGATCTAAGTTTAAGTTCTATACACCAAACTTTATTCATAAGTCAACAGATGGTAGGAGCGCTAAAAAGTGATATACATTTCTCCCTCACCATCAGCATAGACTTTGGAGGGAGCTATAACCAGTCTTCACTAGAGGGAAGATCACCTTCATGTAGGGCCTTTGCAAGAAACAAGGGAGAAAGAAGAAGTAGAAATTGGAGTAATATCTGAGTCTTAGAGGAACTTAGAACCTGTCCGCTACTCAGAACAAATAGATAAATAGCTATTATAAATGCCTGAAAAATAAAGACATTTTAGTATAACTCTTGTGTTTCTTATTAATGAAAAATTCCCATTTGAAGTCATTAATATAATACTTTACATTCCAGTAATATCCACTGTAGAGTACCAGTGTCAATGAGAATCTTGAGTCAAGTAATCCCTGAGTAAGATTAGAAACATTTGATCCCTTATCTTTTATCTCATAGAATATACAAATATTAGTGATATTTTAATACCTTTAACTATAGCATTATTATACTGCCAGCACATATTAGTATCATTTGCAGAAGTGATCAAATGTTTAGATGTATAGCCACTGTCCTGGACCTTTGAATATGTGAATGTACAATCCTAAAAATTAAATACTATTTTTGGATATACAAAAACTTTGCAGTAGTGTGAGATTTACCAACTACCTGTGGACTTTAGACCTTGAAGATCTTAGATCTCAAAGATTACCACCCATAAAAAAATAACTAGAACCTTAGTTGCAATTCTTGAATCTTGTACACTTTAACCCATCAACACTGGTAAGCATAAACAGAGGCATTCATTAGTGTTTCTGTTGTTAAGAGATTGACATTGTTTCAATTTTTAATTCATATTATGAGAGATTTATCACTTGAATAAAAAGACTTGCTTTGCACTAAAATTTTGCATTCACGTTTCAGTTTAGCTAGTAGGGTCCTAGCTAAAGTACTAATAAGACACCTATCCCCTTGATATTGATGAACCCAGACCAGCATATGAAAGATCAGTGTTAAAATTTACAGTATCTTCATCTGGTAATGTTGTAATGGAAATGAGTTCACCCCGCTGGGAAAGTAGTACTTAATTTCATTCAACAACAATACTCATAGCCGATTAAGATTGCCATCATGGGCACAGTTATGGTGGCTGGCCACAACATACAGTCTCAAGTGAAGATTGCAAATAAGAGGTGACCCTCAAGTACAATCAGGGATACAAAAGATGACTAAAGAAAAAATATAATTACCAAGAGTCTTGTTTATGTAGACCCTGTGCAAAAATGTGTTTTATCGAGAAGGAAGCCTAGAGAACAACGAATCAATTTAAGGTGGAATTCTGACGATTTAGGAAAGTGATTTAAAAACTAAGAGTGCAATCTTGAGCAGAAATTTTACTTTAAAGAAAAGAATGCAGACCTATAGTATTTAAGAATTCATACTGAGGATCCCACAGCTGCGTTTGGAAACTCCTCCATTCTTTCCCTTTTTCCTCCTGCTTTGTCTCTTTGCCCTATCTTTCCCGGACCCTCTGTTTTATCCACCCTATTCCTTCCCCCCACACACTCCCCAGCTCTCTCCTTCATTCTCCATCATCCTCCCACACTGCACTCTATCTTCCTGTCTTTCCCCTCTCTTTCTTTAATTCCTGAATCTGCTTATGGGCAGCTGAGGCTGCTCTAACTCATGCCAGGGGCTGAAATGGGTACAACTCAGGGCAACAAAAAGGTGGCTTACAGACACTGGTGTGACCTCTTGCTCCCTTAAGCCCTGCACACTATAGAACTTGCCAAATGCAGAGACTGAACCCTACATGCACTGTTATATGTAGGTATAATAGGCTGGGTTAAGGAGGTTAAACCTCAACTATGAATATACTTGCATTGATAAATTTAAATCAAATTCTTAACATCCTGTGAAATATTTTTTATTTCAGTTTATCTTACTTAAGGAAAGCCACGAGAACCATTATTACACTAGCTATCTATGTATCATGGTCAATAGACCATGAGCTACACTATACACCACCTGTTCTATGTCATGGTTTGAACAAGAAAAACAAAATCCTTACAAGCTTTACACAGAAGGTTAGCCATGTGGAGGAATTTCTTTTACTTTTAAAATATTTTCAACATTAACCAGATGATTAAATATGTAGAGTATGACACCCAAAGATACCACTCTATGCAGTAAAGTTAAGAAGAACAGAATATGCAATACAATATTAATAACCTTAGATCCAATTACCCATTGTTAGAAATTCTAATATAAACAATTTAAAGTTCTTGAAAAACAGTAAGAAGTTATTAAGGTTTCAAATATGACCTTTTTGATAATACAAGAAATGCTACTTAAACATTAGGATGAACCATGAAAATATGTACAACAATAATAAATTACTGTTTTCCCAATTATGGCAATTAAAAAAAAATCTCTACATTATTTAGATCAGTGGTTCTCAAATTATTTGATCAGGCACCCCTTCTTTGTGTCTGTAGTCATTTATGCTCTCCCCCAAAGTACATATATCACCATTCAGTTCTGAAGGCAGAGTAGAAAGCAGCGGCTGCTGGCTGGCTGGGCATCCAGCTCTGAAGGCAGCACCATGCCAGCAACAGCACAGAAGTAAGGGTGGAAATGTGAAAAGTGATGAATATCGCTTTTCACAGCAGACTTAGTGCCCCATTGCCACTCTTACTTCTGTGCTGCTGCTGACACCCCAGGGCTGACAGCCAGACCCCCACCACCTCCAGGAAAGCCTGAGCTGGGCTGCCTCCTGGTGAGGGAATGGAGCTACCTCGGGTTGACAGCCAGAGCTCTTAAAAAAAAACAAAACAAAAAAACAGCAAAGCACAAAGCTGGCTCCTCCCTTGACACATTCCCACGCCTCCCTTGGGAGGGCTGGCCCCATAGTTTGAAAATTGCTGATTTAGAGTAATTCTTCCTTCATCACATACTTAAATGTGTTGCTGAATCAGAGCCAGATAGAGGGAGAGCAAGAACAATTATCAACTCAAACTAGAATTTTAGAATTTTCCTCCCTCCTTTAAGAGTTTATTGACAAGAATTAAATTATCTTTTTTCCCTCCAAAAGGATAGTATGCAATGAGACAGAATAAAGAAAGTATTTGGAACCTGATTTGGAGTTTCATTCAGATCCAGAGATTTGACCACATTTTAGCTAATTGATTTTGGTTCAACAGAAATAATATAAACAATTTTTGAGGATAAATCACAACATCAACTGAAACAATCTAGGCATCCAATAACACTATAAATACTTGCAAATGTGAGACTCTTAAAAAAAAGAAAACCTAAAACTAAGGCTCTGTCTACACTAACACTTTTGTTGGTAAAACTTTTGCCAGTCAGCAGTATGAAAAAACAACCCCTTGACCGACATAAGTTTCATCAACAATAGCACCGGCGCGGACAGTGTTATGTCAATGGGAGACACTTGTTGGGGGTGGTTTAATTATGCTGAAGGGAAAGCGCCCATTGACCTAAGACAGATACATGGGACATCTTTCAATGGTGCAGCTGTGCTGCTGTAAGGTCTATAGACATAGCCAAAGCCATAGTAACTAGCCAAGAAATCTGTGTGCCCAACCTTCAGTGTCATAATTCCATATACAAAAATAGCATGAGATGTTGTACTTATGATAAAGTTGGGCCATAATACCAAGGTGTCTCTCCTTAAATAATACCATTTACCCATGCCAGCACTAGTCTGAATGTGTTAAACCACTTACATGATAGGATGTTGCTTGTGCATATATGGCAGCAGGGATCTACACAAAATTACTGTCCAGAGGGATGTCAGCAGTGTTCAAAGCTATGATGATGGCATATGAGTGCCAGTGTCACCATCTCAAGATTAATTTGCCAATATAGTTCAAGCCAACACTAGGGCAATGATTGCCCTTCCTAGTACCTTCTGATTTATAAGACAGGTGATGAAATGAAGCTTATGTCATCTCTTCAATTTTTAAAAAATATATCCAATGTTCAATTTATTATGCTGACCAGTAGTAATGGAAAGAGATTTTCAAAAGGTGAAAAACGAGAAGCAGCACCACCATCAATCTTTCAAAAACGTTATAATAAATTCATAGATTCATTCATAGGTTTCAAGGCCAGAAGGGACTATTGTGATAATCTAGTCTGAATTCCGGTACAACACAAGCCATAGAACTTTCCCAAAATAATTCCGAAAGCAGATCTTTTACAAAAACATCCAATTGATTTAAAACTGGTCAGTGATGGAAAATCCACCATGGCTCTCATGGGTTGGTAAGTTGTTCCAATAGTTAATTATTCTTAGTGTTAAAAATGTATGCCTTATTTCCAGCCTGAATTTGTCTAGCTTCAATTTCCAACCATTGCATCATGTTATACTTTTCTTTGCTAGACTGAAGCGTTCATTATTAAATATTTGCTCCTCATGTAGGTACTTATAAACTGTCATCAAGTCACCCCTTAACCTTCTTTTGTTAACATAAATAGATTGAGTTCCCTGAGTCTATCACTGTTAGGCACATTTTCTAATCTTTTGGTTATTCTCATGACTCTTCTCTGAACCCTCTCCAATTAATAAAAATGTTAAATAGGGTAGGGCCAAGGATTGATCCCTGCAAGACTCTACTAGAAAGATGATGATGATAATTCACTATTTACAATTACATTTTGAGAACTGTCAGCCAGCTTTTAATCCATTTATTGTGTGCCATGTTAATTTTATATCATTCTAACTTTTTAATCAAAATGTCATGCAGTACCAAGTGAAATGCCTTACAGAAGTCTAAGTATCATTACTTTTATCAACCAAATTTGTAATCTCAGCAAAAAAAAAAAAAAAAAAATGATTGACATTAATTATATTACCCTCCTTTAATTCTTTATTGAGTCCCATAAAAAGTGAGAGCAAGAGCCTGATGCTGGCAGTACTGGAGTTCAAGTCATATTGCAGCTGACTTGTAACAATCACTTTCAGAAATGTCAAAATCCCAGGCTTCACAGAAGGTATTCTAGCACAATTACAAAACAAATGCCACCAATCTTACTGAAAATTCTCCTTCCAGTTAATCAACAATTGCAGAGTGAGCATCTGAAGCATAGCTATCTTCTTGCCCAGAGCAGAATAAATAACTAGTCTACTCAGCCAAAAGAAGGAAAATAATTAGGAGCTGACAAAACTTGAAATTTAGCAACACATTCCACTGTCAGTAATTCTCTCCTTCCTTAAACTAAACATTCTCTACTCATGCTCTCTAAGTCGATAATCTCAGAATGTATCTCATTTTCTTTGCCTTTAAAAACAATGCTATTACTAGCTACCTTCTGATATAAATATTTTTTTAAAAGCCTTGTCTACACTGGAGATTGGCCTCATTCCAGCCACTGTGCCCACTTTACCACTGTAGCTGCATCCATGCAATGCCCCACGTAGACAAAATAAAATGCTATACCTCACAGCTTGAAATGTGTAGTTTGATCTGATTTCAAACAGTGGCAACCTCAATCAATGCAAATAGTGACTTTGTCAGGCAGGGGTCAGAGTTTGAGTGAGACATGTTTGTTAGTTGTGCACTATGTGGAGAAGATGGTAAACTTGTGGCAAAACCAGGCGAAGGGGCAAAAGTAGCAGTATGAGCTTGAGGACCATTGTGGGCACCTGTTTAGGAGTCCCATGCGAAGGCTTCCAGAGAGTGGGGGAAAAAACCCTTCACTTCTCTGTAGCCAGAAGAAAAGACTTCAAAGAAAGAGGAAGGCTGTGTCCCAGAGAGAGCAATGGACAGTGTTTTATACTTCATTAGGACTTTATTCCCCTGAAGTCCTCCTAGAAGGGAAGAACTAAAATTAAAAAACCCTGAGAAATAAAGAAAGACTGTGGACTGGTGAGGGAAACTCAGGCAGCAGCTGCACCCGGCTGCTCAGAGGTCAGGTGCACCTGTAAAGTAAAGGCTCCTAGAAGACCCCCTTTAAAAACAAAGAAAAGCTTTCCACTTAACAAATAGAGCTATATGAGTACTGCATTTAACAATAAAGTTAATTTACCTGTAAAGTTTTTAATGTTTTCTTCAGCCCATCAATTTCTTTTTCTTTTGTTTCTATAGCAAGCTGATATTTGCCCTTTAAATCAAAAGTCATACCTTAACATTTGGAAAAACCAAACATATTATGACAAAAACTTGTCAACCACAAGTGTAAAGAATATAAAGCACTACTCTACTGTGATAGATTCTTGATCATGGAGAACAATCTGCATGCAAAACAATCATGTAGCATTTAGCTAAGTCAATATCTGGAGTATTTAGAAATCTGCTAAAAAGAGATTAAAACTGAAAGCACAGTGGTGATTTTTTTGCCGCGCTTACAAGTAGTCTGGGAACTTTGGACTCCAAGTGGATTATTTCCTTTATGGCAGAGAAATGTGAGGCATAAATGGATAATTTGTTAATCCTGCCAGTTTTGAACCAAGATATTAAATACCAAAACAGCACAATGTAGAGCCATTTATCTATACCAGTGGTTCCCAAACTTGTTCTGTCGCTTCTGCAGGGAAAGCTCCTGGCAGGCCGGGCTGGTTTGTGTACCTGCCGCGTCCGCAGGTTCGGCCAATCATGGCTCCCAGTAGCCATTATTCGCTGCTCCAGTTCAATGGGAGCTGCTAGAAGCGGCGCATGGGCCAAGGGACGAACTGGCCGCTGCTTCCAGCGGCTCCCATTGGCCTGGACCAGCGAACCATGGCCACTAGGAGCCACGATCGGCTGAACCTGTGGATGCGGCAGATACACAAACTGGCCCAGCCTGCCAGGGGCTTTCCCTGAAGAAGCAGTGGAACAAGTTGGGAACCACTGATCTATACGTTGGACCAAGGTCTTCTCAGAAACAACTTTTTCTGTTTTCTCAATCAGCAAATATAATGGGTCAGATTCTGATCTCAATTACCCTGTGAAACTCTAAAACACTTCAGTGCAGTCACTCCAGATTTGAGCGCAGAATCAAGCCAAAAGACTTTGGCCCAGATCAAAAGGTATTTAGACTCCCAGTTTCCAGTGAAATCAATTGTAATTAAGGGGCCAAATACCTTTGAGGATCTGGGCCTTTGTCCCTGGAACAACAACATGTTCAACTCTAGTGTGTTCTTTCTTTCAGTTTCCAGAATGCTATTGGTTAAATTATGTGCAGACTTATATCTCACGCAATCTCCTGAAGTGTGAGTAAAATTATTTCAATGGAATGCATACAATATTAGTGCAGAATTTGTCCTTTGTGTTAACAGAGGATGGGTCAATTTACTCATGCAATTACATTAGTACAAATCAAAGTGATTACTGATTTTGGTGTTGTTGAAGATGGTATAAAATCAGTGCAAAATTTGACACTTCACCGACAGCTGTCGGGAAAATTGGAAAGCACCAACCAAGGTGACACCTAGGAGTGTGTGGAGATGCTGTACAATCTAAAAAGAGCTCTCCTCTCCCTCTAGTGGATACTGTTAACCAATAAATTTGAAGGCACTCACTGCTTTACACTCAACATATTTTTAAATGGATTTACCGGTAGGTAAACTGGTGCAAGTTTATGTACAGACACACTTGTTTCAGTTAAAGAATTTATTATTATTTTGATTAATCCTATTTAGAAAAAAGGATGAAGCTAAACTGAAATAAGAATGTCCACACACAAATTTGTACTGGTTTAACTATCTTGGTTTAAAAACATACTATTAGTTAAACCAGTACAATTTTCTGTGTAGATAAGGTCTGAAGGCCTGTTTACATGAGAAAGTTACTCCAGTTTAACTTAAATTGGTGTAAAAACCGAATTTAAGCAGACAGTTGTTTCAGTTTAAGTATGTCTTATTTTGGTTTAACGTAAGTGGCTAAAGAAATGAATTCAGCTGAATCAACATAAGCCACTCTTAAAACAAGTGTCTGTAAAAGAGTTTTGCATTGGTTTAACTGAACCAATTTTTAAACACTCCTTTAGTTAAACAAATGCAAGCTTGTGTGTGTAGACAAGACTTGAGCAGAAGCTCTTGGCGGCATTATGTCTCAGGTGGCACACCTCTGTACTGTTTCATCATGGGACACAACCAAGGCCCACATATTTTGTCTTGTTTTTTAGTGAAACCAGTTCTTAAAATTCCAATGTAATGTGTAATGTGTATACTCCTATTTGTAGGTTATTAAAGATTATACCAAATGCCAAAGTATCTAAGTAACGCTAGAATCTCCTTTTAAAGAGAGTTGATTAAAGCAACTACAGATTCAGCTACATGTAGCAGGAAACTTATTGTGACCACTAAAGCATACTAAAATTAGAAGACAAAGTATGTTGGTGATACTGAAGAGAGAAGGGTAATTAACTGTAATAGCCTTTCTTCAATAATGAGTAAAATCAAACAGACTCCTTTGCAGGTTATATCTATTTGTTGCTTGGTCAAATATCAGGGAATACAGCTGGAAAAAAAAAAAATCAGATAAACACCTATCTATTATTCGTCAGCTTGGAGTCTCCACCCATAGACTAAAAACTACAAATGCCTGTTCAAATACAAATACAAAACTCACACCTTTGTAACCTCTGAATCTTATATAAAAGAAAAACATATAGTAAAAACTATGATGAATATTTAATTTTTTAAAACTATAAATATAAAAGTACACAAATATACTAAAGTTGTAATTCAAATTTACACCAAAACATGTTAGAGATGATTTATTTTCTTTAAGTTTTAATGTATTAATAATGGTACAAGAGGAAAGGTTAAGAATATTAATACTGACTTTAAGTTTCCTATCTTTGGTCACAACCTTAACATTATTTAATAGTTTTAAATATAATTTCCTTGTTTTAATTTCTTTTCTTTAAAAATGTGGCTATTATAAAGTACTCAAGAATGAGACTCCATATGTAAGAATACTGTAGTAGTACAAGACACATTATTGGGTATACACATTAGAAAATTAATACTGCTTTCCCACAAATCTTGCAATTTATAGATTAAATATAGGGTTTGCTATGCAAGTAGTACAAAGCCTTAAAAGTATTAGATGCCACAATTGAGATTCTAATATTAATACTGTACTAATTTACACCCAGAAGGATCTAAAACTTAGGGCCTGATCTTGCTGTTCTGACCTACACAGTGTGAGTTTTGCCCTAGGGACGACTGAGCCACTGACTTCCAATACTGTATAACTTCCATTGTGTGAGCACACAAGAGCTGTAGTACTCAGCTATTTAAATGAAAGTGTAAACTATATACTGTATATGGATCATTATTGATCATTAAAATTCAGCCACCTCTGGGGTCAAATTCAGCAACCATTTAAAAGAGTGCACATTAACAATTATTTAAGATCAGAGATGAAAAATACTTTATCCAGTTGAAACAAGAGGAATTTTAGGCAAGTACAATTACTTAAATCAAAATTTAGCCAGGTCAACCTTATGAAAACCATCAGCAGTTTTCATTCTATGCTTAATTTAATATTGTGCAGTTAAACTAGTACACTTATATGCATTATTAATATTTTCTTACTATATTTTAGTCCAGCACCTAGCACATTGGGAACTTAATCTCAGATGGGCCTTCTAGGCACTACTGTTATAAAAATAATAATTGCTTATTATTATTATTATTATGATCTTTTATAGTTTATACTCAAAACAAATATAATGTACATTTAAAATTTTTATAACACCTGTCACATATTTCTTCCATTGAATGATAAATTAGAGTAATAATGCAATTGCACACAGTACCTTTTCTTCTTCCATGGTAAACATCCTTGTTTGTAACTTCATTGCCAATAGTGGATAAAATTAAAAATGGATGTTAAAACAACATACTAAATTTTTCCCTCTGTAGGATTAATTTTATTCCTATACTTTGACACTAGAACATAGTAGGATTAATTTTATTATTAGAGAAGTAGGATTAAATTTTACTTATTTCCTCTGACAACAGAATATAGTTAATAGTTACACAAAACAATGTAAATGCTTTACTTTTATCACAGTTCTACAATAGCACTAAATGTATGAACCAAAACCAACACCAACTTTTCCCTGTCAGGTTGGAAAGGAAAAATTTTCTTCACCTGCTAATTTATTTTTTCTGAGTTAGCATGTAGTTTAACACAATACTAGTGGATCGAATCCTTCAGCACCATGTGCAGGGGCAATCTCAAGCCCCATGACACTTACTCCAGACATTTTTTCAGTCCTTGTAGATGATCCACAAAAAACAACATAACTTTGATGAAAAAGCAAATTGCAGTTACAAAAAGAAATTGTTATTTACTGTAACTGTGGTTCTTTGAGATGTGATGCAGATATACACACATCTAGTGCACTGGGGCCAGAGAATTTTGCCTAGGAGTATCTGTAGGTGGAGTGGTGCTCATGCCTCGTAGCTGTAGCCCCTCTCTGGCTAGATGAGGTAGTGCCACCACAACTCTCCTCAATTCATACTAACCATATGTCAAAAGTATAGACTCCAATGCAGAATGGATGGAGGGTGGGTTGCAGAATACATGTCTGTATCACAGCTCAAAGAGGAGGTTACTTACTGTAACTGGAGGCAGTATGTGTCCCTGTGGAGTGAGCTGTAAGACTCCCAGCAGGGGGAAGTTTGATATCTTATAGCATTCAAGTATTTGAACAATATGCAGCCCGAGATCCACTTATAGATCCTTCATAAGGACATGGCTTGTCCCCTTGATCTCTCCACAATGGCAACAAAGAGAATCTCAGAGACTTTCTAAAGGGCCTAGCTCTTTGTAGGTAGAATGCTAGGGCATGTCTGATGTCAAGGGAGTTGCAGGGCGAGGCATATGGTTTTGGAAAGAATACAGGTAAGTAGATTGATTGATTGAGATGGAATTCAGACACAACCCTGGGAAGGAATTTGTGGTACAAGCATAGTGAAATCTTCTCCTTGTGGAAAACCATGTAGGTTGGGTCTGCCATCATAGTCACTAGCTGACTGGCCCATCTGGACAAAGTGATAGCTAGTAGGAATGCAACTTTCATGAAAGGTGAGTCATGGTTCTGGTTGCCATAGGTTCCAAGGGGTGGTTCTGTGAGAGCTGAGAGGACGAGGTTAAGATCCCACTCGGGCATGGGTTTGACAACAAGTGGGAAGGTTCTGACCAAACCTTTCATAAATATACTGCCATTGGGTGCATGAAGATAGAGCATCCCTCCACTATGGGAAGGAAGGCACCAAATGCCACTAGGTTCACAAAGAGGGAGCTGAGGGCTAAACCCAATGTTTTCAGGGTGAAGAAATAATCTAGGACAACTGGGATGGTCACCATGTCAAGACAATGGGATGACAGTGCTCCCACTTCAAGAAGAGGCGCCACTTTGTCAAATAGCACATTCTGGTAGGCTCTTTCCTGCTCTGGTTAAGGATCCATTGGACTGAGACTGAACATGCATGTTCTATGTTAGACACTGTCACAGGGTTCACTCACCACTAGTGGCACTTCCTGCTGGCTGTCCTGGAAATTTATCCCTGCCAGGTATTGCGCTACCCCTCTGGTGGTGTCTTCACCGGTGCTGTCATGCCCTGGTGCCTCTCACTCCACGGGCTCCAGTCTCCTCTTTGTGGCTTGGCCCTCTGGCCAGGTCACTAAGGTTCTCCCCTTTTGGGGAATTCAAAGTCCTTCCAGACACACTATCTGTCTGGCAACTCCAACATCCTTGCCACTTCTCAGTGGCTGGTAGGGGAATCCAGGCCTGCCCACTGCACTGGGTTCCAGCCAAGGATCCTATAACAAGCAGCCAAGATCTCTACATGGTCCTACCCCTTGGTGCTGTTTCCCTGGTTGCCTTCATACTTATCTGGCCTCCTCTCTCTCTGGGTTTGCCAGCCTCCCAACTCCCTCCACTCAAGGAGTGGCTGCAGCCTACTTCCCTGAAGCCCCCTTCCTGGCTTTATAGGCTCTATCTGTTCCTGCAAAGGTGAGCCTGTGTGCAATCAGTTAGTTCCCTGCTGCCTGGCTCCTCCTCCATGTAAAGCCTGGGGAATTAATTGGCCAGCCAGGCCATCTTAACCCCTTTCAATCCTGTGTGGGGTGGACACCCCATTATAGATGCCCATCCAAACCCCAGGCCTTAAGGTGAAGAGAGCCTGGGTTGGGATGCCTGAGCCTCCCTTGGTCCTGTTTGAGAAGATCCAGGAATGACTGGAGCCTGACTGGTGGAGAGTTTCAGGTGGTCTGTGAACTAGAACTGCCAGGGCCAGTAGAATACTATGAGAATGATGATAGTCTGTCCTGGAGAACTTTCCAGGGAGAAAGGTATATTGAAGGGCACCCATTCAGGGGAGCAGGAGAACATTACCCTGTGAGTATCTGCCTACAGCCCTCAAGCAGTAGATGGGAAGCTTTTGATTAATTTGTGATGCAAAGAGGTTTCATCAGGGAGTACCACACCACGCAAAGAGATCAGTCAGGACTGTGTCAGGTAGTTCCCACTTGTGGTCTATGCAGAAAGTCCTGCTCAGTATGTCAGCCAGGGAATTCTAAGAACTTGGGAGGTACACAACCTGTATGGTCACCTGGTTTCTGACACAGCAATTCCTCTGCCTAGGAGCAGAGAGGGTAAGATCTCACCCTTCCCTGCCTGTTGACATAGACCACTGTGGTAATGTTGTCAAATAGGATCTGCACGTGGAGGAAGCATATGAGGGAAAGGAAGGCTTTGCAGGCAAGATGGATTACCCAGAGTCTCACAATGTTTTTGTGTAGCCTGGCTTCCTGTGATGTATATGTACCTTGCACCAGGTGGTGATCAAGATGAACACCCAATTCTGCAAGGGAAGCATCCATCACGATGATGGCCCTTGGTATAGGAGGGCTGAAAGGGGTCCCGGTCATTACCTTGGATGGATCAGACCACCAAATGAGAGAGGCCAGAACGTCCAAGGGAACAGTGACCCTGGCGTCTATGAGGTCTTTGGTTGGCTTGTAGGCAGAGCAAAGTCAGGCCTTTAGGCACCGCAGGTGAAGTCTCACAAGGGGCGTCATGTAGGTGCTGGCGGCCATGTGTCCCAAAAGAGAGAGGCACTGGTGTGCTCTGGTGCAGGGCTTGTGGTGAATGCAGGCAACCAGGGTGCTCATAGTGGAAAACCAGTCCACCAGAAGGAAGGCTCACACAGAGAGCCCCTCTAAAGTTTATTGTCTGTGTAGGTGACAAAACAGACTTATGTTCATTCACGCAGACCCCTAAGGAGGCATCAAAGAGACTAAATCATGAAGACAACTTCTTGCTATGATTGTTCCACTAAGAAGCCAGTCATTCAGGTACAGGAATACTGTACAAGTCCCCGGCATCTCATTTGGGCCGCTACAACTACAAACACCTTAGTAAAGACACTTGATGCTGTTGCTAGGCCGAAGGGGAGGATGTGAAACCAGTAATGTTGCTACCCCACCTTGAATCTCAGGAACTTCCTGTGAGACAAGTGGATGTCCACACGGAAGTATGCATCTTTCATGGCAAGAGGAATGAACCATGATTCCTCCTAGGGAGGGAATTATCGATATCAGTGTAACCATCCAGAATTTCAGCTTTCTGATTAATATATTTAGCTGACAAAAATCCAGGATGACCCTCCACCCTCCGCCTTTGTGAGGGATGAGGAAATACGGTGAGTAGAACCCTCTCCCCTGGTATTGAGGCAGGACGACCTCTATCGCACCCTTGAGAAGCAGGGAGTCTGGAGACTCAATTGGTGAGAGGAATCCCCAAAGGGAGTCAGGTGAGAGGGTGATGAGGTGGGAAGGAAAGAACCTCTGTGCAGTATTCATGATGGATAATATCCAGTACCCAACTGTTTACGGTGATCTTGCCTCAACTGTGGGCAAGGTGGCCACCAAAGATGACAGGGGGTGAGGTAGGTGGCATCAAAGGTGATTCACAGCTCTCAACCAAAAATGACTCTGACTTCAGCTGGAAGAGGATTGAGGAGGTGGCAGTGGCCAGGGCTCAGAAGTGAGCTCTCTGGGACCTCTGCCATCTGTGGGGAGGTGGCTGTTGATAGTAGGATGGGTAGGCATTAGGTGGCTGTGGTCTGAAGGCCGCCTCTGGTGCTTCTTCCTGGGGGGCAGGGTGTAGATTCCAAGCAACCACAGAGTGGAGCATGAGTGATTCAGGGAATGCTGAGACTCATCAATCTTGTCATTAAAAAGACTGGCTTTGTTGAAAGGGAGGTCCTCAATAGTGTTTTAAACCTCTCTCAGGAAACCCAAAGACTGGAGCCAAGAGTCTCTGCATATAACCAGTCTGGTGGCCAACGAACAGGATTCAATGTCAGCTGTGCCACCACGGCCTGAAGGGCCACCTTTGCCATCAGTCTCACCTCATCTACCAAGGCCTGGAACTGGGCCTTGTCAGCCTCAGGGAGCTTGTCCTTAAATTCTGCCAGCTTGCTGTAGACACTGAAATCATACTTAGCAAACAGCACCTGGTAGTTGGCTATGCAAAACTTCAGCCCGGCTGAGGAAAACAACTTTCTGCCTAGGAGATCCAATCTTTTCGACCCCTTGTCTGGTAGGCTGGACTTCTGTGGACGTTGCTGAGCCCGCTCCACATCTATTGTTGAACCCACTCCACAGTGAATTAGAGGTCAGGTGTATAAAAAGGAAATTGGTCCCTTTGCCTGGCATGAAATAGCATCTCTTGGCTTTTTCATGGGAAGAGGAAACATGACACAGGCATGTGCCAAACTCTTGTTTAGGAGGCCATCTTGGTTGGTCTCTGAAGTTGAAGAATATTCAGGAGATGATGCTGGGGATCCAAGACTTCCTCAGCAGAATTTATAGATCACTAGTCCCACTCTATAGAAATTCTTGGTATTGACGGGGGTCATCCATTCGAGAGGGTGGCAAAGGGATGACTGCCTGATCCAGTGATGAGGAGGCTCCAGTCGGAACTGGCAGTACTGATTCTGTGTTTTTCTCCTCATATACCGACGAAGCCAGCTGGTGAGTGGGAGAGAAACAATAAGAATGGTGCCAGACATCTGTAATATGGGTCCCAGGGGCTCCAGTAGGGCCAGAAGGAGAAGGTCCACTGGTCTCAGCAGTCTCCACTGAAAGTGATGCCAACCTTCGGGAGGAGGGGGGTATTGAGAAAGAGAGTCATACCCAGGTGGATAAGGTTGCCTTGGTTGTCCATCTGGGTTCGTGTGCTGTGGCAGGGACATTGGCTGGGCTATGTCCTGGGATTCCTCTAAGTCAGACAACTATTCCATTGAAAACAGCAAGACTGTTGTCACCGGGGGATCCTGATCTGATGGATGGGGAAGGGGCCTCTCCTGCAACAGTTCATCCTCAGGCACAGGAATGTCCCAGAGAATGGACAGGCCTGACAGGAGTAGAGACAGTCCGCGTATTAGTGAGGTGGCACCGATGGAACATCCAGAACTACCCTCGGAGTTGGGTGTTCCATGATTCCCAGCACCATGGTCACCAATGGTACCAAAGGATCCTGCTTCTTCTTTACTTTACCCTTTGGCGCTGGTTCTGCGGCATGAGCATTTCCGCAGCAACGGCAATTCGGCGGCAGCTTCTATGTTCAGCTGTCTGCGGCGGTGCAGCTTCCGTCTTCTGTCTGAAGACAGAAGCTGCCGCCAAATTGCCGCCACCGTGGAAACGCACATGCCGCCCTAACAGCACACGGACTGCCCCTGCCGTCAGTGGCGGCAATTCAGCTTGCTGCTTGGGGCAGTGAAAACAGTAGAGCCGGCCCTGGTCGAGGCCACTGTACTAGGGTGTCTCCCTGGCCAGGATCACAGTGAGTCTGGGGCCTCAAATCTTCTTTGATCAGGAACTTACGGAGTTGGAGCTCACAGGTCTCTCCAGTTCTTGGCGGGAAGGACTTACATGGGTCACACTTCACTGAGATGTTCATCTCACCCAGACACTAGAGGCACCATTGATGCTCGTCACTAATGAAAAAGGAATGAGGGCAGGAGATGCAGTTCTTGAAGCCTGGGACCTGTGCATAGCCCTTAGGTAGCAAAGGGTTCTTCCCCCCAACTGGGGTTCTATACTACATTGTACAATGCTAAACTATCTCAAATTAAGCTATAAAATTATGGAAAAAAATACTTACACAGGTATATACAAATAAGAGCAAAGGAGGAATAGGGGTTCCAACTCAGGCTATGGGGAGGTAAGAAGGAACTGTAGTGGGGTCAACCCACACCATCCCTGATACCCTTGGGTGGAAACACGAGGAAAGACACTGCACATGTGCAGGTCAATGAACTCTGATTGGAGAAAACTTCTGGACTCAGGAACATGGCACACATGCACACATGTGTGCGGAATACACATAGGGACCATCACTCAAAGAAGTGGTAACTGTTTCTTCTTCTTTGAGTAGATGGCAGCTGTGTAGTCCACCTAGGTGATTCACAAGCAGTACACACGAGAGGTGGGGCCTGGGGCCTGGAGCCTACTTAAAAAGGACTGCTCTACCAAAGTACATACCTGTTCTGCATGCTGCAGTAAGGGCATAATAGTTGGTAAACATATGCACAGATGATCAAATGGCAGCCCTGCAAAGTCCAATACTGAAACTTCACCTAAAAAAGCCATTGACATAGCTAGTGCCCTCATAGAGTGAGCTTGCAGCTTTTAAGGGACCATAGTTCACACTATTTTGTATGCAGTCTAGATGTAGGAAGTTATCCACGTGGAGACTGTCAGCAAAAAGAGGGCTTGTCCCTTCTTCCAGTCTGCATATGACAGACAATGAGAAGCACAAAACAGTTTAGTCTTGTCCAAGTAAAAGGAGAGGCAGTGCCTGACGTTCAGTGAATGAAGATACTGCTTCTCCAGAGTTTGTCTGTCTGTGGCTTAGGACAGAACACAGGTAGATACGCTGCTTGATTCAGGTGAAATTGAGTCACTACTTTACATAAAACTCAGTGTGTGGCTGCAAGGTTGCTTTGTCTTTAGACAGCTGAGTATAAGGAGGCTCTGTCATCACAGCCTGCAACTCATGGAGGTCACAGCCACCAAGAATGCAATCTTTTGACACAGAAGTGGAAAAAAAGATGCCAAAGACTCAGAGATCCCATCAGAGCCGCTAAAACTGTACTGAGGTCCCACAAACGAAATGGTTCTTTCACTGGTGGGTGGAGACAAAGGACTTCTTTCAAGGACCTTGCTACCATGGCATTCAAAAATAACAACCTCCCCTGAATGGAAGGATGAAATGCCAAGATTGCAGCCACATGGACCTTCAAGAGACTAAGTGCAAGACCTGAAGACTGAAGGTGTAACAAGTACGCCAAGAAGTCCTGAATCCCAGTCAACATTGGTTGAACCCTGAGGACCAGTGACCACACTGAAAAATGTTCCCATTTGGCCAAATAGGCCAATCTGGTGGAGGGCTTCCTATTATTAAGTAAAACCTGTCGCACAGCCTCCAAACATTGTTCCTATTCCTCATTTAGCCATGGAAGAGCAACACAGTGAAATACAGAGAGACCTGAGTGCAACATGCAAGCTCTGACCATATTTCTGGTCCTGGGCAGTGGAAACTGAGAGAAGAGGACCTCCTGTCATATGTTGTTCTGTACTGTCCTCAACCATATAGCTAGTTGTCCTCAGCCACATTTGGAGAGGGCCAAGACGCAGCCTGACTAACTTTGTGCATGCAGCCACATGACCTAACATTCTTAGGCACACTCAAACTGTAGTTGAAGGCTGAGAGTGCAGTTCCCGACACAGATGACAAATCATCCGAAAACAGATCTGTTGCCAAGGCAACAACAGTGACAAGGAATGTATCATTCCTCGGTTCCAGACCTAGCCCCAGTCTCAACTCTGCAGTCTGTGGCAGGGGAAGATCAGGTTATGTTACCAACAGCCACTGAGGTTCTGTGACATGTCTAGATGGTGCCAATGAGATTGTGGCTGTCATGAGTGGGGAGTCTGGAACTGCGAGGCAGAGTAGATCCACTGCTGCCTGGTATGCCACTGGTGTGGAAACAGCTGGTGTCAGCATAGATGTCATTGGTACAGACTCAACGCATGTTCCAGGATCAGAACCAGAGTAAGTGGTATGGGATCCCGCGTGTATACATGGTATCAGGGAGTGATTAGAAGGACCTGTTCCATCCCGCATGCCAGTAGTAGCACAGCACCCATCCGTACTCTTCTTAGACCAAGAAGAGTCATCATGAGACTTAGTGATCTCAATTGGTCTTATAAACTTTTTCCTTGGCACAAGGAGGGGAACAGCTTCTCCATCTCTAGGGGGAATTGCCAGCTTCAGAACATGGAGCAGCATCATGCACCAAGCCTGAAGGTGCCCAATGATCCAACATGGGCCTCAGTACTGAAAAGACAGTTACTCACCTTTGTAACTGTTGTTCTTTGAGATGTGTTGCTCATATCCATTCCAGTTGGTGTACGCGCGCCACGTGCACGTTCGTTGGAGATTTTTTACCCTAGCAACACTCAGCGGGCCAGCAGGGCGCCCCCTGGAGTGGCGCCGCTATGGTGCCAAATATATACCCCTGCCGGCCCCGCCGCTTCTCAGTTCCTTCTTGCCGGCTACTCCGACAGTGGGGAAGGAGGGCGGGTGTGGAATGGATATGAGCAACACATCTCGAAGAACAACAGTTACAAAGGTGAGTAACCGTCTTTTCTTC